>NW_026652289.1:80920189-81069308 GCF_009828535.3 Hylobates moloch | reverse complement strand
TGTGTGTGTGTGTGTGTGTGTGTGTGTGTGTGTGTGTGTGTGTGTGTTTTTCTTTTTGAGACGGAGTCTCACTGTTGCCCAGGCTGGAGTGCAGTGGCACGATCTCGGCTCACTGCAGGCTCCGCCCCCCGGGGTTCACGGCATTCTCCTGCCTCAGCCTCCCGGGTAGCTGGGACTACAGGCGCCCGCCACCTCGCCCGGCTAATTTTTTGTATTTTTAGTAGAGACGGCGTTTCACTGTGTTAGCCAGGATGGTCTCGATCTCCTGACCTCGTGATCTGCCCGCCTCGGCCTCCCAAAGTGCTGGGATTACAGGCATGGGACACCGCGCCCAGCCTATTTTTTGTGTTTTTAATAGAGACGGAGTTTCACCATGTCGTCCAGGCTGGTCTCGAACTCCTGACCTCAAGCAATCTGCCCGCCTCAGCCTCCCAAAGTGCTGGGATTACAGGCGTGAGCCACCATGCCCAGCTTGTTAGTGGAGTATTTATGTGATCCTTGCTTAATAAACAGTTACTGGCCAAGAGGATTGCATGGGCCCAGGAGTTTGAGACCAGACTGGGCAACACAGTGAGACCCCATCTCTACAAGAAATAAATGTTAAAAAATTAGCTGGGTGTGGTGGTGCATGCCTGTAGTCCCAGATACTCGGGAGGCTGAGGCAGGAGGATCACTTAAGCCATCGCACTGCAGCCTGGGTAACAGAGCTAGACTCTGTCTCAAAATAAAAAATAAAAAATGAAAAAATAAACAGCTACTAAGTGCCTAATATATGTTAGATAGAGTACTAGACTCTGGGGATATCCAGTTCAATAAAGCCCATTTCCTAATGGAAATGCACAGCCTAGCTGAGAACACTCAATCTGGACCATACGTGAAGAGATCACTTTATCAACAAAATTACTAATCTTCACAACCACCCAGCAGGGTAGGTGTTATCACCACCTCAAGGCTGAGGAAACTCAGACTAGAGAGGATAATGACTTACTTGAGGTTGCACGTTTAAGAAAAAGTCTTGACCCCAAATCATTCTGACCTGGAGGCCCACATTTTCTTTTTCCTTTTTTTTTGACGGAATCTCTGTTGCCCAGGCTGGAGTGCAGTGGCGCGGTCTCGGCTCACTGCAACCTCTGCCTCCTGGGTTCAAGCGATTCTCCTGCCTCAGCCTCCTGAGTAGCAGGGATTACAGGTGCCCTACCCAGCTAATTTTTTGTGTTTTTAGTAGAGATGGGGTTTCACCATGTTGGCCAGGCTGGTCTCAAACTCCTGACCCAGTGATCTGCCCCCCTCGGCCTCCCAAAGTGCTGGGATTACAGGTGTGAGCCACCAAGCCTGGCCAAGGCCCATATTTTCACAATATACCATACTGCCTTCCTAAGAGAAAAAGCTGTCTCTGATAATCCTTACCAAAATGCATTCCTCCCTGAAACATGTGAAATAGATGATACAATGCCTATGAATTTGAAATTACTAAATTTGGTCAATTTGCTTATCAAAGAGAACCAAGAAAATGGAAGTAATGGTCCCTGCCTACCTGGGGCTTAAGGTGCTATTTACACATTCTCATTTGAAGTCCCCAGGGGTAAGTAGGATTTCATGGGATTCCCCATTCATTCCTGTGTTATTATATACATATATTTTAATATATATAATACATATATAATTAATTTTAATGTATATTAATACATATAATTTTCATTCAGTGTTCCTGGCTCATAACTCCCATAGCCATTGTTGGTCTTTTTTTTATAATGCTGTGTGTGTTAGGCCTCAGGGCCAGGCCTCAGGAAAGAGAATCTCTCTCCTGCCCTCTCCTTATCTGTCCCAAGGTAGGACTCTAATCTTCTCCACCTTTCTGACTGTGGGTCTTAAGGGCCTCCCCACAGAGAATCCCACCCTATACGCTGGGGGAAGGAATGGTGACATCATGAAGCTTCCATAAAAACACAAGAGGATGGGTTTTAGAGAGCTGAACCTGTGGAGGCTGCCAGGAAGGTGAAGAAGAACTCACATGTGCTAGGAGGATGGCACAGCTCAACTCCTGGGGACAGACGCTTGGGACCCTTGCAGACCACACCCTATATATTTCTTCATCTGGCTGTTTATTTGTATTCTTTAAAATATCCTTCTTAATAAACTGATAAGTGTGTTTCTGAGTTCTGTGAGCTGCTCTAGCAAATTAATCAAACCCAGAGAGGGAGTCGTAGGAACCCCAGCTTGAAACTGGTTGGTCAGAAGTTACAGAGCAACCCTGACTTACAACTGGTGGGGCATGGAGAGGGTGGTCTTGTGGGACTGAGTCCTCAACCTGGGAACTCTGACTCTGTCTCCAGGTACATAATGTCAGAACTGAATTGGAGGACACCCAGCTGGTGTATACTGCTTCGTGTCGGGGAGAAAAACCCCCACACCTTTGGTCACAGAAGTCTTCTGTGTTGATGTTCGTTGTGATGATGTGAGAGCAGAGGAAAAAGGTGCTTTGAGAGAGTTTTTCCCAAAGCAATCCCTATACTGTTTTCTTTGCCCCTTAGTTCATGTCTAGTAAAATTAGTTAGTGAAGATCACACCCAAGTATGGTGGGAAGACCAGCAGGATTGACCTCACTTGCTTATTGGAAATGCACAATCTCAGGCTCACCCCAGACATCCTGAATTCAAACTGCATTTTAATAAAATACCCCTAAGCGATCCCTAGGCACTAAAGCATTAAATGGGAGAAATGCATTTAATGACTCCAGCAACTTTCTGCCCAAAGAGGCTTGCTTCTGACCCTGGACTGCACAGGACTGGAGAAGAGGCAGAAGGGACAGGAGCAGGAAGGGGGCAGAGGGGATGGGGACATCAGCAATACACATATTGACACATAGGAGCATTACCTCCAACAGCAAGAAATATTACTGCCCACAGATTACTAACTCTAACTTCTCTCAAAAGATTAAACCATCCCTTTACTACCAGAAGCTTAAGCCAGGCTTTGCACTGGATGTATCCTATAATATGGCTGAAGCTTCCCAGTCCTGCTGCTATGCCCTATAGTCAATGAAAGCCCCAGATGTCATAGTTCAACCAATAAGTGCTTCATTTTAAGGAACAAGGTATATAGGTCTTTCCAGCACTAAACTGCAGGTCAAATGCCACTTCCTCCATGAAGCCTTCCCTCATTCCCTTTCAGTTCATTTTCAGTTCTGTACTTCTGTAGCATGTTGTTTGTACTTCTCTTACCCCATCGCCCCTCATAAAGGGCTGCAGACTATTTGTTTTCTACCCTGGATTTAAAGCAACTTGAAGGAAAGAATTGTCTGAGGTTTACCTTTTCATTCCCCCTAATACCTTGCATATAAGGAGTGATCTACTTTGTTTAGTTAAATCACTGTCCTTCCCTGTGGTGGGTGGATGACTTCAATGTGTGACCTAGAAAATCAGAAGAAGTGATCAAAAAAGAAGCAGAGAAACAAGATGCAGAGAAAGAATACATTCTAGTGGCTCCATTTGAAAGGATTCCAAGCTGGGGGGAAGAAAAGACATGAGATGTGGCAGGTGACATCATCTGTGCCTTTAGGGTTTCACCTTCCCATTATGTGACCAGTCAGAAGCAAGGAGTTTCTTTTACTTAAGAGCTGATGTCAAGGAAAGGGAATTTGTTAGAACTGGTGTGTGGATGTCAGAGAGACTAGCTAAAAGCTGGAGTGAAAATGGGATTCGATACCAGGAGTGAATAGTGGGAGGATAAAAGGGGCAGTGATATGAAGAGCATTCCAGAGAGCAATCCCAGGGAAATGGACTTTGCCCTCTCACAGAGACAGACCTTGCTCTCACAGGAATGAGGGCATAACAAACACTTCTAGAAAGAGCTCAACATTTCAAAATCCCACCTACTAATTATGTGGCGCAACCCAAATCACCTTAACCAATCTAGACCTCAGTTTCTCCTTCTGTCACTGAAGGGGAATGACAAAGTTATCCCAAAGCACCAGTCACAGGGCCACTGATGTTCTTTACTCTGAGCTAAATTTACACATGTAACATTCTCTAAAATAGATTTTGCATTTATTTCAACCCCAAGACAAACAATCTATGAGAGGGAAAGGCCATCCGTGGAAAACATTAAACGTGAAACCAATGATTACATCCCTCTGAAATGTAGGACACAGGGAGCGAACCTAATCTCCAAGATGTTTCCACCCCATTTGCCCTGGGCTGTGTAATCAGCTTTTCCTCTCAACGCCCGGATAAGTGCAACTTGCCGGCTGCCACATTTGTCCTAATATGGATGCTATTCTATCGATGAATAGCTACTCATCACCCCAAAATTCCCTGAAAAATACTTAATGGCATCAAAATGGCGATCTCTGCAACAGATCCAGGGATCTCAGATACAGAAAAATAAGGGTTTTATGCTGCTACATCGTCACTCAACATGGGTTCATAACCTGGGAAAAGGTAGATTGGTCCGTGGAAAAGTCAGAACTTAAATAACAATTAAAATCCTCAGACTGCCAGAATAATACCTCTTCAGATTGAGGGGACTCATTCTCTCTGATGCATCTTCCATACTTATTTATTTCCCAGCTCATTCCGAAAAGGATTTGAAATGACAAATTATCTTTGAAACATTGCAACACGTAGGTGAACGTTGTGGAGGCTGATGAAATGTTTGCAGACTAACAGGATTTTTTTAACTTGCCTACAGAAGTCTTAAAAATATCTTAAATGCCACCTGAAGCACCATATGGAGAAATTACTCTCACTTAGCTACAACCATAATTGCATTTATGCTGTCGTTTTGTACAAAGAAAGCAAGAACTTGAATCTCAAACTGAAACCTTGAAATCACTCAGATTTTTTGAAAAGGCTTAGATTTGACTCAACAGGAAAAGTCATAATGATTATAGTTCTCTTGAATATTGGGGAGTAGAGAGAAGAGTGTGAGGGGTTCATGCCGAAAGATATATTCTCAGACACTGCAGCAGGACTTGTACTCAGTGCAATGCTACTGACTTGTCACTAGCTGGCAAGACAGGCTTGGTGTGCCGCTTTGTCCACGGGTCATTTGCTGAGTCACAAAAGCCACCAGGCTGCATCCCTGAGGTCAGGAAAGAAATAACAGCAGGCTTCTGAGTCACCTGCTTTGTGAACAACCCAAAGGTAATGCTGAGGAAGAATCTCCCCAGAGGGGGCAGAATTTGAGACACTGCAGCACAATCATGTTCCATAGCATGAACTAGCTGGAACCGTAGCAGTCAGAGGAATCTGAGCCAAAGGTAGCAGGCTCTGCAGAGAACAGCTGCAGCCTCCAACAGAAAGGAAAAGCTTTTCTTTTAAACATTTTTTTAAACAATTATACCAGTATCACATGAGCATTATAATTTGAAAAAATACTAGACAGCACAAAGGAGAAAATAAAAATTGATTATTCATTTATGTAATCAGCAAGTATTTCTTGAGCCCCTTCTAATTATTACCAGGCCCTTTTCAAGGCACTGGGGATGGAGCGATAAGCACAAACCTGCTCTCTTTGAACTTATAGTCATGAAAGGAGGCAGATAATACAATCTTACAAAGGAGAGGATCACCATTTCCTTGGCTAAACACCACAGGGAAAATAATGTGTCTCTAAAAGCAGATTATAAAGGAATCTAGGCTGGGCCCGGTGGCTCAGGCCTGTAATTCCAGCACTTTGGGAGGCTGAGGCAGGTGGATCCTTAGGTCAGGAGTTAGAGACTAGCCTGGCCAACATGGTGAAACCCTGTCTCTACTAAAAATACAAAAATTAGCCAGGCGTGGTGGCGGGTGCCTGTAATGCCAGCTACTCGGGAGGCTGAGGCAGGGAGAATCGCTTGAACCCAGGATGCGGAGGGTGCAGTGAGTTGAGATCACGCCACTGCACTCCAGCCTGGGTGACAGAGTGAGACTCTATCTCAAAAAATAAATAAAATTAAAATTAAAGGAATCTAGCCAGACTCAGGGGGTCAGGAGAAGGGAGTAGTAGTCTGAGAAGGCTTCCTGAGGAGGTAATCCTAAACTGACATCTGAGGAATTAGAAGCGAGCTGAAGAGCCACCCAGGTAGAAAGACTATCATGCAGATGCTCCCTGGAAGGAGGGAACATGAGGTGTGTTGAAGAACTGAGAGAATCCGGTGTGAATAGACTAACAAGAGCTGGAAGGAAAGAATAAGACATAAGCCTGGAGAGGTAGACAGGAGTAGACCATCTTTAAAGGGCACTGTCAGCCTTCATCGATGTCCTTTGTACTTCAGATATTTTATTTATTTATTTTAAAGATAAGGTCTCACTCTGTCACCCAGGCTGGAGTGCAATGGTGCGATCACAGTTCACTCAAACTGAGCTCAAGTGATCCTCTTGTTTCAGCCTCCCATGTAGCTGGGAACTACCAGCTGCCACGCCCAACTAAGTTTTTAATTTTTTGTTGAGACAGGGTCTCACTATGTTGTGTGGGTTGGTCTCAAACTCCTGGCCTGAAGTAAGCCTCCTGCCTTGGCCTTCCAAAGAGCTGGGATTACAGGTAGGAATCACTGTGTCTGGCCCCAGATATTTTACTTATGTGTATATATGAGCATATATATATGTGTGTAAATGTGTATACATACCATATATGTATATATGTGTATACATGTCTGTATGTGCATGTATATAGTTTAACATTGCCATCAAACTGCCAAATTTTCCTCTAGTATGCACCAGTTTATACTCTTGCACTATATAAGAATGTCACTTTCACTTCACTTCCAATAGCACTCATTATCTTTTTTTAAATTAAACACTTGCAGGTTTGTTTGTTTGTTTGTTTTGAGATGGAGTCTTGCTCTGTCACCCAGGCTGGAGTACAATGGCACAATCTTGGCTCACTGCAACCTCCAACTCCTGGGTTCAACTGATTCTCCTGCCTCAGCCTCCCAAGTGGCTGGGATTACAGGTGCCCACCACCACGCCTGGCTAATTTTTGTTATTTTTAGTAGAGATGGGGTTTCACCATGTTAGCCAGGCTGGTCTCAAACTCCTGACCTCAGGTGGTCAGCCCACCTCAGCCTCTCAAAATGCTGGGATTACAGGCGTGAAACCCCCACCCGGCCCGCATAAATTAAACATTTGATCAGCAAAAAGTGTATCATTTAAGTTTCCATTTAACAGTGAACAAATATTTATCACCCATTGTTTTCTCACTTGCTTCACAGAGAAAGCAGGAGTTTTCTTATCAGTGAAATAAGTACAATATTGCTCATGGGAGTGGAATAGTCCCCCTGTTGGAAACATCTCTTGCAAAGGCTCAGCCTAGGTATGTAATGGTCCCTTATTACTCACCCCTAAATGAAGGTATTAAAATATGTGAGCAATTCATCAAATTAGTGTCAGCCATTAGCCTTAGTTCAAATTAATGCATGAGATTCGTTTCCTTCTGGCAAATCACATAGTATAGCGCTGAGGGAAAGAGAAAAGTCTGCTAAGACTTTTTGAGATGACAGAAAAGAGTCAGATCTGGGCTTGACAGGAAATGGATCAATATGAAGGAGGTAATGAGTGGTGGGCCCCAAACCAGGGACCTATGAGGAGGCTTCATGTCAAGGGAAAAGGGGCAACTATTGGGAAGGTGAGGCAGCAGAGAGGTGGATTGAGGTTTGACAGCCTCACCATTATGCCTAGTCAGAGCTCTGTACCTTTGCATGCATCAGGTGGAAAGACTCACTGGCCTCCCATCTATCCTTAAGTCCCTTATGCACAAATGGGTTTTCATCACCAGAAATCAGGACTGTGATTGAGGGTGTGTGCAGGTTGCAAAGATTTATGCATAAGTCCTATGTGGTAAAAATGACATCCCCTGGGACTGAAATCACACAAGAAGGCTGGCAAAAGCTGCATCTGTGAGGAGGACTGGGGAGGTGTGGAAGTGGGGCAGGGAGGTTTACCTATTTTCAGGCACTGGGACACCAGAATCTTCACAACAATGGTCAGAAGGGATTCAGCCCAGAGAACTTGCTGCAACACCACTGAAGTAGTTGTTTATTTAACTTGAGAACTCGATGAAATGACATCGAGAAAGATTGAAAGCACGAAGCACAACAGCATTGAGTTTGACATCCATTTTACTATCTAATCTGTATGCCACAAACCACACACACAGTATGTTTCCTATGTAAATTTCCAGGTCCAGCTAACTAAAGAGGTGGGCAGGGCTATCACATGTTCTTCATTGTGGTCTTCGCAGAGGCCTCCCCTTTTGTCCTGCTCATGTTCTGTAGATGACCTTCTGTGGGTCTTAGTTCCATGTTGTAATGGCATGTCCAAGTCCAGCTCCAGGGTCATGCAACCTGTGCAGTCACATGGGCCCCGAGCATAGAAGGGCTCCACACTTTGTTTAATGTTACCATCTTGAAATTTTTTTTGAGCAAGAGGCCTCACGCTTTCATTTTATACCGGGACCCACAAATTTTGTAGTTGGTCATAGTCCTATCTTGTTACCAAGACTCTTGTTTCCAATATTAAAAAGTCCTAGAATATTCACAGTATAATTGTGTGGTAAGGAGAATATGTTTGAAACCAGGGTTTATGTCTTAACTTCTGCCACGTCCTAACAGTGTAAGTTTTGAGATACAAGATCTCTCTAAACCTCAATTTCCTCACTTGTGCCTAACTCATAATTTGAATTTTCTTTCTTTAGAAAATATTCAGGCCAGCCAGATACGGTGGCTCATGCCTGTAATCCCAGCTCTTTGGGAGGCTGAGGTAGGCAGATCACTAGGTCGGGAGTTCAAGACCAGCCTGGTCAACATGGTGAAATCCTGTCTCCACTAAAAATACAAAAAAATTAGCTGGGCGTGGTGGCTGATGCCTGTAATCCCAGCTACTTGGGAGGTTGAGGCGGGAGAATTGCTTGAACCTGGGAGGCAGAGGTTGCAGTGAGCCGTGATCATGCCATTGCACTCCAGCCTGGGTGACAGAGCAAGACTCTGTCTCAGAAAAAAAAAAAAAAGAAAGAAAAGGAAAAAGAAAATATTCAGGCCAGGCATGGTGGCTCATGCCTGTAATCCCAGCACTTTGGGAGGCCAAGGCGAGTGGATCACCTGAGTTCAGGAGTCCAAGACCAGCCTGGCCAACATGGTGAAACCCCGTCTCTACTAAAAATACAAAAAGTTAGCCAGGTCTGGTGGCAGGCGCCTGTTATCCCAGCTACTCAGAAGGCTGAGCCAGGAGGATTGCTTGAACCCAGGAGGTGGAGATTGCAGTGAGCCGAGATTGCTCCACTGCACTCCAGCCTGGACAACAAAAGCGAAACTCTGTCTCGAGAAAAAAAAAAAATCAAATTGTGGCAAAGCACTTAGCATCTGCTTGGCACAATACGTGAAGAGACTATTAGCATATGATTATATAAATTTTACTTTTATTTTGTGCATTTATTGTGCTATTTAGTGGAGACTTTGCTCTCCTCCAACATGGTCAGTAAAATATTTGACACTAATTACCATAATAACAGCTCGTCTGATTGTGTGGCCCTTCAGACCCGCATCCCTCTCTGTCTCCTTAATCTGCACACTGTTATCTGGTCAGTGACTACTGACTTCTTCCCCTTTGTGTTCCTTTCATTCAGTGTTCTGCATTGTTTTTGTGGCCATGAGAGGGCTTTTATTCTGCAACCTTAGACAGAAAGAATAACTCCCTGATTTGAATCTAGGCTAAAAATGGATTCTGAATTCTTTTTTTTTTTTTTTTTTCAAGACAGAGTCTCGCTCTGTCGTGCAGTGGCGTGATCTCGGCTCACTGCAAGCTCCACCTCCCAGGTTCAAGCGATTCTTTTGCCTCAGCCTCCTGAGTAGCTGGGACTACAGGCACGCACCACCACACCTGGCTAATATTTGTGTTTTTGGTAGAGACAGGGTTTCACCATATTGACCAGGCTTGTCTCGAACTCCTGGCCTTGTGATCCGCCCACCTCAGCCTCCCAAAGTGCTGGGATTACAGGCGTAAGTCACCGCATCCAGCTGGATTCTGAATTCTTAAGGTATTCTCACTGTTACCCACTTCACTGCCATCCCATGACAATTTTTATATAACACCATCAGGGATCAGTCCTATCCACAGCAGTGTTACTGGTTAACCATTTCACACCCCAAAATGTGTAAATCTGAACATAAGCTTCATTTAAAACATATACATGAGTGCGTGAATGCACACACAAATGCACAGATAAATGAAAATAGGTGTCAAAAGAGAACAAAAATTGACAGCCAGAACTGCTTCAGAAGTGTTCTGATGTCTACATCTCACATTGAAAAAATTAGGATGGACTGATGGATGGGCACAGGGATGGATAGATATGTGATAGAGAAAACATAGGTAAATATTTTCTACAGAAAGTAGGCAGTAAGGACATGGGTACTCGTATATTTTTTCTTCTTTTCTGTACATTTGAAAATTTTTATAATAAAATATTGTAGGGGGAACGGTAGCCAGTCATGTATTATTTGCTTACAGGGTCTGCTAAAAATCAGGAAATGTAATAAAATTTAGATTTTTATCCTTTTTTTTTGAGACAGAGTCTTGCTCTGTCACCTAGGCTGGAGTTCAGTAGTACGATCTTGGGTCACTGCAACCTCCATCTCCCAGGTTCAAGCGATTCTCCTGCCTCAGCCTCCCAAGTAGATAGGATTACAGGTGCCCACCACCATGCCCAGCTAATTTTTGTATTTTTAGTAGAGACAGGGTTTCACCATGTTGGCCGAGCTGGTCTTGAACTCCTGACCTCAGGTGATCCACCCACCTCAGCCTCCCAAAGTGCTGGAATTACAGGCATGAGCCACTGCCTAGATTTTTATCTTTCTATAAAAAACCTAAACTCTGGCGATACTGAGTCGACATGCCAATGGATAGCTGTAGCTAAGCAGCAGCTACCTTTGCAAGCAGCATGAGCTCACCAGGTTACCATAGTCCCTCCACTTCCTGTCATATTGCCTTATGTCCTTTCTGAGCCACTCATTCAGATTTCCCACCTGAACCCCATAGACATTTGAGTTTCAACCCTTGTAAACATACTCATGTCAGAGGATTGATTATGGGATTACTCACCTGATAAAAGTATTCACCCCACAGTATATTTTCCAGCAATTTTTGACATGGAGCCTTTAAGGTTCTCCCTCAGCAATGTCTATAAATTTCCTGAAATTATGATGTAGAATATTATGGCTGTGTCCTTAGACTGGAGTGCAGTGGTGCAATCATGGCTCACTGTGGCCTCAACCTCTTGAGCTCAAGCCATCCTTCCACCTCAGCCTCCCAAGTAGCTGGGAATACAGGCTCATGCCACCATGCCTGGCTCATCTTTGTATTTTTTGTAGAGATGAGGTTTTGCCATGTTGTCCAGGCTGGTCTCGAACTCCTGGGTTCAAGCAATCCACCTGCCTCAGCCTCCCAAAGTACTGGGATGACAAATGTGAGCCACCATGCCTGGCACCCATAGCTTTTTATTAGGTTCTCAAAGAACTATATGATTCAAAAATAATTAAGAATTACCATAAATTAAGGAGCTGTAGTGGTATATTTTAAATGATTCAAATAATAATTTTAAAATGCCACTCACACATAACCAATCATGTACACTGTTATCCTGGATACCAAGACACCTATATATCCATTTTTAAACCAGAACTGGTTATGGTCTGTGTGTGTGAATGTGAGTGAGTGTGTCTAGTTGGTAAAGTGAGATTTATTGGGGATGAAAGGCCAGTGCATATATAGTCCACAGACACTCTCTGTGATCCCAGCATTAGACATTCTCTTTATATGCCTACATAAAAGGCTGGTGATCTCTCCATTTCTGCTTTCTTTGCCATATTAAGCTCTTCAGTTCTGTCACTGGCAGTCCTCTGAATAATTTCATCTCTTTGCTTCTCATTTTACTGCATCTAAGTACATCCATAAAAGTCATAATCTGGAATCATATGTAGATGATGAGTTCCCAAAAAAAGACAATTGGTTTTTTCAAAGTTCTAGTGGCAGAACCAAGACAAGAACTTGTATCTTAAATTTAAATGTAACTTTTTTTTTTTTTTGAGACAGAGTCTCGCTGTCGCCCAGGCTGGAGTGCAGTGGCACGATCTCGGCTCACTGCAGGCTCCGCCCCCCGGGGTTCACGCCATTCTCCTGCCTCAGCCTCCCGAGTAGCTGGGACTACAGGCGCCCGCCAGCACGCCTGGCTAATTTTTTTGTATTTTTAGTAGAGACGGGGTTTCACCGTGTTGGCCAGGATGGTCTCAATCTCCTGACCTCGTTATCCACCCGCCTCGGCCTCCCAAAGTGCTGGGATTACAGGCATGAGCCACTGTGCCCGGCCCCTAAACATAACTTTTAAGAAGTAGCAATTCTTTACTTAAAGAAGCTGAAAGGCCGGGCACAGTGGCTCATGCCTGTAATCCCAGCACTTTGGGAGGCCGAGGCGGATGGATAACGAGGTCAGGAGATTGAGACCATCCTGGCCAACACGTTGAAACCCCGTCTCTACTAAAAATACAAAAAAATTAGCCAGGTGTGCTGGCGGGTGCCTGTAGTCCCAGCTACTCGGGAGGCTGAGGCAGGAGAATGGCATTAACCCCGGGGGTAGAGCTTGCAGTGAGCTGAGATCACGCCTCTGCACTCCAGCCTGGGCGACAGAGCGAGACTCCGTCTAAAAAAAAAAAAAAAAAGGTGAAAGAATCTGTGCAAATCCAACAAATGGATAAGACTCCAATGTATTACACTATCTAAAGCTATGGCTATAACCTAGAGATTCAGAGGGGTCTTTTGACATAAGTACCAAGTATTTATGTAAATTTTACAACAATAACCTCTCAGTCTATTCACCTACCAACTTGGTAGCTGTGGCCAGAAAAAACTGATAACCAGGTCCATATAGAATCACAAGGGACCCAGATTAAGACCTGAAGCTGCGCTCCCCAAACTTATCTACCTGTTCCTCCTCCAAACAGCTATCTACCCAGAAAGCTCACTCTTTTGGGACTTTTGGGAGGTAATTAGGATCATATAAGGTTATCAGGGTGGGGTTCTGTATAGCAGTGTGAGAACAAACTGCTATAAAGAACTACCTGAGAATGGGTTATTTATGAAGAAAAGAGGTTTAGTTGACTCACAGTTCTTCAGGCTTAGCAGGAAACATGACTGGGAGGCCTCAGGAAACTTACAGTCATGGTGGAAGGTGAAGGGGAAGCAAGCACCTTCTTCTAATGGTGGCAGGAGAGAGAGGAAGAGAGAAGGGGGAAGTGCTACACACTTTCAGACAACCAGATCTCGTGAGAACTCACTTACTATCACAAGAACGGCAAGGAGGAAGTCTGCCTCCATGATTCATTCACCTCCCACCAGGCCCCTCCTGACACGTGGGGATTACAATTAGATATGTGATTTAGATGGGGAAACAGAGCCAGACTGTATCAGGTCCCCATGATGGGACTGGGGGATTTATAAAAAGAGAAAGGGGGACATGAGCTGACATGTTCTTGCCCTCTCACCATGTGATGCACTTTGCTATACTGTGGTGCAGCCAGAAGACCTCACCAGATGCCACAGCCAACTGACCTTGGACTTTTCAGCCTCGATGACTGTGAGCAATATAAACCTCTATTCTTTACAAATTACTATTCTCTGGTTCCTCAAGAACCTTGGATGTGCCTGGAGATAAACCTGGTGAAACTTTCCTCTTGGCCTTGAGGATTGGCCTGTGGTATTTAATTATAGCAACAGAAAATGGACTAAGACATTCCAATTTATCAGACTCCCTTTCATAATCAAGCAGAAGCAAGAAGATAAAATTGGGATTTCTGAATCTCAACACTATTGACATTTGAGGCCAAATAAGTCATTGTTTTGGGTCACGGTCCTGTGCATGTAGAATGTGTAACAGCATTCCTGGCGTCTATGCACTAGATGCCAGGAGCACCTTTCATCACCCAAATTGAAGACCAAAAATGTCTCCAGACATTGTCAGATATCCTGTGGGGGCAAAATCATGAGTGGCTGTAAATTATTGTACCATTTAATCTTACACCAACTCTTTATAAAGTTCAGAGACAAAATTCAAGATAAGGCCACAGAACCTAGACTAGAGCAAAGGTCTTTTATTTCTGAGACCAGAGTTTTATCCACCACACCAGAGCTGCCCCCAAACAAGTGCCAAAAGGCTACTGGGCCAAAGTTCTTCTAATTTTTTTCTGCAGTGCCAATACTGCCTCTTAAAGACCAGAACACACATTAAGCCTTTCCAGGTTGCTGTCTTTTTTATTGTACTTACTGCTTTAGTAGCTCAGCCTCACCTCAGATAACTCAATTCACTCACCAGCAGATATCACTCCTACTTATTGGATTTTTGGATGGGTTTCACAATAGGTCTTCTTTAGGACAAGATGTTCAGCTTGTTTTTTTGTTTTGTTTTGTTTTGTTTTTCTTCTCAGTTACACAGAAGCATCTAATGCCTGAATACTAGAGTCATGTACGATATAAGGATGCTCCTAACCAGGAAGAAGACAATGTTAACTACTGAGCAGGGATAAGGGAAAACAGGAGCAAGAACAAGACACACTTAACAGAGATCTGATCTTTCCTTCCATCCACACTTGTTACGGGGTACTGCCCCCTCCGAGCCAGCAGGTGGTTTAGTTTTCTGTTACAGTGAAAAGAGGAGCGCCTCTGCCCGGCCACCCATCGTCTGGGAAGTGAGGAGCGCCTCTGCCCAGCCACCTATCGTCTGGGAAGAAGTGAGGAGCGTCTCTGCCTGGCCACCCCGTCTGGGAAGTGAGGAGCGCCTCTGCCCGGCCGCTCCGTCTCGGAGGTCTGTTACAGTGAAAGGAGAGTGTGTTTGCTCCCACAATATTGACAGGCCAGCTGTTACTACTAGTGTGATCATTAACAAAAATACAATTCATTGTGTACCATCAGTACTCAAATAGTATGTCTCAAAGGACTTTTTTTTTTAAAGGCCAGATTCACCCCTGGAGTGGAGCTGGGCCTAAGGTTACCAGATGTCTCTGCAAGTCATCTGAATTTATCATCTTCCCTAGTTCAGCCATCTGGCTCACATGCTGGAGCAGAGATTCATTGGCTCCTTGCCAGAGGTCATGTGACTTGAATACCTGTATCTTAAGTCTAGAATATGAAAGAGGGAGAGGAGAAGAATTGATAGAAAGCTAGTCTTCACCCTTAGAATTCTGTACTTTCAAATTTTATTTTGGAGATTTGCATATCATTGATTTAGGGCAGCATTTTACACTTAATTCGTCCTGATTATTTAAACTACAAAACAAGGATAGAAACTTAAGACATTTTATCTTGACTATATGAAATATATAGGAAAATAGGAGGGATGGAGAGGAGGCCCCTTCTTTTGTCTTTTTTGATAATTTCCCTCCATAAGCCAATTGGCTTATCTTTGGCAAATGAAAGAGATTAAGCTAGTTAACAAAAGTTCTTGCCATCTGATTGAGTTCTTAGACAAAATGGCTGGGGAGGTTTATAAGTTTTCAAAAGCCACCACTTAAACAAATTTACATAAAGTAATAGTACGTGGAAACTTCTTAAAAATAAATCTCTTTTATACTGTGTATGTGGAAGATTAGAAAGTCACACTATTAAATTTTTACTGCTAGGCAAATATTATATTGATACTATCTAAATCACCCCTCCTTCCTTTCCCTTCATCCTCATATTAACATATAAGGAAGGCTGGGCGCGGTGGCTCACGCCTGTATTCCCAGCACTTTGGGAGGCCGAGGCAGGCGGTTCACCTGAGGTCAGGAGTTCGAGACCAGCCTCAACATGGAGAAACCCCGTCTCTACTAAAAATACAAAATTAGCCGGGCATGGTGGTGCATGCCTGTAATCTCAGCTACTTGGGAGGCTGAGGCAGGAGAATTGCTTGAACCTGGGAGGCAGAGGTTGCGGTGAGCTGAGATTGTGCCATTACACCAGAGCCTGGGCAACAAGAGCGAAACACCGTCTCAAAACAAAAACAAAAAAAAACATATAAAGACAATTTCTGCATCTGATCTTTGGGTTTTCAGGAACCTGGGATCTGCCTGGAAATAACCCCGGTGAAACTTTCTTCTTGGCCTTGAGGATTCAATACCACCAACAGTCAGTGGCCCAGCTGAGCTAGCAAATCCAGTTGGAATTTAATTCAGCTGCCCCAGATCCTCCACAAAGCAAATTCTGAAAATGGACCCACCTGACTAATTTGAAATAAAATCACTTGAGCAAAAACCAGCTACCCAGAATTATAAGCCTAAGAGGACAGATGTGCCACCATTCAATTCAATTGGGTAGAACTAGTCTTAATCCTTTTCTCCTTTTGTGCTTAATATTTTTTTTTTAATGATTTTTCAACTTTAGCCAGAAAGAAAAAAAGGCCGGCCGTGCTGGCTCACTCATGCCTGTAATCCCAGCACTTTGGGAGGCCAAGGTGTGCAGATCACCTGAGGTCAGGAGTTCGACATCAGCCTGACCAACATGGTGAAACAGCATCTCTACTAAAAATACAAAATTAGCTGGGTGTGGTGGCACATGCCTGTAATCCCAGCTACTTGAGAGACTGAGGCAGGAGAATCGCTTGAACCTGGGAGGCGGAGGTTTCTGTGAGCCGAGATTGCGCCATTGCACTCTAGTCTAGTCTGGGCAACAAGAGTGAAACTCTGTCTCAAAAAAAAAAAAAAAAGAAAGAAAGAAAAAAGAAAAACCAAAAACCCAGTAACTGTAGGTCAGTAATTACGGATTGCACTAGGGCTTAGACACTGAATATTTCTTTGGGATGGGGTGGGCAATATAGGGGGAATAATCTTATTGCGTTTAAAAAAAAAAAAAAAAACAGCCAGGTGCAGTGGCTCACACCTGTAATTCCAGCACTTTGGAAGGCAGAGGCGGGCGGATCACCTGAGGTCAGGAGTTCCAGACCAGCCTGGGAAACATGGCAAAACCCCATCTCTACTAAAAATACAAAAATTAGCCAGGCATGGCAGCGCATGCCTGTAATCCCAGCTACTCAGGAGGCTGAGGCAGAAGAATTGCTTGAACGCCAGAGGTGGAAGTTGCAGTGAGCAGAGATTGCGCCACTGCACTCTAGCCTGGGTGACAGAGTGAGATTCTGTCTCAAAAAAAAAAAAAAAGGGCATTTCCTAGGACCCTCCAGAAGCAGTGTTCTCCTCCAGAGAGCCTGAGAAAATAGCCTCTCAATTAAGATTAATATCAGAGCACATAAAGGATAATGGTTTCATTAAATATTCAATTATAAGCCAAACTCCTTCTCTCTGGCTGGAAATACCTTCTTAATCTCACAAAGATTTTGACATTAGAGAGTAAAGGACAAGAAGTACAGACAAAACAAGCTTATAAGAGTAGTAGAAGATTCCTGTCATCTTTGTGAAGTGGGACATAAAATCTAAGGAAAAGAGCTGGAAGTTGGGTTTTCATGTATTTTTATTTTTACCTTCAAATTAAGTCATAAAATATCTTACTTTAGTTGTCTGGGAAGATAATGTAGTTCATTCCCTTGACTTTGGACCCATTCTGGATATTTCTTCCAGTTTTCTATATCCAGTTGTGCCTGTTTCCATTTTTAGGCAGATGGTATATGATGTAAGATTAACCTTCTCAGCCACATTTATGTTTCTTTCTCTGCACCTCACACTTATCCATTATGTTTATAGAGATGTGATTACACTGATTTACTTTAGACCTTTTATCCTGTGTTCTATTTTAAGGTTTCATACATACACAATAACAACAAGGGTAAATTTCTGTAACAAATTTACTCAAAGACTTCCTGTTCTTATTTTCTTTGCCTTTTATCTCCAAATAAATCAACTACTGTGTAGTTTTCATTTTGCTGGAGCTTAATATTAAACTCTGATCACCAGTAAAATATGTATACTCCTGACTGTGGATCTTTGGCTTCTTCCTATATCTCTCTTGAATTTGAACAAGGACTCAACATAATCGTGAATATCATCATGACATTAATTATGGCTAATATGTGTTAGAAACCAACTGTCTGCCAGACACTATGCTTATTGGATGCGAGAATCTGCCATAGGCCCTGAGCATCCCTGTATGTTCTTGCTATGAATGCCGAGCTCTGACCACTATCAAGCCAGGCCTTTTCTCAAGGTTGTGTTTGTAGTAAGTAACCTTGAGGGATGAGGTAATGGCTGCTCTTGGAGAAGAAGGAGGCTTTTGTCCTGACTACACAGTACTTACCATAAAATAGTGACTCCTCAAGCTTAGTGTCCCTCTGCTGTAACTCAACCCACTGTGTGTGCAAGCATCTATCACAGGCCTCTTGTTGCCTCCTTAGGACTTAGGAGACAGAGAACCAGTGCAAATGAACATGAAGCCCTGGCTGCAAGTAATAAAGTCCTTTGTTTCTGCCCAGAAGTCTCATGTCTTCTGCTGGTATCCTGTGGCAGGCTAACTTGTTAGCTTCTAAGTAGCATAAAATTGCAGACTCCACCTCCACAGTTCCTGATCAAAATTTATACACTGATCATCACAACTAATTCTCACAAAGCCCCCACGAGACCCTTATCTTCCACTTGTCCAAAGTTGTCGATACTCTACTGATGATACTTTCCTTCATTACTAAGTCTGGGTCCCATTGTCAGTTCTCTTATCAGCACCCTCAACTCCATATGCTTCCTCTGCAAACACCAGGTAAAACCCACAAAGATGATCCAGTCCCAGTGAAACTTCTCCACACCGATGCTGTTGAGAGCAGTCCTGCTATGTGTGGTCACTGAAATTCACAACATCCAGACTCAGCTTAGCCCTTAAACCATTTATGATTTTCTTTTGCTTGTCCTTGGGCAGTTCTTCCTCTCACTCATCTCAGATGCTTAAACTTCACTATCTTCTCCAACTCCTTGGCTCCAATGTCATATTTCACAGAAAGCATCGAGATTCCCAGGAAATAATTCCATCAACTCCCATACACACAGCCTTTAAAGGTGTATCTATGTCCCCCTTCCCCACCATGACCCCCTTCCTTAAGAACCCAAGCTGTTCAAATCAAATGTCCCCCTCAACCCCATGCTTTTGATCTACTCTCTGCCTGTTCATTTTCATTCAGCTTATGCTTGATCTGCTCAGCATAGAAACATTCTCAAGTGTCCTAGCCTGAAAATAGAAACCTTTTCTCCAGACTACTCCCTTTGGAACTCTTTCCTCATTTCTTCCCTTTTCACAGCCAAGATTACTCCTCCCTACTTCTTCACTGTCCACTCACTGCTCTACCAGGCTTCCCACCCTTTGTACCACAGAAGCACCCTGGAAAATTTCAACCAAGACCTCCTAACTACCCAGTCCAGAGGATCTCTTTCTTCTCCACACACCTAAGTCATAAGGATGAATGGAAGGAAAGGTTAAAGGTGGAGAGGAGCAGAACTGGGTTGAGCTACCCAGGTTGAGGGACATAACCAGCTAGTGGTAAACGTGCAGGGAGTGGCCATGAAAAGAAATGCCCTGATCTCACTCGCCTTCCTCCCTCTTACTTGCTGTTTGTGCTCCACCATGGATAAACTCAACTGAAAGCAGGGGGCCCTATTTATCCACTTCATACAAGCCAACCTCCAGATCTGGAGAGAGCAGGGTGGAAAAGGGTGAGTGCTGGTTGGGAGAGCCAGTGTCTCCTAAATCTTATAATCCCTCGAAGCACACAGCATAGCACAGCACAGCACACTGTGTGGCACTGTGTGGGAAGATCTTAGCCATACACACACACACACACACACACACACACACACACACACACACATATATTTAAATCTTTAATAAACTATCTAAATTCTTGTCTTTGGAGACAAGACAGCTGGTTGAGTGTTAAGCCTTGCCAATAGAGGGCACTAGAGAGACATTGCCTGAGGAAAAGGTTTTACTTCCCAGTTCCTAGTTTGCTACTCACAGACTCACTAAAGCCAGGTAATTACATAGCATGTCTATTTACCTCAAGACTATAGGCAGGAGGCACTAGATAAGTATTATAGTGGAATAACAATGGATTTCTAGTCTTAAATTCTATTATGAGAATTCAGTGTTTCGATAGGACTGTCTTGCATGCTTGACCTGGTGCCAAATCATTTGCAAACATAGTTTCTTCGATCTTATCAAAATCAATTGACGTTATGGCAGTGAATTGGTGCTCCTGGATCTTCTAAAAATGGTGCAACTTGTAAATAGCTTTGAGAATCACAACTTACTAAAAGGAATCTATTGAGAGTCCTATGCCATAAACCTTCCAATAGAAACCATGAAAGAATATGAGATAGATAAAATCTAAATCCTTTCATCAAAAATAAAACAATTACAAGCAACACAGTAAGTACAAAGTGACACATTCCATTCATTACGGATGAATGAATAAACAAAATGTGGCAACTATACAATGAAATAGTATTTGGTCTTAAAAAAGAATAAAAGTTTGATCCATACTACAACATGAACTTTGAAAACATTATACCAACTGAAATAAGCCAGACTCAAAAGGACACATATTGTATGATTCCACTTATATGAGGTACCTAGAATACTCAAATTCATAGACACCAATAATAGAATAGTGGTTACCAGGGACTGGGTAGAGATGAGGTGGACAGGTGACTGAAGAATTATTGTTTAAAGGGTGCAGAGTTTCAGTTTGGAAAGATGAAAAAGTTCTGGAAATGGGTAGTGGTAATCGTTGCACAACATTGTGAAAGTACTTAATGCCGCTGAATTTTACATTTTAAAACGGTTAAGATGGCAAATCTTATAAGTTTGTAGATTTTTGAGTTTCATCCTTTTACCTCTGGGGAGAAAGGCACAAAATAGTTCCATAAGTCCAGAATTGTACCGTTTTATCCAATAGGTGGATTACCTACATGATTTAAGGTAGCAGTGTCCAGCAGAAATAAGCTACACGGCCAGGCACAGTGGCTCAGACCTGTAATCCCAGCACTTTGGGAGGCCGAGGTGGGCAGATCATCTGAGGTCAGGAGTTCAAGATCAGCCTGGCCAACACATAGTGAAACCCGGTCTCTACTAAAAATATAAAAATTAGCTGAGTGTAGTGGCACACACCTGTAGTCCCAGCTACTTGGGAAGCTGAGGCAGGAGAATCGCTTGAATCTAGGAGGCAGAGGTAGCAGTGAGCCGAGATCGCACCTCTGCACTCCAGCCTGGGCAACAAAATGAGACTCTGTCTCTCAAAGAAAAAAAAAAAAAAAAAAAAGGAAATATAAGCTACATATGTAATAAATTCCTTAGAAACTGCGTTAAAAATATAAACAGAAAAATAGAAACAAGCAAGGTTAATTTTGATTGTATATATTATTTAACCTAATATATCTCAAATATTAACACTTCAGCAAATATTAACACTTCAGCATATAGTGAATGAAAAATTACTAGTGTTTGACCCAATGGGAGAACAAAACTAAAAAGAAAGTTACTAGTGAGATATGTAACATTTTTTTATATCACAGTAAGTCTTGGAAATCTGATGCTTTTATACCTACTACACTTCTCATTTTGGTCTAGCCACATGTTGTTATTGGCTACTGTACAGAACAGAACAGCCTTAAGGGCTTCAAACAAAGAGACCATATATTAAATAGAAATATTTTGAATAATTTGAGATTTGATCCTGCCAAACCAAACTTCATTTAATGAAGGGGATATAAAGTCTCTCAGAAAAGCAAATGCTAAGGGAATTTATCACCAGCAGACTGGACCTACAAGAAATGCTTAAAGGAGTTCCAAACATGGAAACAAAATAATAATATTTGCTACCATAAAAGCACATGTAAATACAAAGCTCACTGATTTTATAAAGCAATTACACAATTGAGACTACAAAGCAACTAGCTAACAACACTATCACAGGAACAAAACATCACATGTCAATATTAACCTTGAATATAAATAGCCTAAATGCTCCACTTAAAAGACATAGAATGGCAAATTGGATTAAAAAAATAAGACCCAAACTTCTGCTGCATTCAAGAGACTCGCCTCACGTGCATTAACACCCAAAGGCTAAAAGTAAAAGGATAGAAAAAAAAAGTCTGTTATGCAAATGGAAAACAAAGAAGAGCAGCTTTGCTATTCTTGTATCAGATAAATTAGACTTTGAACAAACAACAGTAAAAAAAGACAAAGAGGCTGGGCACGGTGGCTCACGCCTGTAATCCCAGCACTTTGGGAGGCCAAGGTGGGTGGATCACGAGGTCAGGAGACCAAGGCCATCCTGGCTAACACAGTGAAACCCCATCTCTACTAAAAATACAAAAAAATTAGCCAGCCATGGTGGCAGGTGCCTGTAGTCCCAGCTACTTGGGAGGCTGAGGCAGGAGAATGGCATGAGCCTGAGAGGCAGAGCTTGCAGTGAGCCGAGATTGCACCACTGCACTCCAGCCTGGGCGACAGAGCGAGACTCTGTCTCAAAAAAAAAAAAAAAAAAGACAAAGAAGGGCATCTTATAATGATAAAGGGTTCAATTCGACAATAAATTTAACTATCCTAGATATGAATGCACCCGGCCGGGTGCAGTGACTCATGCCTATAATCTCAGCACTTTTAGAGGCCAAGGCGGGCAGATCATTTGAGATCAGGGGTTCAAGACCAGCCTGGCCAACATGGTGAAACCTCATCTCCACTAAAAATACAAAAATTAGTTGGGCTTGGTTGTGTGCACCTGTAGTCCCATCTACTTGGGAGGCCTGAGGCAGGAGAATTGCTTGAACCCGGGAGGTGGAGGTTACAGTGAGCTGAGATCACCCCAGTGTACTCCAGCCTGGGCTACAGAGCGAGACTCTGTCTCAAAAAAAAAAAAAAAAAAAAAAAAAATGCACCCAACATCAGAGCAGCCAAATTTATAAAACAAATACTACTAGACCTAAGAAAGGGGATAGACAGTCATGCAATAGTAGTGGGGGACTGTAACCGCTAACAGCAGTAGACAGATCATTGAGGCAAAAAACTAACAAAGAAATTCTGGACTTAAATTGGACTCCTGACCAAATGGACTTAACAGACATCTACAGAATACTACACTCAATAACCACAGAATGCACATTTTTCTCATTTGCACATGGAACATTCTCTAAAATTGACCACATGCTGAGCCATAAAGCAAATCTCAATAAATTCAAAACAATAAAAATCGTATCAAGCGTCTTCTCAGACCACAGTGGTATAAAATTGGAAATCAATAAGAGGAACTCTCAGCCGGGTGCGGTGGCTCATTCCTATAATCCCGGCACTTTGGGAGGCCAAGGCGGGCAGATCACCTGAGGTGGGGAGTTTGAAACCAGTCTGACCAACCTGGAGAAATCCGTCTCTATGAAAAATCCAAAAATTAGCCAGGCATGGTGGTGCATGCCTGTAATCCCAGCTACTCGGAAGGCTGAGGCAGGAGAATCACTTGAACCCGGGAGGCGGAGGTTGCAGTGAGCCGAGATCGCGCCATTGCACTCCAGCCTGGGCAACAAGAGCGAAACTCTGTCTCAAAAACAAACAAACAAACAAACAAAAAAAGGAACTCTGAGACCACACAAGTACATGGAAACTAAGCAACTTGCTTCTGAATAACTTTTGGGTAAACAAAAAATTAAGGCAGAAATTTTATACAAAAATTAATTCAAGATGGATTAAAAACTTAAATGTCAGACCTAAAACCATAAAAACCCTAGAAGAAAACCTAGGCAATACCATTCAGGACCTAGGCATGGGCAAGGACTTCATGTCTAAAACACCAAAAGCAATGGCAACAAAAGCCAAAATTGACAAATGGGATCAATTAAACTAAAGAGCTTCTGCACAGCAAAATAAATTACCATCAGAGTGAACAGGCAACCTACAGAATGGGAGAAAATTTTTGCAATCTACCCATCTGACAAAGGGCTAATATCCAGAATCTACAAAGAACTTAAACAAATTTACAAGAAAAAATCAAACAATCCCATCAAAAAGTGGGCGAAGGAGATGAACAGACACTTCTCAAAAGAAGACATTTATGCAGCCAACAGACACATGAAAAAATGCTCATCATCACTGACCGTCAGAGAAATGCAAATCAAAACCACAATGAGATACCATCTCACACCAGTTAGAAGGGTGATGATTAAAAAGTCAGGAAACAACAGGTGCTGGAGAGGATGTGGAGAAATAGGAACACTTTTACACCGTTGGTGGGACTGTAAACTACTTCAACCATCGTGGAAGATAGTGTGGCGATTCCTCAAGGATCTAGAACAAGAAATGCCATTTGACCCAGCCATCCCATTACTGAGTATATACCCAAAGGATTATAAATCATGCTGCTATAAAGACACATGCACATGTATGTTTATTGCAGCACTATTCACGAAGACTTGGAACCAACCCAAATGTCCATCAATGATAGACTGGATTAAGAAAATGTGGCACATATACACCATGGCATACTATGCAGTAATAAAAAAGGATGAGTTCATGTCCTTTGTAGGGACATGGATGAAGCTGGAAACCATCATTCTGAGCAAACTGTCACAAGGACAGAAAACCAAACACCGCATGTTCTCACTCATAGGTGGGAATTGAATAATGAGAACACTTGGACACAGGAAGGGGAACATCACACACCAGGGCCTATTGTGGGGTGGGGGGAGTGGGGAGGGATAGCATTAGGAGATATACCTAATGTAAATGACGAGTTAATGGGTGCAGCACACCAACATAGCACATGTATACATATGTAACAAACCTACACGTTGTACACATGTACCCTAGAACTTAATGTATAATAATAATTTTAAAAAAAAGAAAAAAAGTTTGAAGTAAGTGAAAAGAGAGACACAGCACACCTCTGGGATCCTCTGGATACAGTGAAAGCAGTGTTAAGAGGAAAGTTTATGGTGCTAAATCCCTACATCAAAAAGATATACATGTCCAAATTAACAACCTAATGTCACACCTAAAAGAACTAGAAAAACAAGAATAAACCAAACCCAAAGGTAGCAGAAGAAATGAAAAAACAAAGATCATAACAGAACTAAATGAAAGTAAGATAAAAAAATAAAAAAGATCCTCAGAGACTACTATGAACATCTCTATGCACACCAACTAGAAAATCTAGAGGAAATGTGTAAATTTTTGGAAACACACAATCTCACACTGAACCAGGAAGAAACTTGAAATCCTGAACAGACCAAAAACAAGGTATAAAATTGAATCAGAGTCCAGGCACAGTGGCTCACGCCTGTAATCCCAGCACATTGGGAGTCCGAGGTAGGAGGATTACTTGAGCTCAGGAGTTTGAGACCATCCTGGGCAACATGGTGAAACTCCATCTCTACAAAAAATGCAAAAATTAGCCAGGCATGGTGATGCACACCTGCGGTCCCAGCTACTTGGGAGGCTGACGGAGGTGAAAGGATTGCTTGAGCCCAGGAGTTCGAGGCTGCAGTGACCCAAGATTGTGCCACTGCTCTCCAGCCTGGGTAACAGAGTAAGACCCTGTCTCATAAAAAAAAAAAAGACGAAAGAAAGAAAGAGAGAGAGAGAGAGAGAGACAAAGGGAGGGAGATTGAATCAGTAATAAAATAAAAAAATCTACCAGTCAAAAAAAAAGCCCTGGACAGATGGATTCACAGCCAAATTCTATCAGACACAGAAAGAAAAGCTGGTACCAATTTACTGAAACTATTCCAAAAAATCAAGGAGGAGGGATTCCTCCCTAACTCATTCTATGAAAGTAGTATCATCCTGATCCCAAAATCTAGCAAAGACACGATGTCAAATGAAACTACAGGTCAATATCCTTGATGAACATAGATGAAAAATCCTCAAAATAATAACTGAATCCAGCAGCATATCAACAAGTTAATATACCATAATCAAGCAGACTTTATTGCTGGAACACAAATCTGGTTCAACATATACAAATCAGTAAATGTGATTCACCACATATAGTTAAGACAAAAACCATATGATCATCTCAATAGATATAGGAAAAGCTTTTGATAAAATTCAACTTCCCTTCATGATAAAAACCCTCAAGACACTTGGTATTGAAAGAACATACCTCAAAATAATAAGAGCCATCTTTGACAAACTCACAATCAACAAAAATGAACAGTGGAGAAAGAACACTTTATTCAATAAATGGTGCTGGGAAAACTGACTAGCCATATGCAGAAGAATAAAACTGGACCCCTACCTATATGGTGAGCATATACAAAAATTAACCCAAATGGATTAAAGACTTAAATGTAAGACCTCAAACTATAAAAATCCTAGAAGAAATCTGAAAAAACTCTTCTGGACATTGGCCTAGGCAAAGAATTTATGACTAAGACCTCAAAGGCAAATGCAACAAAAACAATAAATGGGCAAATGGGATTTAGTTACAATAAAGAGCTTCTGCACAGCAAAATAAACTATCAACAGAGTAAACAGACAACCTACAGAATGGGAGAAAATACTTGCAAACTATGCATCTAACAAAAAGCTAATATCCAGAATCTATAAGAAACTTAATAAGCAAAAATAAACCCCATTAAAAAGTGGGTAAACGACATGAACAGACACTTCTCAAAAAGTGCCCAACAATCATACGAAAAAATGTTCAACATCACTAATCATCAGAGAAATACAAAATAAAACCACAATGAGATACCATCTCACACCAGTCAGAGTGACTATTATTGAAAAGTCAAAAAACTAACAGATGTTGGTGAGAATGCAGAGAAAAGAGAACACTTGTACACTGTTGGTGGGAATGTAAATTAGTTCAACCCCCATGGAAAACAGTGTGGAGATTTCTCAAAGAACTAAGAATAGAACTACCATTTGACTCAGTAATCCCACTGCTGGGTATCTTCCCAAAGGAAAATAAATCATTTTATCGAAAAAGATGCCTGCATGCATATGTTTATCACAGCACTATTCACAATAGCAAAGTCATGGAATCAACCTAAGTGTCCATCAATGGTGGATTGGATAAAGAAAATTTGGTATATATAAACATATATACACACACCATGAAATACTATGCAGCCATTAAAAATAATGAATTCTGGGCTGGGCACCGTGGCTCAGCCTGTAATCCCAGCACTTTGGGAGGCTGAGGTGGGCAGATCACCTGAGTTCAGGAGTTCAAGACCAGCCTGGGCAACATAGCAAAATCCTGTCTCTACTAAAAATACAAAAAATTAGCCAGGCAAGGTAGTCAACACCTGTAATACCAGCTACTTGGGAGGCTGAGGCAGGAGAATCACTTTAACCCGGTAGGTGGAGGTTACAGTGAGCCGAGATCTTGCCACTGTATTTCAGCCTGGTTGACAGAACAAGACTCTGTCTCAAAAAGAAAAAAAAAAAAAAAAAAAAGAACGAATTTTGGCTAAGCATGGTGGCTCATGCCTATAATCCAAGCACTTTGGGAGGTCAAATTGGGAGAATTGCTTGAGCCTAGAAGTTCAAGACCAGCCTGGGTAACATGGTGAGACCTCGCCTCTACTAAAACAACAACAACAAACAAACAACAACAACAACAAATAGGCATTCATCTGTAGTCTCAGCTACTTGGGAAGCTAAGGTGGGAGGATCATTTGAGCACAGGAGTTGGAGATTGCAGTGAGCTATGATAGCACCACGGCACTCCAGCCTGAACAACAGACGGATACCCTATCTCAAGGGGCGGGGAGGGTGGGGGGAAGGAATGAATGTATGTTCTTTGCAGCAACATGGATGTAGCTGCATCCATGAAGGCCACTATCCTAAGTGGAATAACATAGAAACAGAAAATCAAATGCCACATTCATTAGTGGGGGCTCAACAATGGGTACACATGGACATAAAGATGAGAACAATAGATGCTGGAGACTCTAAAAGGAGTGAGGGAGCAAGTGGGGGGATAGTTAAAAAAAACTACCTATTGTGTACCATATTCACTATTTGGATGATGGTTTCAACAGAAGCCTAAACCCCACCATTGTACAATATTCCCATGAAACATACCTGGACATGTACCCTGTGAACCTATAATAAAAACAATTTTTAAAATAATTTGTGTGTGTGTGTGTGTGTGTGTGTGTGTGTGTGTGTGAGGCAGAGTCTCACTCTGTCACCCAGGCTGGAGCACAGTAGAGTCATCCTGGCTCACTGCAAACTCTGCCTGCTGGGTTCAAATGATTCTCCTGTCTCAGCCTCCTGATTACAGGTGTCAGCCACCACATCCAGATAATTTTTGTATTTTTAGTAGAGACAGGGTTTCACCATTTTAGCCAGGCTGGTCTTAAACTCCTGACCTCAGGTGATCTGCCCACCTCGGCCTCCGAAAGTGCTGGGATTACAGGCATGAGCCACTGCGCCTGGCTGAAAGAATTTGATATTTGATTTTCCTACCATGCAATGTGAGTCATCACATAGAAAATTGGATTTCATTTATTTTATAATTTTTAAATGAGAAATGGCATGTGTTATGTTTGTTGATGACATATCATAGTTTAACTAGCAGTCATTTTTCTTAGTGGCATGTATAATGGTGCATTTTATACTTAGTGGCATTTTAGCTTCTAGAAACACAATTTTTTTTTTTTTTTTGAGACGGAGTCTCTGTTGCCCAGGCTGGAATGCAGTGGCGTGATCTCAACTCACTGTAACCTCCACCTCCCAGGTTCAAGTGATTCTCCTGCCTCAGCCTCCTGAGTAGCTGAGACTACAGGCACGTGCCACCACACCTGGTTAATTTTTGTATTTTTTGGTAGAGACGGGGTTTCACCATATTGGCCAGGCTGGTCTTGAACTTCTTACCTCAAGTGATCTACCCACCTCAGCCTCCCAAAGTGCTGGGATTACAGGTGTGAGCCACCGCGCCCGGCCAGGAAAAATAATTCTTAGCTCTGAGTGCCTGGCTCTTCCTCTATGAAATGAGAGTAATGAAGGGACCTAGGGAATAGGGTCATTGCAAAGATTAAGTAAGATAATGTGTGTAAGATATTTAGCAGCTGCTCAAGGCTGTCTGCCTTTCTTGGTCCATGGCCAAGAGGCTGGCTTCTATCTTCAAAGCCAGCACTTGTATCACTCAAATCTCTGCTTCTATTATCATACCTTCTTAAACTCCGATTCTCCTTTCCCCTTTGTGATTACACTGGGCTCACCTGGAAAATTCAAAGGAATCTCACCATCTTAAAATCATTAATCATCTCTGCAGAGGCCCACATGAGGGAACATATTCACAGGTTCTGGATCCTATGTTGTCACATTTGCAATGGACTGAATGTGTTCCCTCTAAAATTCCTATGTTGAGACTCTAATCTCAGTGTGATGGTGTTTGTGGGTGGGGCCTTGGGGAGGTAATTAGTTCATGAAGGCAGAGCCGTTGAGGATTAGTGCCCTTATAAGAACAGGCCAGAGAGCCAGCCAGCTCTTTCTTCTGTGTGAGGATACAGTTAGCAGCCTGCAACCCAGAAGAGGGCTCTCACCTTAACTCAACCCTGCTGGCACCCTGATCTTGTATTTCCAACCTCTAGAACTGTGAAAAATAAACGTTTGATAGTTTATGGTATTTTATTATGGCTGCCTGGGCTGACAACATCTTTGGCGGGGCTGTTATTCAGCCTACCATGTCTGGAAAGCGGCAATTTTTTGCTTTACCCTGATTTCTATATTCTTTCCATGTAGTGGGAAGAATCCAATATGTTAAAGAGACTGTTCTAATCAATGTAAGGTAGGTAGGAGCAAATACAGACCCAGCTGGAATTCAAGGCTGAAGATGCCAAAACTGCTACAAATATGAAGAAATAATCAGGAAGGGTGGCTTCATATTAAGGTCCACTTATTCTTCCTATATAGAAGGAATTTTCCCAATTTGGAAATAACTCTCCCCACTTCTCTCTTGTCTTTATATAAGGAGTCTGGAGGTTACCAAAAGTGCTTTCAGAGCAGTGGTTTGCAGCCTCGGCTGTACATTGGAATTAAGGCAGGAGACTAGGGAATTAGGGTAACCAAAGGTTAGGGCATAAGCAAAAGAAGAGCAGGTGCAGGCAGTTCTAGCCAAGATTGGGCAGCATACAAGCCACGTCCTCCTTCCTGTGATAATAAGACAGAAGTTTCCACTTCAGACTCTGATTGGCCACAGGCCAATCTTTCATAGACTGCAACCAGTTGGAGGCCTCTAAAGGGCACCTAGGGGTGTTGCCGAGTTCTTTTGGCTTTATAAATACCCTGGAGAGCATTGCAATAGGGAGGCTCTTGAGCCACTTGCTCAAGCCTGCTCCCACTCTGTGAATTGTACTTTTGCATCTTCAATAAATTTGTGCCTTTATTACTCTACTCTTTTGTTTCGCCTTTCATTGCTTCTTTTGTTGCATTATTTGTGCATTTTGTTCAATTCTTTGTTCAATATGCCAAAAACTTGGACAACTCACCGTCAAGACGTTCTATCTAGTAATGGAATCACCTGGAGGAGCTTTTCAATGATACCAATACCCCTAAATAAAATCAAGATATCTGGAGTTGCGGCCCAGGCATCAATATTTTAAACTGTCCCCAGGTGATTCTGATGTTACTAGGGTTGAGAATCTGCTATAAAGGAAGTAACAGGATTCCTCTTCCGGAGGCCCACGAAATTTTCTCTCTCTCTCTCTCTCTCTCTCACAAACACTTCACTTTGGTCTGAGTATTTCTGGGAATCAATGGTTTTGAATGTTTAAACATTTAGAAAGTTTACCCTTGGGGAGCCCTCAGGACTATCTCATACTTTCTCTTCTCCCCCAGTCATGTCAATACCTAATCCAATGGAGACCAAAGTTTATTGATCCTATTTTAAACTCTTTCTTGCATACCAGATATAAGTGGATAATAAATAAAGTTTCTTGAACAACTAGTAATCAAGTAAGCTGGTGTAAGATTTTCTCTGCTGGGATAATGAACTCCAAACAGTCGAAAGATCAATATACCTCTAGCCTCTCCCCCAGGCAGTTGAGATATTTAAAGCCTGAGGACACATTCTAATTTCCATCTTTTACCTTTCCTGAGTTAGAAGGCCCTTTCTCCTCCATCTCCATGAGTTGAAATCATATCTCTTGGTCAATGCCTGTATCAAATGACACCTCTCCCATTAGCTCCTTTTTGTTCTAGATGTCATCTTTTTCACTTGAGCCTTTTTGTATTCTCTTGATGACACTTCCCTCATGCTTCTTTGCGTTAGTATTTTCCTTTTCCCTTCTGAATAGAATATAAACTCTTTTGAAGTAGGATTATATAACAAAATATACAATCCTCTCATGCCTATTTTTCCTAGCACAGTAATGCAGGTGAAGGGACATAAAAATTTCTAATTGACATTTTCTCTTGTAAGATTGATCACTGGTGATCTTCCCGGTAGGATAAAACCTCGGAAAGATGAGTTTTCCATTACATGCGAAGTCACTGGAAGACTATATTTCAGGCCCGTTGTTGACTTATCAATTCTTTAGATCAGAAATACTCAGACCATGCTTGGAGAGACAGGTGAATCTTTCAGCATCCAACCTTAGATTTATCTCTTATTTCCAGACTACAGTACTGCCTGTGGACTGTGTAGGGTTTAAACTGTCATGGGGTTTTGTTTAAAGTTGACTGTAAATGTACTTCCAGGTTTAACTGACCTGGAAGGCAGGAAATCTCTTAACCACCTACATTTTCAGCAGAGAAATTCTAGCAAAGGCAAGGATTCATATCCAGGAAATCTATTTCCTTGCCCATCAGACTCTCTTAGACTTTCCACATCCACCACGCTGCCCTAGCCCTCACCCTCGCCCCATCTTTCCACCCCTGAACTCCTAAGAACTGCTGAAAAACACTGCTATAGCTCTCTCCACTCTTCTGTGGCTTCGCTCAGTGGGGCTGAGAAATTCAGGATCTGAAAATCCTCAAGTTAGATTCAGACTTCACTAATCTACTGAAAAACCCCCCAAAAGAAAAATAAATCCCAACCTCCAAGGAGGGGATCAGCCTCTTTACACTACTGGAAAATCATCCCTCTGCTGGCTAAGGTTAGTTAGATGACCCCACACTGGGGCAGATTTGCCAGCTGAGAGCCATCAGATAGCAGCGTGGAAAGGAAGGCTTTTACAGCCCAAGAAAATGGAGAAGGACCTGACCGTTCATGGGCCCTGCCACAGAGCTGGCAGCTCTTGAGTTTGGAGACCACAGACCCTTCAGGATTCAAACTCATTCAACCCCAAGAGGGGATATCTTCATCTGTTTGGCCTGTTGTATAACAAAGTATCATAGACTGGGCAGCTTATAAACAACAGAAATTAATTTCTCATAGTTCTGGAGGTTGGAAAGTCCAAGATCAAGGTACCAGAAGATTTGGTGTCTGATTTTCCTGCTTTCTGGTTCGTGGATGGCCACCTTCTTGCTTTGTACTCACATGGCAGAAGGAGCAAGGGAGCTCCCTGAGGTCCCTTTTGTAAGGGCACTAATCCTCCTGCCCCGATCACCCAATTACCTCCCAAAGGCCCCACCTCCAGATACCATCACATTGGGGATTTTAATCTCAGCATATAAATTTTGGGGAGACACAAACATTCACTCTATTCAGGGGGCAACTGATGCTCTTTCAAGCTGACACTCACACACAAAGGGTGATGACCTTAGTGTAAAGACAAGAATTTCAAAGGAGCTGATGAAAACCTAACCAGTAAATATGTATGCTGTGTGGGATAAAGATCAGCCATGAACATTTCAAATGGGCCTTACAAGAGAGCGACCTGCAGGGAATAATGTCACCCCTGGAGTGGGTTGGGATTCCCCAAGTCCAGTTATTTTATACTAGAAATTATTGCATGAGAAGGGCATGGTTATGTGTGAGAAATAAAGCTTTACATGCCTCCCCCAACAGCAAACTCAGACAAGGCTGCTCTTGGTGAAGTCATCTTTCGAAGGATTACTTTGTCTTCCTGGTTAGCCCTGAATTCAATGCCTTCACTCTTCTTCAGTTGATGGCTGGGCGCAGTGGCTCATGCCTGTAATCCCAGCACTTTTGGAGGCTGAGGCAGGCAGATCACTTGAGGTGAGGAGCTAGAGACCAGCCTGGCCAACATGGTGAAATCCTGTCTCCACTGAAAAATAAAATAAAATTAGCTGCGGTGGTGGCACATGCATGTAATCCCACCCGCTAAGGAGGCTGAGGCAGAAGAATTGCTTGAACCCAGAAGGCGGAGGTTGTAGTGAGCCGAGATTGTGTCACTGCTCTCCACCATAGGTGACAGAGCGAGACTGTCCCCAAAAAATAAAAAAGACAATGGCCTAATAATTCCTTTAAGTCCCCCCATCCCCTATGGAACCCAGCCCTTCCATTTTTTACTCATACTAAGGTATAAATGGCCTGTGATGCTTTAATAAAGCATTTATCCAAAGCTTTTTAAAATCTTTAATGGGAATTATTAAACTAGAGGAATAATTGGGCTCCAAAGTAAAATTTAAGACAATGAATAGAAGGATTTTGGGTCCCTATACTATCTTTGAACAAATTACAGAGGAGAGAGGAAAATAAGTGATGGAAAATAACTGACAACACTTACTGATTCAATGGTTCTGAGTGGTAGGTTAATACTGCTGACTTCAAAGGTCTTTATTACACCTGAATATGAAAGGCAAATGTTCTGGGGGAGGCCAGAGGTGGCCCGTGAGTCCTGTCTCTACTGCTTACCAGATGGATAATCTGAGGCAACTCTCCAAACTGTGAAATAGAGATCCTATGACCTATCTAACACAATGTCTGCAATACAGTAGATGATCAAGAAACGTAGGCATCAATACTTCTGGGCCCCTACTAAGTCAGCATTTATACCTCAGAGAAGCTTCAGAGTTACCTCTAATCTTGATACTGAGGGCTGGGATCTGCCACAAAATGGACAGGTTTTGAGGGCATGATTCATTACTCATTCTTAAACTGCTCTCCCCCCCACCAACCACTTCACTGCATTCATGCATTGCAGTGTCTGGTACATAGTAGAAACTCCATAAATATTTACTGAACTAAGCCTTTACATGGAAGGTCTTAACTCATTCTTTTTTTTTTTTTTTTTTTTTTTGGGATGGAGTCTCGTTCTGTTGCCCAGGCTGGAGTGCAGTGGCATGATTGATCTTGGCTCACTGCAACCTCTGCCTCCTGGTTCAAGCGATTCTCCTGTCTCAGCCTCCCAAGCAGCTGGGATTACAGGCAAGCACCACCACCCTGGCTAATTTTTGTACTTTTAGTAGAAACAGGGTTTCACCATGTTGGCCAGGCTGGTCTTGAACTCCTGGCCTCAAGTGATCCGCTTGCCTTGGTCTCCCAAAGTGCTGGGATTACAGGCGTGAGCCACCACGCACGGCCTTAACTCATTCTTAAGAAACACTACTGCTGAGACTCTTGACAGGAAAAGGTGGCATAAGCAATTCCAGGCTTCCAGAGGAATCCTCTGGGAAAGAGGCTAAGATTGCTGGGAAGACTGAAACCTGGGGGGCTTAGAGAACCTTAGGAAGAGGTTGGTTCTTACTCACCCAAGGACCTAAATGAACCAGTTCATAGAATCAATGTCAGCATGAATGATTTTAGAAACCACCTGGAAGTCAGCTCCAGGCCCAGAGAGGGTATATGGCTTCTATAAAATCAAATAAACAACAAAATTGCTAAAACTAGGGTCTAAGGCTTCACTCCTGTTCAGTGCTTTTTTCCAGACAATGCTGGAACTTGCCAAGAGATATTGAGTGGAATTTTTTAAAAAGGTACTTTGGAATAAGCAGAAGTGAAAGGGATAGGCCAATTCCTAGGGCAAAGGCTGTAATGTTGACAGATAAGAGTCCTATTTCACATCAACCTTCTCTATTAAGGAAATTGATCTCAGCATGATAAAAAGGATGGTCCAAAACAGTTAGCAGGTAATTATGTTTTAAGATAGGTAACAAGATAGAGAAGCCTAATGCATTTAATTGAATTCAAGCCTTCACACCCAAAGAAATTCCATTTCAGAATACTGAAAGAATTGCCCTGTTGTAACACTCTCCCTGGGGGAGAGTATTGTATTATTAACTACTTTAAGGAAAGAGTTAACTAGCTGCCTGAGGTCAACAATTAGTACAAGGCCAAAGGAAATCTCACATTCAACCCTCTCTGCATCCAAACTTGAGCAAGTTCCACTCTACCAGGTGTCACTGGTCACTAAGTGAGCTGGTGAATTCCTTCATAGAATCTGGGTTTTGAAACATTGCAACAAAATAAAATAAAGCACCCAAACCAACAAAATGAAATTTAACAGAGCAAGTAGAAAGTCCCGCGTGTAGCATAGTTTTAAAAATCTTTACAAATATAAAACAGAGGAGATGTAGTGTAAGAAGAATTTATGTTCAAAAGGGTTAGGAATCTTGGTGGACTCCAAGCTCATATCTTTGTGTGAAACAGCTACCAAAATGGCTAGCAAAATCTTAGAAAGCATTAATAAAGGCATAATATTCAGAATAAAAGGAGAACAGGGGCTACTGTACTTTGCCAGTCAGACATCGTCTATAGTACTGTATTCCGTTTAGCTCTGTAGGGTTCCAGGGAAGGATAAATAAGATAACACATGATCTAAAAGTTATGCCATAGGAACTGAAAGGACTTGGGAATGTTCATTTGGAGAACAGAAGGCTGTTCAATTTTAGTGACTAAAATATGAAGGAGACAGTCATTTTTCTGTGTCGCTTTATAAAATAGAACTAAGATTAATTAGTAGATAAAAGCAAAGGAAAAGAAAACTTGTGTTGGTTGAATACCACCACATGCTGCTTGTGCTAGTTGCTTTATATGATTTTATTAAAACCTTTCAGAAACAGATGGATAGTTTGGGAGTGGTGAGCTCCCTGTGTCTGGAAATCAGATCCCCAGCTCAGCACTGCTCATTTAAAGCAGTGGCGGCCAGGTGTGGTGGCTCACGACTGTAATCCCAGTAGTTTGGGAGGCTGAGGTGGGAGGATCATTTAAGGCCAGGAGTTCAAGACCAGCCTGGGCAGCAGGGAGACCCCCATCTCTACAAAAAATGGAAAAAATTAGATGGGCATGGTGACATGTGCCTGTGGTCTCAGTTACTTAGGCGGCTGAGGCAAGAGAATCGCTTGAACCCGGCGGGTGGAGGTTGCATTGAGCTGAGATCATTCCACTGCATTCCAGCCTGGGCAACAGAGCAAGACTCCATCTGAAAAATAAATAAAATAAAATAAAAACAGAGACAGGGTTCCGTTATGTTGCCCAGGCCGGTCTCAAACTCCTGGGCTTAAGCGATCTTCCCAGCTCAGGAGGCTGAGGTGGGAGCATTGCTTGGGCCTGAGAGGTTGAGGATGCAGTGAGCTGTGATCATGCCACTACACTTTAGCCTGGGTGACAGAGCAAGGCTTTGTCTCAAAAAAAAAAAATTATTATTTTTTAAAGCAGCAGCCATCCCTCTTCTGCTTCCAAGATTTAAGAATGCCATTCAGGCCCTTCTGAAGCCAGCTTCCTATTGGAGGCAGGCTCTCTGGGTGCAGCAAAAGCAACTGTGTGTCAGCAACATGAATTTCTAGCAGTTTCAAGGTTTCAAATCCCCACTAGGTGGCTGCCTGTAAGTAGGGGGCTACCTAGTCCATATTAGCCCAAGCTGCTGCTTTCTAGCCAGCCTTGAATGTTGGGATAGGCCCATGTTTGTCTAGAGTTGTGTCTGCAGGGAGGGCTAGGTGGTAGAGGAGAGCCTGAGTGTTCTATGAGTTGATGAGGAATTGTGTGACGGGATGGGAATGGGATACTTCTCTCGGCCAGCCACAGCCATTCTTCTCACATAGACCTGTAATCATAGAGTCACCCAACCACCGAAGCCCTTTGGCCTAGGACAGGTTCTGGCCAGTGGACAATGTATCAGCCAGGGTCCTGTCCTAGCAGAACCAGAATTCAACTTGGAGGATTCCGATGAAGAGACTTTAATGAAGGGACCGTTACAGAAGTGTGAGCAGGGAATCTGCAAAGGAACCTCAGCATCACGGGCACCCTCCAACCTCAAGACCATGTCTTTGCTGTCTCTTCATCTACCACTGGCTGAATCCTTCATCTCATTCTGGTCTTTGTTATAATGCCACTCTCTCAATGAACATTGTGACTGCTCCTCCTCAGCCCTCCCTCTTCGCCACTGAACTTTGTTATATCACTTAACATCATCCAATATTTGCATATTTAATTATGTGTTTATTGTCTGCCTCTATCCACTAGAATATGAGCAGAGATTTTTGTCTGTTGTGTTCATTGCTATATCCCAGCACTTAGAACACTGCCTAGCCCAAGGAAGATGCTCAGTAAATATTTGTTGAATGAATTAATTAATAGATGAATGAAGACTAATTGGACTTATTAGAACACATAGAGAAAATTATCCAATGGTGACATCCGATCCCTCTTTCTTGCTTCAATTTGTTAATTACTCCTTTGGGTGAAGCCACTTGACATGCAAAAGGCTTTCATTTGGCCACGAGAGGGTGATATTGGCCAGTTTTTCATTTTATAGCCACCTTGTTCTGAGATCATTCTCTCTCTTCTTCCCCAGACCTCAGAAAGAAAACCTGAGACAGGGCCATGCCTACAGCCAAAGTAAACATCCAATGTGTTTCTTCTGCCCAGATGCTGTCCAAGTGAAATTCAATTAAAACCTACATCAATAAAGGTTTCTAAAGAAGAGAAGGTCACTAGAAAGTAAGAGTGTAGGGAATGTGTAGGCAGAAGAAACAGGCAAAGAAAGGCATCTCCACCACTTTGGTAACCATGGAGATGCCACCAGCAAGCTAGATGACCTCAGGTTTTGTGCCACATTCTTCTACTTCCCTTCCCTCTGCACCATCCAGGCTCCATGTGGCTGTCCCTGCAAAAGTGTGAGCTTTCACAATACAGGGTCTAGGCTCATGGTTCCAATTGTGACCCTCCAAGTGCTCAGGGAAAGAAATACAGATTACTCAAGGAATCATTCCCTCTTTTACTAAATCCTACATTGTGAAGATACTGTTTGAAGGGAACATGTGGGATGATACAGAAATAAAGGGGCCATCAGCCCCGAGGTCAAGGCACACAGTGATGACACTATGAGGCAGAAGTGGATAGAGCAGTATGGGATGCCCAGAGAAGGTTTCAGGAGCATCTGGAAGGCAAGAGAGGCTGTCTTCAGTGAGAAGGGGGCAGAGGCAGCCATATGGGAGTGAGGACATTTGAGCTGGGATTGAAGGATAGGTAGGTACACATTTGTGTTTGGCGGTATCTCAAGCACTTTCCGGTTTTATACGCTGCTTTTAATTGCACCTGAATTTTAGGATACTTTTCTTCTCATTTAAGAATGAGTAACCACCTGTTTAAATGAAAAAAATCAGTTTTTTTTCCACATCTTAATCTTATAAGACATAGCATAATATAAAATAAAATAAGCTTGTAGGAGAGACAATGTGTTGTTAAAACAGTAGAAGGGGAAAAGCTTTATATCCACTCCAGTGGTTCCTAAGTTGAGTGCCCTTATGTACATCCCAAAAAGGCTGGAGAATCTAACAAATGAACACATTATTTATTATTATTATTATTATTATTATTGAGACGTTTCACTCTGTCACCCAGGCTGGAGTGCAGTGGCGCGATCCCGGCTCACTGCAACCTCTGCCTCCCCAGTTCAAGCAATACTCCCTCCTCAGCCTCCCAAGTAGCTGGGATTACAGGTGCGTGCCACCACACCCGGGTAAGTGTATGATTAAGTTTTTAAAAATATACAGCAGAGAATGGAAGTCCTGAGGGGAGTTTTTATTATCTCACCTTAAGTGCAGCTTTTCTCAACAGCAAAGGGTGGAACTTGTGAATACCTAGTGAAGGGTCCCAGGACCCACAGACTAACTTCACAGACCAACACTGTAGACTCTTGTCAAACATATTCTTTATTTGAAAGAGAGACATTCCAGAGGGAAAGCAGGGAAAGAATGAAATGAAAAGCTCAGATGTCAAGTAGCGGCTCTGAGTCAAAGTCTTCCACATCCTTCCTGGTCATCCCCAACACGGGACCACAGCCATGGTCCCCTCCACTCAGGTGTGGGGTGATGCCGCCAGGTCACCCTAGACTAGTGTGGTAGCAGTTCTTCCACTTCTAGAGTGAGCAAGGGACGTAAGACCTTCCTCAGACTCTCCAAGGTGCCCCTGCTTAGCACCAGGGGCAGGACATCCACGAGAAAATCTGGGTTTATGTACCGCAGGTGGAAAAACACACAAGCCAGCAACTTAATGAAGACTAGGGCCATGAAGGTGAGATACTGGAAATACCTGCAAAGAGATGTTCATTATTTGCATGAGAAAAAAGACAGCCCGAGGTCAAGCAGTGAAAGGCAAACCTCACAGTCATAAATGGCTGGTGAATTGCTTTCTTCAGGCAAAGTTGATATGGGAAAGTAGGGAATGGGGCTTTTTATTAAAGTGCCACTTGAAGCTCTTCAGGGTCAATCTTCCTGTTTCAAAAACTAAGAAAGCAAAGGCACAGAGAGTTCAAGGATCTTTTTTCTAAAATTTCTAAGCCTGAAGATAACTAAGAAAATTAATGCACCCTGGACTTTTTTCCCAACAAGGAATATCACAGAGGTAATCAAGTTCAGGACTTGAAAAATGCAAAGGGGCTATACCTAGGATCATAAGAATGAAAAATAAAAGTTAAATGCAACCTACATCTTTATCCCAAATTTCTCAGAAATATGCACACATTTCTCCAGCTATTTATAACTGCTGTTTAACTCTGGTGTTATAATTCTGCATTGAGAAAAGTAAGAATGGTTGGGAGAAATTTGGGGCTGCCTTATGTATTCTGATCAGTGGATGATGTGTTTATCCTTGTTCTTTTGGCCCTTATTGGGTAATGTGCAGAGTGAAATGTGGTCTAGGCTAGGTAAAAGCAAGATTCTTCCACTTACTTGTACCAACAGATTCTCTCCTGTTTCTTAATGGTGGTCTTATCCTGTGGGAAGCAATGGAAAATCACAGCTATGGCTTTTCATGTGTTCACAGAGAGGCAGAAGAGCAGAGACCCTGGAGTCAGGATGCCTGGGTTTGAATTCTGGCTCTGCCACCTCCTAGCTTCCATGGTGTGGAGTAGGCACTAAACCTCATTATTTCCTAATTATAGGATTATTAAAAAGGAGGGAGAGAGAGAGAGAGAACCTAGGAGAGGGAAGAGATAGAGGAAAACCCAGGTTTGGAATAGGAAAAACTTGCCATGTTTCTTTGGGTGGTGTCCACCAAAATTGACCCAGGTTTCACTATTTGAGAGGAGTCATTCTGGGCTTTGGATCTAGGTAAGAGATCAGAGCCAAGAATTAGGTAACATAATCTGAGAGGATGATCAAAGGTGCTTTCCTAAGTTATTCGACATCTACGATTCATATCCTAGACTCTTAATAACATTCACAATGCTCAACATTTAAAATCCATAATTGCTGAACTTATAAAGAGCCAAGTAAACGTGATTCATTTTTAAAAGAAAGACAATCAGTGAAAACTAAGCTGGATATAACCCTGACATTGGATTCAAACTGCAGTTTGTGTCTTGGTGGCAGCTCAAATGTCAGTTCTGGTTTTATGTTCTCAGCTGGGCTGCTCACACATTGCCCTGAGCACGCATGGTTTGGAAGTCCAGTCAGAGATTCAGGTATAGTTTAGACACAGATTTAGGAACTCTCCATGTCTGACTCCCTACTTTTTCCCCAGTATCATTGGCTGCCTCAAACTCTTTATTCTCTATTTTGTTAGTCCAAAAGGACTATAGGTTTTCTCTGCTGGTGCATCTTACACACCCAGTTTGGTCTTTCTTCAGGCTAGAAACTATAAAAATACGGGAAATAATGCCCATCATTCTCTTTTTCCAAGTGCCAGATCCCTTCCAGAATCTGCTTGCTTTTATTCACTCGCCAATACCTTCTGTTCATTGTTTGTTCGTTTGTTTTGTTTTGTTTTGTTGTCCTAAGTTTCATTTTCTGCAAGAGGATTGAGTCCATTAATGGAAATGCCTGTGAATAATACCAGCAAATAATGCCTGCAAATGCTTGCAAATAATTCAATAAAGCAAGAAAAAGAAATAAAAAGGTAAAGACTGAAAAGGAAAAAATACAATTGTGATTCTTTATAGTTGAGAAACTGAAAGAAATTTTTAGAATAGGTGAATTTAGCCAGATTAATGATACAAGTTCAATATATAGAAACCAATTGTATTTCTATGCACTAACAGTAATCAATTAAAATATCAAGGCTGGGCATGTTGGCTCACACCTGCAATCCTAGCACTTTGGGAGGCCAAGGTGGGAGGATCACTTAAGCTCAGGAGTTTGAGACCAGCCTGGGCAACATAGCGGGACCCTGTCTCTATTTATTTTATTTTATTTTATTTTATTTTATTTTATTATTTTATTTTATTATTTTTATTTTTTGAGATGGAGTCTCACTCTGTCACCCAGGCTGGAGTGCAGTGGCATAATCTCGGCTCACTGCAACCTCTGCCTCCCGGGTTCAAGCAATTCTCCTGCCTCAGCCTCCCAAGTAGCTGGGACTACAGGCATGTGCCACCACACCTGGCTATTTTTTTTTTTTTTTTTTGTATTTTTAGTAGAGACAGGGTTTCATCATGTTGGTCAGGCTGGTCTCAAACTCCTGACCTCAGGTAATCCACCTGCCTTGGCTTCCCAAAGTGCTGGGATTACAGGCATGAGCCACCACACCCGGCCACCGTCTCTATTTTTTTTAATATTAATAAAAAAGAAAATCAAATTAACACAGCATTCACAGTAGCATTAAAAATATTAAATACTTAGGAATAAATCTGATGGAAAGTGTATAAGAATACCACACAGAAAACTGTAAAACATTATTTTGAGAAATTAAATATCTAAATAAATGAAGGGATAAAGATATCATGGTGTGTGAAACTATTGTTTATTTTTATTATTCTTTTTGAGATAGTATCTCACTCTTCGGTCCAGGCTGGAATACAGTGATGCAATATAACTCACTTTTACCTCAAACTCCTGGGCTCAAACAATCCTCCTGCCTCAGCCTCCTGAGTAGCTAGGACTATAAGCACACACAACCATGCCCAGCTAATTTGTTTTATTTTTTGTAGAGATAGTGTCTTGCTATGTTGCCCAGGCTAGTCTCGATCTCCTGGCCTCAAGAGAACCTCCCCCGCAGCCTCCCAAAACACTGGCATTACAGGCATGAGCCAAGCACCTGGCCCTGGAAAACTATTGTTTAGATACTAATTATCCTCTCACTTTATCTATAGATTCCATGTAACTCCAGTCAACATCTCAGCAAGGTTTTTTGTTTTTGTTTTGGTAGAAGTTGAAAAACCGATTTAAAAATTTATATAGAAATTCAAGGGGCCAAGAAAGCCAAGATAATTATGCAGAATTCAAGCTACCATATCAATGCTAATTATAAAGCTATAATAATTAGTGTAGTTTTGGCACAAGGATAGAAACAGTGACTAATTGTACAGAATAAAGCATCCAGAAACACTCACACATATATGGTCACTAGACATAAAATAAGACACCACTGCAAATGCATAGTATCTTCAATAAATGGTGCTGGATCAATTGGATATCCATATGGAAAAAAACCCCACAAATTGTAATCTCTACCTCACATCACAGAAAAGAAAATAAATTCCAAAAGAATGTAAACCTGAGTAAAAGGTAAATGATAAAAAATTCTAGGGGAAACCATAGAGAGTAGTTTTATGACCTCTAAAATTAGGCAGAAAGCAAAAAAGAATGGATTGACACATTTCACAGATTACATTTTTTCTAAATTAATAACTATTGTTTATCTAAAATGTCATTGAGAGAGTAAAAAGGGAAAGCCACAGAATAGACTATAATACATACATTTGACAAAGGATCTTATGAAAAAAATAAGGAACTCCTACAAATCGATTAGAAAAAAACTAACCATCTCACAGATGCAGGCAAAAGACATGTCACAAAAGAGGACATTCAAATTTCCAAACTGTGTGAAAAGCTATAAAACATCATTATTAATCAGCAATAAAATGCACATAAAATATCATTATTATTCAGTAATAAAATGTTTTTTAAATCAAAATTGTATACATCACTACACCCTCCTGCCAGAATAGCTAAAATCATAAAGGCTATAAATACTGAGTGAAAGTAAGGATGAGGAATAACTAGAACTCTTGTACATTTTTTATGGGAGGGGATGTTGGTACAGGCACTTTGGAAAATTGTTTAGCTTATCTAGTAAACCAAAGATGTATATACTCTGTGACCTAGAAATTCTATTCCTTGGTATATAACCCAAGAAAAATGAGAGGATACATCCATCAAAAGACATGCACAAGAATGCTTGTAGCAGCTTTATTATAAATGTCCAAACTGGAAATAAGCAACATGGTCCTTAACAATAGCATAGATAAATTGTGCCATATTTCTATAATAGAATATAACAGCCATGAAAAAGAACAAATCATGCAGCAATGCGAGTGAGTCTCAGTGAAAACCAGATATAATCAAGAACATACTAAATTTATATAAAGTTCAAGAATGTTTTAAAAAGAAAGAGATAGAAGTCAGGCTAGTGGTTACTTTTCCGGGAGTACTGACTGGGAGGAGGGGACAGGGAGACTTTTTGGGAACTCAAAATGTTCCATAGCTTGATCTCAGTGGTGTTATCGCGTATAAAAATTCACCAAGCTATATAAAATTTGTGCACTCTATGTATATTATATAATGCAATTGAAAAGTATAAATAATCAAAAGGAAAGTGTGACAATTCCTGAGACATACAGTCTATGGAAAGAAAGTATAAAAGGGTATCACTGGGGCCTCTGGTCAGTCTGGTGGACCCACTGCATCCTGGGAAAGGGGACAGCACACACACATAAAGGAATATTTCTGGGCCCCTCGTCCTCTTTTTACTACGTTTCTTCCTCTCTGAACATAGCTCCAGATAATTTTCAGGAACGGCATGCCTCTGAGGACATGTGAAAAGAACATTAGGGCCGGGCACGGTGGCTCACGCCTGTAATCCCAGCACTTTGGGAGTCTGAGTGGGGTGGATCACCTGGGATCAGGAGTTCGAGACCAGCCTGGCTAACATGGTGAAACCTGTCTCTACTAAAAATACAAAAATTAGCTGGGCGCGGTGGCACATGCCTGTAATCCCAGCTACTTGGGAGGCTGAGGCAGGAGAATCGCTTGAACCTGGGAGGTGGAGGTTGCAGTTAACTGAGATCATACCATTGCACTCCAATCTGGGCGACAAGAGTGAACCTCTGTCTCAAACAGACAACAACAACAACAATAACAACAACAACAAAGAGAAGAACATTAAAAAGAGATCTTTTTCTTTCTTTTTTTTTTTTTTTTTTTTGAGACAAAGTCTCACTCTGTTGCCTAGGCTGAAGTGCAGTGGCCTGATCTTGGCTCACTGCAACTTCCACCTCCCGGGTTCAAGGGATTCTCATGCCTCAGCCTTCTGAGTAGCTAGGATTACAGGTGGCCGCCACCACGCCCGGCTCGTTTTTGTATTTTTTTAGTAGAGACAGGGTTTCACCATGTTGGCCAGGATGGTCTCGATCTCCTGACCTCAGGTGATCCACTCGCCTCGGCCTCTCAAAGTGCTGGGATTATAGGCGTGAGTCACCACGCCTGGCCAAAAAAAGGCTTTTAAAACACCAGTTGCTGAGGAAGGCAAGAGGAAAGCCTGAATGCTGTTGGTTTTCCAGTGTGAACCATGGAGCAGAGGCTGAAAGAGATGACTTGTTGGAGGCCATTTACACAGTGACACACACTGTGCTGAGAAGCACCCTGCCCTTCAAAGACCACCCAGACTGCCCAACTGCCACTGCAGTCCGTCAGGGAGGCCATTTTTCTAAGCTTACATTTCTTTTTCAAGAAGCAGCACCTCCTTTTCCTCTTTCATCGTCCTCACAACTTGCTGGTATTTCTTTCCATGAAGTTAAAAAAAAAACAAAGTCATAAATGGAAAATTTCCATATTTCATCATGATGTCATTGATAAAAACATTCTGCTAATTATTTTCCAAACAGTATACTCATCAGTATGCACACACCAGTGGGGGAGGGGTTCTAATAAAAAATTCAAAGATATTAGTGACCAGAATGGATGTATATGAACAAAAAGAGCTCCCTCCCATTTAGGTGCCTGCTTGTATTCAAATCCCAGCTCTGACGTTTACTAGCTGTGTTCCCCGATACTAGCTGCGTTCCCCGTTACTAGCTGTGTTCTAACTTCCTGAAACCTCATTGTCCCCTTGATCATAACTGTCACGCTCATAGAATTATTGAACAAATTGATTGAGAAAAATACTCTATGCTGAGTGCTTAGCACAGTACTTGGCACAAAGTAAATCCTTGACATACATCCGTCTTCTTGTTGCTGTTGTATACAGAGCATTTTCCCTAGTGACACATTCTAGCCTAATGAAAAACCAAGGAACCCATGGCCTTGGAGACATTCTGCCTCTACTCAGACTTTTCCTCCACGTGGGTTGTACCTTTATGTAGTAGACCTGGTCCTTACAGAGCTCAGACACAGATTGGTAGTCACTCTCTATCTAAAAAGAAAGAAAATTAACAAACTCCATGAGTTAAATCAGAACCAAGCCCAGTCTCCTCCCTGGGGCTCTACCTGGTGCACTGGCACTTGGCTAGCAACTCCTGACTTGAAGGAAAAACAATCACATCACAAAGAGGTGATCTCATCGTTAGGCACAGGGTCTGATTTTAAGCAAAGGAAATATTTTGCCCAAGTTGTCATCTGCCTCTCATGTGAAATACCAGGGGACGTGTCAAGGCACTTTGGTTTGGAATTCAACAATGGTATTTGACACAGAGGTGTAAGAAATTGTAAAAGCAATATTTTTAATAGAAGTTTTCTTTCCCTTCAGCTGCATAAGAATGCATAAGAATCAGAAATTCATTTGCAAGATGTTTTTGTACCTCCCCCTCCCATGCCTCAGGCAGATCTGTTTCTAAGACCCTTGGGATTCTCTCCCATTCTGTCCCGGGCAGACCCTCAGTGGAAGAGACATTGCCTCTACCTTGGCCATCTCCTCCTCTTGCTTTGCACAGGACTCTCTTGACTTCTGTAGTCTTGCCTATGGAAGACAATGAGTGATGGCAGAAAGTTACTAGCATTCTTTTATGGAAGGGAAGTAGGTAATTACCATCTCCAGACCAGCAGAGGGCATGATACTAATGGCTATCATGTTGAAGACATCTGATAATTTAGGGGGGGCACTTGTTATTATCCCCTCCCCCCCCATTTTACAAGTAAGGAAACAAAGGCACAGAGAAGTTGAGTATGTAACTTGTTAAAGTGGCAGAGCTGACATTCATGCCTCAGTAGGCCAGTGCCCATTCAGTGAGCCCAGCCATCCTCCTTCCTCCAGGCCTACTGACCAAAGCTCACAAGCCTCTTCCTCCCACTCATATTTCATAGGGTGCACTGGCATGTCCCCTGAATCACACAGGAAATAAAAGAGAAACCTGGGCCAGGTGTGGTGACTCACGCCTGTAATCCCAGCACTTTGGGAGACTGAGGCAGGCAGATTCAAGGTCTGAATTCAAGGTCTGAATCCGAGGTCAGGAATTCAAGACCACCCTGGCCAACATGGTGAACTCTGGACAATGTGGTGAAACCCCATCTCTGCCGAAAATACAAAAATTAGCCAGGTATCATGGCGTGTGCCTGTAGTCCCAGCTACTCAGGAGGCTGAGGCAGGAGAATTGCTTTAACTCCTGGGAAGCAGAGGTTGCAGTGAGCCGAGATCTTACCACTGCACTCCAGCCTGGGTGACAGAGAGAGACTCCATCTCAGAAAAAAAAAAAAAAAAAAAGAAAAGAGAGAGAAACCTGGTTTCTCTTTTTCTGAGAAATGCATAAGACAGTGGAGCTCTTGTATAGTGGGCTGGGTTAAATTGCCACACTCACCACATAAGTATGCAAAGAGCTTCCTAATAGGGGTTTTCCCCACTATTGGGTGTACAGTGTAGTCATTCGTTCAATATATATTTATTGGGCATCTACTGCGTTCCAGGCACATAGTTCTAGGCCCTGGGGAAACAAATGAACAACATAGGCAACAATTCATGTTCTCAATGGGTTTATCTTCTAGCAGAGGAAAAAGATAATAAAATAAATTAAAAATAAAACCACTTCTTTGGCCTTTGAGCCATGGGTTGGAAAATCAGAAGATCATGACACATCCTTGTATGATTATGGGAGTCAATATTTTCTTCCTGTTGAATATCTTATTTGTGTGTCCTCACTTAAATAATAAACTTCTGGAGGGCAAGTCCCAATGGGCATTCAGAACGTGTGTTTTATTGACTGGTGGAAGATGGGGACTCTGGAGCCGTTCCCTCCACTTTGATCCACTGCAGTCATCTCTGCTCCTAGTGTGACTAGTGATGTCATAAATGCCCCACAGGCCATGGGATTACATACAGAGAATAAAGGACACTGACTCATCTCTGACAAGTACACAGACATAACCAGTACATACCCTAGGGTAGTCCTTGAGAGCAATTTCTCACAGGACCTAGAATTGACACATCTCCCAGAAAAATCTGTTTGTTTTATCTACTCACCTTCGTTTCCTCCAGGATCTGCTTTGTGGTTTCTTCTTCACTGCCAATATTTGTAAATAACCCTGCAATCTAAAATACCATTAAAAAAATCATGAACCCTATAAGGCACACAGACATGAAAACCTGGGACCGTGGCAGACTGGGGTCCCAGGCTGCAGACGGTGGTTACTAATTTGGGCCCTGGATAGAAGCTTGGAAGAAAAGCATCTCCTTCTCCCTGTGGAGGCTGCCTGACTCCATGCGGGCTGGACAGACTTTTCTGTTCCCATAGCCCATGGAAGTAAGGGCACAGCGAGGAGGGGAGGACAATGAGAAAGGGAAGAGAGAATGGGGCAGAGTGGAAGGAGGGATAAGTCTTTTCCCTCTGTACAGCTCTTTAGCCCTCTCACCACAATCTGTAATGCACAGAGAACAATTGGCAGCAGCAGTGCAGAGGGAGCACGCAAACTTTGCCAGTTGCTCCTTCTTCTCCAGTTTCTGTGATTAGAGAGTTCTGGAAGATAACTCTTACTGAGATTCCTAAGAAACGAGGCTTGTTTCCAGGGCAGGCTTTGCTATGTGGAGAACAGCCTTTCCATTAACGTTTATGTATATCTTTTCTCATTCTGAATGTGTCTAGGACCCCTCCTGCATACTCCCAGCCCAGCCCATCAGCCTTTCTCTTGTGAAGACACGATGTTGTTGGGGACTCGGGGACCCTAAAACACCCAGGGCTCTCCTTACCTTTTTCTGAATCTCCACCACATTCCTGCTTAGGACTGCATTACTTTTTTCCTGTGGGGAAAAAGGAAGTCAAGGGAAGGAAGTTGCTCTGCCGTCATCTCTCCCCCTTCACCAGGCCACTGGAATAATATCTGGGGATTAGTCTATCAAGTCAGAAAAGTGCACTCTGGCTCACACAGCAGAGCTGGGAAAAAAGCCTCTTCGGCCCCCATGCCCAGGGCTTCATTCCCAGAACACTCTCTTAAAACAGCCATGATTTTAGACACAGAAGCAATGAACATGGGATGAATTCCTGGGAAAGAGAGCAGCAGAATGCAAACAAAATGCATCCAATGGTCATTTTCTAGACACCCCCTTACCAGCTTTGCTATCTCTAATTCCAGCTCCCTCAGGGATTCCTCCTGTTCATCTGTGATACAGTTCAACTCCTCCTCCTCTTTGGCTTGTTCTAGTGACAAGGCCAGCTCTCTTTCCAGGCTGAAAAAATAAAGTCACCCAGGTGTGGATCAGCCCCTAAGGAAGCTGCCAGGGCCCCAGTTGGAGAAGCTACTTTTGAAGTCTCAGGAAGTCAGAGTAACTACCAAATGCAATGGTGATAAAATGTCAACCTAATGTGAAAATTTAATGCAAAGATCTATACCTGAAGTATTTTGAGGGCACTGTAGTTCATACTTTAGGATTTAAATAAAACGTCAAGATTCACCATCTTTCTTCCACCTTCTGTATCCCAAGGGACCTGCAGGGGAGGAGAGGCCCTTTCCCCACCAACCACAAAGGCTTACCTTTGAATACTTTCTTCTTTCTCTTTAATCTTTCTAAGGACAACCTGATTCTCCACATCCAGTTTCTGCAGGTCCTTTTCAAGGTCTGAATTCAGGCAGTTAAGGTTCTGTTTTACGGCTTCTAATGCTGGTGATTCTATCATCCGGTACCTGCAGAAAATCATCTTTATGACCAACCTCAGGACAGGAAAACATAGGAGCTCTCAGAAGACGTTCTCCTATAATTTCATTCATTCTCTTATCCTCTGTTGTTAATAAGCTTAACCAGCCTTATTTTGTTTTCCATGATAAATTGATTTCTACACTGTTTTGCATAAAGTAAATTCCTGGAGTGGAACCATATTTTAATTTTAAATACTATAAGTGGAACCCACTAAAACAAATCTTTCATGAAGCAAAAGAAATATTTTTTCTATGAATACTTTAACACACTTGTTTTAAGATATTTTAGATGAAGTATGCAGAATCCAAGCAATACCTCTAAAGCATTTAAAGACCTGCAAGGGCAAGGTTTCTCCTTTTGTTATCTTCTAACCTAGTCAGGCAGGGACATGGGCTGAGTAGAGGCCAAAAGGGAGATGAATCTTTTTCCTGCCCGACTGATTAGCTACTTGAGACACTAGAGATCTTTGAAAACCCCATCATTATTCTGATGAGAACTGAAGCCAAAGTTTCTTATCCCTAGGAAGCCTCCTCAGACTTGAGGAGATAAGGTCTCACACAACGGAGTTCTTCCTTACTGGATCGCTGGAGACTCTTCCCTTGGAGCTTCCTCTACTGAACTCTTTTATTATTCCCATACTTACACCTCATCCAGGGGATTCTGTCCAACGTCTTCCATCATAGCGTCCCTAAAATGTGAACACAGACATCCGTTATGGAAAAGCCCCTAACAGCCAATGCACTAATTGCCCCAGGAAGGAGCAGGTAAAAGGTGGACCTTGTGTTCAGGCCGCACAGAGCCAAGAAGAAACATAAGCCTCCTACACTCTCACGCTTCCCGGGATCAATAGCAATATTTTTTACAAGCTAAATTTCAGTAAACCAGATCGTATTTTAATTTAAAAAATCTCATAAATGAAACCCACTGGAGCACAGGAATCTTTTTGTTTTCAAAATTTTCCACACTTTGGCTCCATTTTCCTTTTCTCACCTACATTTGTCCCATCACAAGTTGCTAAGGGTACTCATGTATGTCTATTGACAAATACACTGAGTGTTTGTTTTTAACCAAACCTTCAGAGAAACTTTAAAAAATAGTAGAAGAGTTAGAGGGTACCAAAAAGTTGGCTGACTGATTTGTATTAGTTTATTACCATCCTACTTTCGAAAAATCTCTAGCTATTATAAGTGGAGTTAACCCTAAAACAACAGCAGAAACAGCAGCATGGGCAACAAGATACAACTACTGAAAGGAAGAAACACATGTCACGCTCTCAGACACAGCATATCCTAATCATCGCACTACACAAGTTCAGGACCAAATCCAACCTAAGAAAAGTAGAGAACAAAATCTCTATTCTCCTTTCACATTGCATCTTCTCTTCTTTTCCCTTCCTGTTTAAGCTCTTTTGTTTTAATTCCCTTTTCAATTTCTTCTCCTGCCTCCTCCTCCTTTTTTTTTTTTTTTTTTTTTTTTCTCACTCTCCCTGGGTTTTACTTTTCTTTCTACGGTCTTTACACACAGTAATGTGGTGTGATGATGATGCCCTCTGAGCTCACCCTTCTCTTCCCAATTGAGATTTCTTCTGCTCCCAACAGAGATTTCCAACTGAACGTCAGAACTGTCAGAAAGCGCAATGCCTTACTGATAGTAAGAGCGCATAGCTGGACCTATTATATACTCTCTGGCTGGGCAGGGCAGTGTGTCATAGTGGGTTGTGTGGGTGAGGGTAAGTAGGGGGGCGGGTGGGGCAGCAACAATCCAGCTGCGGCATCACTGTGGGCACAGTGGGGGCAGAGTTCAGCACTTTAGGATGGTCTAGATCTCTTCCGTAGCAGCAATAAGATCTGTGAAACAGATTTCTAGGTACAGTTCAAATCTCTTCCGAAGCAGTAATCAGTTTTATAGAACATATTTCATTTTTCCAAATCTCTAGGCCTAATGGTACTTGTGATCACTTTAATTTCTCTTCCATGATCTCTGTGTGGCATGTGTACAAATTGCTGCCCCCAAATCCAAAGCATGCATCTATAATGAATGCATCCAGGAGCTATAAAGTAGGGATGTCAGAGAGCAGGCCAGGAGGGACCTGAGAGAAGACTTATCTATGAGCTAAGCAAGCCCTCATTCTCACCCAATCAGATTCTTGGAGTTGCAGAACAAGTCTCTTTATTTTCCCTTAACTGGCAATGCCGCCATTGGGAAAAAAGGATCTGACGTTTCAAAGGTGGAAGGAGTGTGTGGAGGTGGAACAGGAAGGAAGAGGAGTGTAGGGTCCAGAGATTCCATTTTACTGCCCACTCCTTTGGAATTCCCTCTTCGTTTTTTGAGGTCTTAAATTGCCGGAACAGTAGATGGAATTTTACGTGTCAGCGTCACTCTGCTAACCATTCCTGGGTTCTTCTCTGTGTTGACTAAGAAGATGAGGCAGGATACAGAATTGAAGAGATATCAATAAAGGTGTGTGCTTGGACTTCAACTCTGTCCATTTCTGTCCTGTATATGCAATTTACTCCCCTATGATCTTTTTACTTTCTTTCTTTTTTTTTTTAGCTCAAAAGGAGAGAATTCTTCTATGATTTAAGTCTAACCTTTTCCAGATAAATTGTACTAATCTCAAGTTGCTGAAAAGTCCTTATAAGACACACTAGTGTTTCTCCCAAAACATCTCTCCCATGCAGTAATATCTCCCATAACCTTATCCATCCTTTTCAGTTAGCTGAAATGCTGCTTCTGTTTCAGTAGGTAGCTGGTAAGACATGAGCAGAGCCAGAGAGGGCTTTCCTGCCACACCCACACGCACACACCGACCCACACACACACACAGACACACACACACCAGGAATCAGAAATGTGAGGCGACCATCAGGTGATGGTCAGGCGGCTGTTACACTGCCTCTCTGAAATAATAATTGGTTGCAGCCGGTGCCAGGGAAAGGCAGTCTCGCAATAAATAGAAACACCTGAAGTTGGTGATCAGCCGCTTTCTGGTAAGATCTCAGGAGCTGGACGAGTGGGCTCAAGTATGTACATTAAGAGGCAAAATGGGAGAGTTTAACTGGTATATGACTTCCTAGGAACATTTGACTGGTAAGGGAAGAATGCCTCAAACGAGCACATGAACAACGCTAGGAAAAACACTGCGCGCACCTCACCTCCCAAGTGCTAGCAGGCCACTGCGCATGCGGACAGCCTACTCCAAGGGAAAAATCGGGGGGACAGGACGCAAGACCCCAGAAATATGGCAACATATAAAACCTCAAGTCAAAAGGTCAAACCGTGCACTTGATCTCTCAAGTTGCACGCTTGGCCCTCTTCGGAGTGTACTTTACTTTGTTTCATTTCTGCTCTAAAGCTTTTTGTTTCTCTTTCACACTCCACAACTCCCCTCTAAAGCTTTTTGTTTTTAATTTTTTTAAATTTTTTAGAGACGGAGTCAAGCTCTGTCGTTCAGGCTGGAGTGCAGTGGCGCGATCTCGGCTCACTGCAAGCTCCGCCTCCCGGGTTCACGCCATTCTCCTGCCTCAGCCTCCCGTAAAGCTTTTTAATAAACTTCCCTTCCTTCTCTAAAACTTACCCCGGCCTCTCCTTCTGCTTATGGCTCCTCGGTTGAATTCTTTCTTCTGAGGAGGCAAGAAGTGATGTTACTGCAGACCCATATGGATTTGCCACTGGTAACACCTTCTATAGCTTCCTGGATGCCAGCCCCAATCCTGGCAGAATGATTCCCTCTAACCTCTTTTTGCCTCTTTGGGGATTTTTATATTGCTTTTAGGAATATAATCATACTGGTCTTCATCCCACAATTAGGCCATAAACCCTTTGAAAGAGTGTGTGTTAATCAAAACCATTTTTATTTATCTCCTCAGTTGGGCTACAGGGGCACTGTTCACAGGAAATTCAATAGGAATGGTGACTCTTGAAATTGTTCAAGAAGGGACCTTGGGCAAATTACTTAAACTCTCTTTAAGCTCAAGTCTCCTGACTCGTGAAATGAGCACTACTTCTACTTCACAAAGTTGTGGTGATGATTAGATGAAATCATATATGTTAAGCTCCTAACACCATGCCTGGCATACAGTGAGCGGCATCTAATTCTCCCTAACATGGTACGTGTTTTTTTTTTTATCTCATCTTTCTTTTGCACATGGCATATGCTGAATATTTTTAGAATAAATGAATTAACAAATGGCTCATTCTTCTCCCCTTGTCTAAAACAGGTATTCTTCACCCTTTTCTCCTTTCAACACACCTGAGACCCTCACCTGTACTGTCCCATTAGTACACTCTCAGCAACACATTGTACCATGGCAGAATTCCCAACAGAGGGCCACATTCCCCAGGACACCTATGCATAGTCAACAGGAATGTAATTTGAAAGCCTTTGTAAAATGTCCCAGAGCAGTAGACACCTCTGGCTGAAAAACACTAATGAGGAACATTTTCCCTCCACTAAACTGCATTTTCCTTTTCTTAACGACACTGCACAAATTCACCCTTTCCATGAAACTTCCCAAAATAAACCCTTCTTACCTTATTGCTCCAAGTAGATAGCGTGCACTTTGAAAGTGACCACATTTCCCTTTCTTACTTTACAACCAAGCAGTCAAAGCCACATTTGAAGCCCCAAATTTTTATGATTGTACTGAACATCATGGTGTATAGTCTCAGCCTCACACTTTATTCATATTCACAGAATCCTGATTATTATTATTGTTACTATTATTTTTACACAAAGTCTGGCTCTGTTGCCCAGGCTGGAGTGCAGTGGTGCAATCTCAGCTCACTGCAACCTCCAACTCCTGGGCTCAAGCCATGCTCCCACCTCAGCCTCCTGAGTAGCTGGGCCCACAGGTGTGCACTACTATGCCTGGCTAATTTTTGTAGAAATGGAGTTTTGCCATGTTGCCCAGGCTGGTCTCAAACTCCTGAGCTCAAGCAATCTGCCTGCCTCAGCCTCCCAAAGTGCTAGGATTATAGGTGTGAGCCACCACACCTGGCCTGATCCTGATTTTTTCACTATTTTGTATTAAATATAGATCCAGATATAGCTAGACATAGACATAGTTGTAGATATAGATATGAGATGGTGGAGTGAGTTTGCATGTAATGAATAAGCACACTGGGAATCAGACCAAACTGACTTTGAATACCGGCTCAACCACTTTACATATGTAAAGTCTTTGATAAGTTATTTAATCCTTTTGAGCCTCGGTTTTCCAATTTACAAAATGGAAATGATGTGTGCCTACTTCATACAATTATCTTGAGGTTGAAAAAAGGACTTATCACAAAGCCTGACACAAAATAAATGCTAAATAAATGATGATGATGATTATTATTATTTTGAGATGCGGTCCTGCCCTGTTGCCCAGGCTACAGGGCAGTGGTGCAATCATGACTCACTGCACCCTGGACCTCCTGGGCACAAGTGAACCTCCCACCTCAACCTCCCGAGTAGCCGGGACTACAGGCATGTGCCACCATGACCAGCTCATTTTTGTATTTTTTGTAGAGATGGAGACTCACTATGCTGCCCAGGCTGGCATCATTATTATATTAAAGGTATCTAAACTGGTTCAGCACCATTAATAATCCCTCTTCATCCATCACCTCAGGGCATTCCTCCAGGCTATGTCTCTGTCAATCATTCTTGCTCTGTTCTGACTAGCTGCAGTTCCTTCCTTTGCCACATCCTTCTTTGGCTTCTGCTTCTCTGTCCAGCCCTCTTGGCCTCACTTTTTTGCTGTCACTGTATTAGTCCATTTTCACACTGCTGATAAAGACATAGCAGAGACTGGGCAATTTACAAAAGAAAGAGGTTTATTGGACTTACAGTTCCACGTGGCTGGGCAGGCCTCACAATCATGAAGGAAGGCAAGGAGGAGCAAGTCACGTCTTACATGGATGGTGGCAGGCAAAAAGAGAGAGAACTCGTGCAGGGGAACTCCTCTTTATAAAATGATCAGATCTTGTGAGACTTATTCACTATGATGAGTACGGCATGGAAAAGAATTCCCCCCATGATTCAATTATCTCTCACCAGGTCCCTCACACAACACATGGGAATTCAAAATGAGATTTGGTTGGGGACACAGCCAAACCATATCAGTCACCTTGACTTTAGATATTCTGGTTTTTGCCCTGGACACTATCCTTGGGCTCTTCCTTAGTTTCACTCTGTCACCTACAAATCATACTCCCCAACTGTTTACCCAGCCTAGCACTTGGAACTGTAAATCTTGTATGTTTAGATAGGGCATGAAGGCTGTCTGAAGCCTCAAATCTTTTGTGATGATACAAATATGCTATGACCACTATAGTGGTCAACACAGTGAGCTTTGTGTTGATTTAATTGCCAGTAAATACATGGACCAGTAAACAAATTTACTAAGTAGTTGACTGAGAGAGAAAAGTTGGGGGAGTTTACTGCTAGAAACAAATATTTGGATGGGTTATGCTAATTAAAAATAGAAAGTTTGCACTCTGGATAGGGATAAATGAATTCACATATTTGTACTAGGTAGGTTAAGGCAAATGTCTTTGTTCACTAGCCAAGAGAGAGTTTTCAGTTTGATCCAGTAGGGGTCTGGCATACTGGGATCTCTTAAAGGTCTTAGTCATTTGTCATCTTTGTATAGTGAATTGCTCAAAGATAATGGTCTCTTTCTCTTTCTGTTTTAAACTTTTTATTTAGACATGATTATAGGAAAACATAGCACCAAGGGGCCCCATGTACTCATTACACAGTTTTCCTCAAATACCTTTCATTTCCATAGTACGATATCAAAACCAGGAAATTGAGATTGGTGCAATGTGTGTAGATACCTCTATGACATTTTATCACAAGTGTAGATTGTGCAACCACTACCACAATGAAGATTCAGAACTCTTTCATCACCACAAAGATCATCCTCATACTACCTCCTTATAGGCACATTCACTTTGTTCTCCTCCACTATCCCTAAATCCTAGCAGCCGCTAATGTATTTCCCATATGATAATTTTATTACTTACAGAATGTTCTATAAATGGAATCATATGGTGTGTGATCTTTTGAGATTGGCTTTTTGTTTCACTATTTTTATCCCTGAAATCCATCCAAGTTGTTTCATGTATCAATACTTTATTCCTTTTTATTGCTGAGTAACATTCTATGGTATGGATATAACACAGTTTGTTTATTCACCTATTAAAGGACATTTTGCTAGCTTCTAGGTTTGGCTATTACAAATAAACCTGCTGTGAATATTGTGTACAAGTTTTTGTATGGATGTAAATTTTCATGTCTCTGGGATAAATGCCCAGGAGTGTGATTACTGGGTTGCATCATAAATATATGTTTAAGTGTTTACAAAACTGCCAGACTACTTTCTAGAGTGGCTGTAGCATCTTACATACCCACAGATAAATGTATGAGAGATCCAATTTCTTTGCATCCTTACTAGCATTTGGTATCGTCACTTTTTATTTTAGCTATTCTAGTAGGTTTGCAGTGATAGCGGATCATGGTCTTAATTTGCATTTCCCTAAAATCTAATGAATTTAATCTTTTCATGCACTTATTTGCCATCTGCATATCCTTTTTGGTGAAAGTTTCCTCATGTATCTTGCCCATTTTCTAATTGTATTGTTTGCTTTTATACTGTTGAGTTTGGGGAATTCTTTATGCATTCTATGAATACTTTATTATGTATGCGACTTGTAAATATTTTCTTCCAGTTTGTAGCTTGTCTTTTCAGTGCCTAAAGAGAGTTTTCACAAAGCAAATTTAAAAAATAATTCATGCCCAATTTATAGATTTTTTTCTTTTATGGATCTGGTGTCATATCTAGATCTCTTCACAAAGCTCTGGGTCCCTAGGATTTTCTCCTATGTTTTATTCTAAAAGTTTTATAGTTTTCTGTTTTACGTTTAAGTCTATGATCCATTTTGAGTTCATTTTTCTGGAAGGTTTGAGGTTTATGTAGAGTTTTTCTTTTTCCTGTGGTTGTCCGATTGCTGCAGGACCAGTTGTTGAAAAGGCTATCCTTCTTCCACTGAATTGGTTTGCACTTTTGTCAAAAGCCGGTTAGCCAAATGATGCTCTTTTAACAGTTTCAGCTGATTAGATCCAGTTGTGGTGACACGGCGTTTTGTTTTCATATTCATAGGCAAATGCTGTCATAACTGGATTTTTTTTCTTTTCCATGGCATAGGAAGAATATAAATGTAGGATTAATTATACCTGGATTCCTAAGTAAATTTAGTAGCCCTCAAGCTAGGACATACGCATGACTAGTTAGTAAACTCTGGATCTTTCTGTGCCATATAACATATTTTGAAGCCTGGGTCTACATACATAAAAGCTTTTAAGAGTATGGACCGTATGTCCTTTTTCCTTAGTTCATTTCTATACAGTATAAAATCCATGAATATGAACCACTTGCTGGTGAATACAAACGCAGATGCTCACCTGCCTTCTTGATAAATAGTTTCATTCATGCCATCCTAGCAAATAGAAAGAATGGTATTGGCAGGGTGCGATGGCTCATGCCTGTAATCCCAGCACTTTGGGAGGCCGAGGTGGGCAGATCACCTGAGGTCAGGAGTTCAAGACAAGCCTGGCCAACATGGTGAAACCCTGTCTCTACTAAAAAAAAAAAAAAAAAAAAAAATTAACTGGGCTTGGTAGTGCACACTTGTGATCCCAGCTACTCAGGAGACTGAGGCAGGATAATTGCTTGAACCTGGGAGGTGGAGGTTTCGGTGATCCAAGATCATGCCACTGCACTCCAGCTTGGGCGACAGAGCAAGACTCTGTCTCAAAAAAAAAAAAAAAGTAAACAACAACAAAAAAATTAGCCAGGCATGGTGGTGTGCTCCTGTAGTCCCAGCTACTCGGGAGGCTGAGGCAAGAGAATCACTTGAACCTGGGAGGCAGGCTTTGCAGTGAGCCAAGACAGTGCCATTGCACTCCAGCCTGGGCTACAAGAGTGAAACTCTGTCTCAAAAAAAAGAAAGATATTATGTGTATCAAAGACATTTTAGATGAGTCTAAAAATGATCAGACTGGCCGGGTACGGTGGCTCACACCTGTAATCCCAGCACTTTGGGAGGCTGAGGAGGGTGGATTGCCTGAGCCTAGGAGTTCCAGAACAGCCTGTCCAACATGGTGAAACCCCCGTCTCTACTGAAAATACAAAAAATTAGCTGGGCATGGTGGTAGGTGCCTGTAATCCCAGCTACTCAGGAGGCTGAGGCACAAGAATTGCTTGAACCCCAAAGGAGGAGGTTGCAGTGAGCCAAGATCATGCCACTGCACTCCAACCTTGGCGATAGAGAGAGACTCTGTCTCAATCAATAAATACATAAATAAATACATAAAAATAATCAGCCCTTTGGACTTCCTATAGCTTTTCCTTCACCTAGCAGTTTGTCTTTGTAATAATGCAGCAGGGAGCTCTAAGCTTCAGCAGCTTAAGAAACAGAATTGAAGACTCCTACTTAACTGTTTCAAGTTGTTTTTATTCTCAACAGCTTAATTTTATTGAGAACTGCTCCAGTTTTGTTCCAGTACCTGAGGCTGTAGTGAAGGTCTATGCTAATTTGTATAGCTGCAGAATGCAATTTTAACCTTTTTGTTTGATCCCACAAGTCAGAAGGGTTTTTGTTGTCGTGCTATTCTAGTTATCTGCAAATATCACATCTTGACGAGACAAATTGTTGCAGTGTCAGGAATTAACTGTCTTCTGACTAAGGTGAATTAATTTTCAATCACTGGATTGCATACCTGGAAGAAGATAAAAATGTAGATTGAATATGTGTTTCAAAAATCTTGCATTCCTTATTTTATATGCAAATATGCGAAAAATTAAATCTTTTGAGATTTAAAAGAGATTGTTATTTTGTATGTTGTATAACTTTTCACAACATTAAGACTAAGTTGTCAATTAAAACTAATAGAATAAAATTATATGATAATAAAATATCATTAAGAGAGCATTGTTCACAAGGTAATAGTTGAATTGTACAATTTGTGATCAAAGTTCGAAATATAATGAATGGCTTCATACCAAAAAAGAAAAATGTCCTTCTAACCCATCATGACAAACAATTTTTCTCACGGTAGTCTTAATATCTGGGAGGGATCTATAAGAATTCCAGAATTAGGCCAGGCGCGGTGGCTCACGCTTGTAATCCCAGCACTTTGGGAGGCCGAGGCGGGTGGATCACGAGGTCAGGAGATTGAGACCATCCTAACACGGTGAAACCTCATCTCTACTAAAAATACAAAAAATTAACCGGGCGTCGTAGCTGGCGCCTGTAGTCCCAGCTACTCGGGAGGCTGAGGCAGGAGAATGGCACGAACCCGGGAGGTGGAGCTTGCAGTGAGCCGAGATTGCGCCACTGCACTGCAGCCTGGGCGACAGAGCGAGACTCCTTCTCAAAAAAAAAAAAAAAAAGAATTCCAGAATTATTATTAGGACACTGGGATTGCTCAAGATCAAAATAATGATAACACAGAATTTTTGAAAACTTTGAAATCCGATTTTTCCTCTGTAATGCTACCTATAATGGAGTGTGTTAATGAAAACTTAGCTGTGTCCTGCCTTTTATATCAGCTGGGCTCATTTGAAAAAATGAAAATTTCAGTGGACAATGTTAAGTCATAATTCATGTTAAACAACAGGAAATCTTTGTGTGTGTGTGTTTTATTATTATTATTTTATTATTATACTTTAAGTTCTAGGGTACATGTGCACAACATGCAGGTTTGTTACATATGTATACATGTGTCATGCTGGTGTGCTGCACCCAGTAACTCGTCATTTAGCATTAGGTATATCTCCTAATGCTATCCCTCCCTCCTTCCCACACCCCACGACAGGCCCTGGTGTGTGATGTTCCCTGCCCTGTGTCCAAGTGTTCTCACTGTTCAATTCCCACCTATGAGTGAGAACATGCGGTGTTTGGTTTTGTGTCCTTGCAATAGTTTGCTGAGAATGATGGTTTCCAGCTTCATCCATGTCCCTACAAAGGACATGAACTCATCATTTTTTATGGCTGCATAGTATTCCATGGTGTATATGTGCCACATTTTCTTAATCCAGTCTATCATTGATGGGCATTTGGGTTGGTTCCAAGTCTTTGCTATTGTGAATAGTGCCGCAATAAACATAGGTGTGCATGTGTCTTTATAGCAGCATGATTTATAATCCTTTGGTTATATACCCAGTAGTGGGATGGCTGGGTCAAATGGTATTTCTAGTTCTAGATCCTTGAGGAATCACCACACTGTCTTCCACAATGGTTGAACTAGTTTGCAGTCCCACCAACAGTGTAAAAGTATTTCTATTTCTCCACATCCTCTCCAGCACCTAACAACAGGAAATCTTAATACACTATCTATGGGATGTAAATTGGCACAATAACCAAGGAAAACGATTTGGAGAAAACTACCACTTTGCAAAAGCACTTTTGTAAATTTGTAAATGGCAAAATAGAACTTGTACCTATCCTACAAGACATCAATCTCTCTATACAACGTACCCTGAAAATACTCTTGCACTTATACCCCAGAAGAGAGTGTACAATAATTTTAACTCTGCATTGTTAATAACACCAAAACACTGGAAGCAATCCAAATGTCCATAAACAGTAGAATGGAGAAATAACAGATATAGAGTAGAAGAAATAATTTACAATCATAGTCAATAACATACATGAGTCTCTCAATCATAATGTTGATCAAAAGAGGCAAATCACAGAAGAATGTACGCATTCTAATTCAAGACGTACAAAGTACAAAATAGAGTAAACAAAATGTTTTAGTGCAGTGGTCCCCAACCTTTTTGGCACCAGGGACCGGTTTCATGGAAGACAATTTTTCCATGGGGTGCAAGGGTGGGGGGGATGGTTTCAGGATGAAACTGCTCGACCTCAGATCATCATGCATTAGATTCTAATAAGGAGGGTGCAACCTAGATCCCTCGCATGCACAGTTCACAGTAGGGTTTGCGCTCTTAGGAGAATCTAATGCCACGGCTGATCTGACGGGAGCTGGAGCTCAAGCGGTAAAGCTCGCTCCAGCCGCTCACCTCCTGCTGTGCAGCCTGGTTCCTAACAGCCTATGGACCTGCAATGATCTGCAGCCAGGGGCTAGGAACCCCTGTTTTAGGGTACTTTTGTAGGTGATAAATTTACAAAAAAAAGAAAGGGCATAATTATCACAAAATTCATAATGGTTAGCCTTCTGGAGAAGAGAGGGCTTTGTAGATTCTGTGAGTGGCACAAAATGTGGCCCTTTTGCTTGCAGTGTCCAGATACAAGGACGCCTGGTTCTCTTGGAACTCATGCTTTGAGGATGCCCAAGTAGCTCATGGAAAGGAATCAAGACTTGGGTCTGAAGAAGCATTCTGGCAATAGCCAGCACCAACTTCCCAGCTACGTGAGTGAGAAATCTTGAAGGTAGGTCCTCCAGTCTAACAGCTCCAGCTAATACTTTGTAAGCAAAATAGTAGTTGTTCCCACAAAGCCATCCCAAATTGTAGATTTGTGGGGAGAAAAAGATTGTACTTGGTTTAAGCCTCTAAGCTTTGTGTGTGGTTTGTTGTTATATAGCTTGCAGATAAGCAGCAGGCTGCCTAACTCTTAAGCGTCACAGGAGGAAGAGGCAAGGAACCAGGAGCAAGGTGTTCAAAATTCTTTCAGATTTTTTTTTCTTTTAAAAAGAGTTTCCAGGCTGGGTGCTGTGGCTCACGCCTGTAATCCTAGCACTTTGGGAGGCCAAGGTGGGCGGATCACAAGGTCAGGAGATCAAGACCATCCTGGCTAACGTGGTGAAACACCATCTCTACTAAAAATACAAAAATTAGCCAGGCATGGTGGCGGGCGCTGGTAGTCCCAGCTGCTGGGGAGGCTGAGGCACCAGAATGGCATGAACCCGGGAGGCGGAGCTTGCAGTGAGCCAAGATCGTGCCACTGCCCTCCAGCCTGGGCGACAGAGCGAGACTCCGTCTCAAAAAAAAAAAAAAAAAAAAAAAAAAGAGTTTCCAGTTTGAGGATACTACAACTGTACAGCTGAAGGAACCTGACCAGAATAAGTTAGACAGGACTCTTTACATCTCCTGGACCTCATAAGCAAGAAACAGCAGCCATGCCTAAAAGGCCCTATCTTAAAAAGCCTGACTGTCATCCCAGGCCCAAAGCACTGGCTAGAGAGCTTTGCTGGAGGAGTCCTTCAACCTCAGGCACTCCATGCTAGTCCTTCACACTGAAGATGACATCTCGTCTTGGTCCTGCTTCTCTCACTTGCAGTGACAGTCTTCCAGCCCTGCTCTGCTCTCAACCTGAGTGCCTAACTCCAGCTAGTTGAAACTGGGGCTTGAAAATGTGAAACGTTCAGTAGGAACTTCTCTGATACAGACCTAAAATCAACAAAAGCAGTCACAGCCATCATGCCCAAGATCAGTCCAACTCCACAAGAGCCAGTACACAAAAATCCTAAGTCCAGAAACTGTCCCAGGAAAATAAAAGCTACCATATGAGAAATTTCCCAAATGTAGGTTAGGGTTAATTGCACCTGATACGTTGTAATTAGGGACTTATGGTTTCCCTAGAGTTTAGGGCCAACAGCTACAGAATCTTATTAGAGAATTTAATTAATGTATTTCCTCTACATTTCTACTGACTAGAAGGGAAACCAGAATAGTGATGAAAGACTTCTCATAAAAATAAAAGAAGTCAGGTAAATTACCATTTTTAAGCCTCATTATAAAAGAAAAATACTCTTTTAATGCAATCTTGTTAACCTAAATAGGTTAAAATGCTTCTCTATGCTTTTTTTTAAAAAACTGCCATTTCTATTTTAAGATAAATTAAGACTCAAAAGGATATTCCAGCTTTTGGTGAAATCAGTTTGTCAAGGATTTGGAAAAAATATAATCTTGATTATAAGGGGCAAATGGAATGAAGACTATCTTAGCTAAGAGATAACTTGAGAAAAAGCTACATTAGTGTGAGATTACTCAAAGAGGGGATACTATTTCACACAGTTCTCTTCATTCTGTGATAATAAACATTAAAGTTAATGTGCTAAAATATATCCCCATCAATCTACAAAATGTCCCCAAATAAAGATTCATTAATTAGCAGTAAATACTTTTTGCATTTAGGAACAACCTGTTAAAATATTAGTATTCATGGAAACAGTACTGTTATCAGTTATTACAGTTTTATCTTGGATCTTTTGAAATACTACTTGGATCTTTTGAAATACTACTTATAACTACTTAAAGATAATTTCTGAGTAAAATTTAATGACAGTTCATTCCTCCTTATCAAGGTTTAGCTTATATCTCACCTCCTCTATGAAGACTTCCATGAACTCCCAACCCCAAGCAATTAATTACTCCATCTTCTTTAATCTCACAGCATTTTAGGCATGCCTCCGTTATAAATGTATAACCACTCGCTAAGACATAAACTCCTAGAATTTTGATGGTGCCAAAACAAGTGAGCTTAAAGGTTAACAAGTCATAAAAGAATTGTGACACCTGTAAATTTTGTGCAATAAGAAAATTCTTTTTCAGTTCAGACGCAATCCATATGTTATTCTTCCTACAGAGGCTTCAGAAACATTCAGAATAGAGACAGATAGAAAGCATTAGCAATATGCATATCACGAAACTATTCCCAGTTAACGAGTATATGTTGGCAAGTATCTCGCCGCACTTACTTAGCAATTCTCCTAAGAAATAAAGTTGATGGGGGCCCTGTTATACAACACCTGAATCTGTAAATTTGCAAAGGAAAAAAAACAGACCTCTCTGAATTCAGCAACAGGTGCCTTGTTACAAGAAAGTAGCTATTTAAGACCAGACCAGTACAGAGAATGAGTAACATGGAAGGTTTAGTAGAATCTGAGAGAGAATAAATGAGTCTAGAGCAGAAGAGAAACAATGCATGAATTAAGAGTAAGAAGGATTGGAAGTTAATCTCCAAACACCATGATACAGCATTTTTACTTATTCTACTTCCATCTACCTCTACCAGTATATCATTTAGCTATATTTAAGTTAATTGAATGGTAAACTATTGTTATTGTTCCTGTTATCAGCGTGAGCCCAGGCATTCTCAATCCTTTAATTAACTTTACAAAATTTAGAAATAACCTCTCAAGTATTATAACAGATAGCTGTCAGAATCAATTCAACCTGTCCAAAAATTGCAAATACAATAAAAATTCTGGCGTTCAGAATGAGTCTACCAGGTAAGCATTTTTTTTCTTACACAGACATTTCTCACTGAATTTTCCCCAAACACAGCATATTTCTCTAAGTGCACTATCTATTTCCCAAGCATGCATTCTCCCTAATTTTGAGTTCTCAGTTATTTTTACAGTGACTGACACATAGTAAGCATTCAATAAATATTTGTGAAAAAAGGATGGTCAGAGATCCCTTTAGCTAAACCTCCAAAGTAAAGTAATTGAGTGTTTTAATTGTGGGTACTTTATCTTGCTGTTCATGATAAATGTCATATAATAAGACTATTGATATAACAATGTTTTTTTGGTTGTATCTTCACATCATTATGTAGATCAACTGATTTGAACGTGGGCTTTTTAAAAAAATCAGTAACTGGGATTTCTATAATTTGAAAAACGTGTTCTTTCAGGGCAGTTTTGTCTAAATAGCATCAGGTAAAACTCTGAGATATTATTTCCTTATTTTCAGTTTAGCTTGGGATCCAGAAAATAGATGGGAATTAAGAAAAATGATGTGGGTTTTCAGTTCATGCAAAAGAACATTCTTCTCCAAGGGAATATCAGTTCAAGTTTGCATGCTGATATGGTTTGGATCTGTGTGTCTGCCCAAATCTCAGCTCAAATTATAATCCCTAAAGTTGGAGGTGGAGCCTGGTGGGAGGTGACTGGATCATGGCAGTGGATTTCCCCCTTTGGTGCTGTTCTTGTGATAGAGTTCTCACGAGATCTGGTTGTTTAAAGGTGTGTGGCACCTCCCCCCTCTCTCTTGCTCTTGTTTCAGCTATGTAAGATGAGCCTGCTTCCCCTTTGCCTTCCGTCATGATTGTAAGTTTTCCTGAGGCCTTCCCAGAAGCTGAGCAGATGCCAGCATCGTGCCTCCTATACAGCCTGTGGAACCATGAGCCAATTAAACCTCTAACCTCTTTTCTTTATCAATTACCCAGTCTCAGGTACTTCTTTATAGCATTGTGAGAATGGACTAACACACATGTCTTATTTATAAAACTTCTGATTTTGTATCTCTAGTCAAAAGTGAGACAGAAAAAGTCTTTCCAACCAAATTCAGATTGACTTGAGTCAACCTCTCAAAACTAGAATCGGAATAGGGCTCTTACTGTCAATTTTTAATTAGACTAAGCCATAAAGTACTATCTTTCCTCATATATTCCTCTAAAAACAGAAAACTAGACATTTCGTTTTCTGAAAAGGACATATGCCAGAGTCATAATTGCTGATTGAAATGGGGAAGGTGGTAGAAAGATTATCTTAATAAATACTTGGTGGCTGGGCACAGTGGCTCACGCCTGTAATCCCAACACTTTGGGAGGCTGAGGTGGGTGGATTGCCTGAGGTCGGGAGTTCAAGACCAGCCTGAACAACATGGTGAAACCCTGTCTGTACTAAAAATACAAAAATTAGCTGGTCATGGTGGCAGGTGCCTGTAATCCCTGCTACTCAGGAGGCTGAGGCAAAAGAATCACTTGAACCCAGGAGACAGAGGTTGCAGTGAGCCGAGATCATGCCATTCCACTCCAACCTGGGAAACAGAGCAAGACTCTGTCTCAAAAAGAAAAATAAATAAGTAAATAAATAAATAAATAATTACATAAAATAAATACTTGGCAGATGTGCACTGTTATACATATTTTTGATTAAAGGATTTGGAACCCGACTGAATGTCAACACTAATTGTCACCATTTATATTAACACACCATGGTAAAATGGTAATTCTGGCACCAAGGAAAATAATAAGTAGTAGCAATAAAGAACATACTTTTATCAATTGGCAAATTTAGTTATACATAGAAACCATCTCCCAAATTAAGAGTCAGAAAAGTGGTTCATGCAAACCTGATCACTTTGAAGAACCAACAAGCTAAATATCCCAATTTGCTTTAGTTTGATTAAAATAGCCATTTTCATTTCTTAGGAAAGGTCTCAATCTTTAAGAAATCATACTTGTCATTCTTATGCAATGTTTTTGTGCCATGATGCTAAGGAATACAACAGTTCTAGAGCTAGAACCAGAAGTATGTCAGCTTGTGGGAAATCTAACTGGATTCAGACCAAGAGGCAGACAGGCTCCGAAGTGATCTGTTACATGCAGATGGAACTCCTGCCTCTTGCCATCTCCTCTGAGCAGCAGAGGAAGGGCTGGGCCAATTTTCAAATTTTATTTATGAGACAGTGTTAGTTAGACTCTTTTTATTACATAGAATGGAGATGCAGTCAACGAGTTAAGAAAAATAAAGCAAATCATAGGGATACATAAGAGCCAGCTCTTGAAAGTCTTCAGGATTTGAGACAAGTCTATAGACCACACAGTCTTTGCTTTCACTCTTGGCTGATGGAACCTACCTCTCCCAAGGTCTTGCTTTACTAGGCATCCTTATTTCATCTGCTTGTTTCCTTGTTTGTACATTGGGAAAGTAGTTTCTACTGCACAGGGCTGTCATAAGGATTAGTGAATTAATTAGTGCAAAGCACTTAGAGCAAGGCTGGATTTCTTTACCCCATTCATCTTCCTTTCTCCTCCAAGTGTTTCTCTTTCTTTAAACCTCCCACCCCTTCTGCCCCATCCTCACTCTCAGATGATGATTTGCTTCATATTTCACTGAGAACACAAAGAGATTTCCACAAATTCCCACCAAGACCTCAACTCAATGATGAGTGTCTGTGCCCGTGTACTCTGCTCCCCCTCCTGCCACCATGTATGTCCATGTGACTGCCTAAGGCCCACCTCTCCACTCATGCACTAGGCCCCTTACCCTTTCTTCTACATGAGCACCCCTCACCAGGATTGTTTCTTTCTTTCCTGTTTCATCATTTTCCCCTTTCGAATGGATCATTCCCATCAGCATATAAACTCCAATTCTTCCTATTAGGAAAAACTGAAAACAAAAATGCCCTCTCTTGACTCTCATTCCACCTCTGGCTACCACTCCATTTATCTCTTTCCCTTTAAGAGAACAACTTGCAGAAAGAATTGTCTGTTCTATTTCCAACTTCTCTTCTTCTTCCCTCACGATCTTGAAACCATTCCCATCAAGCTTTCATCCCCGTCACTCCACCAACACTGCCACTCTTGAGGCCATTAATAATTTCCAGAATACCAAACGCATCTGCTCACCCTTGGCCTATCTGCAGCATTTGACACAGTTGACCATTCTCTTCTCCTTCACTTTGACTTCCCACTCCTAGTTTTCCTTTCACCTTACTGGGTTCTCACGTTCAGTTTCATATCCTGGCTTTTCTTCATCTTTCAAATCTCTAAACAATAGAGTGGCCCAGGGATAATCTTTAGATCTCTTTTCGTGTCTGCCTACTCTGTCCCTGGGTGATCTTCTTCCACTTCACATGCTGGCAATTTTCTTTCTTTCTTTCTTTCCTTCTTTCTTTCTTTCTTTCTTTCTTTCTTTCTTTCTTTCTTTCTCTTTCTTTCTTTCTTTCTTTTTTTTTAGGCGGAGTCTTGCTCCGTCGCCCAGGCTGGAGTGCAGTGGCGATCCCGAGATCGCCACTGCAAGCTCCGCCTCCCGCGTTCACGCCATTCTCCTGCCTCAGCCTCCTAAGTAGCTGAGACGGGCGCCCACCACCACGCCCGGCTAATTTTTTTGTATTTTTAGTAGAAACGGGGTTTCACTGTGTTAGCCAGGATGGTCTCAATCTCCTGACCTCGTGATCCGCCCGCCTTGGCCTCCCAAAGTGCTGGGATTGCAGGCGTGAGCCACCGCGCCTGGCTGCAATTTTCAAACAAATGCCTGTCCAATAGTTATCTCCACTTTTCTATCAAACAGGCATCTCAAACTTACAATGTCCAAACTGGACACCTTATCTTCTTCCCATAACCTGCTTCTCCCTGAAGTTTTCCTCAACGTGGGAAATAGTAACTGTATCCTTTAGTTGTTTGGCCAGCCATGACGCCTCTCTTACTGTGAACATCACTTCCAATGTCCTGAGAGCTTTACTTTCAAAACAGATTCAAACTTGCCAGTTACTTCTCATGACTTCCATCACTACTGCCTTGGTTCAAACCACCATCACCTTTCACCTTGAGTGTCACAAGAGGATTCCCTCTACCTTAGGCTCCCAGTCTGCACTCAACCCGGTAGCCAGAGGGATCTTACTGAAAAGAAATAGGAATATGTCATGTTTCTACTTCCCACACCCAGGGTTTTCCCATTTGACTTTAGAATAAAAGCTTAAGTCTTTTGAGTTGAGCTTGTTTATAAACCAGGATGGACACAAATTGGTCCTTCCCTTCACCCATTAACTTCTGACCTCACCTCCTCTATTCTCTTCCTTACACATAGCCACATTCCAATCCAGCCATTCTGGCTGCTCAGAGCCTTGACACTGGCTGCTGTCTCTGCCCAGATTGCCCCTTTTCCAGATTTCCATGTGGCTCATGCCCTGATTGCCTATGGTGCTTATTAAATGTCATTTTGTCCCATAAGGCCTTTCTAACCATGGTGTTTAAAACCCCACTCTCTAGCTGGTTCCCCTTTCCTACCTCATGTTCTCCATAGCATTTATCACCATCTAATAGACTATTAATTTTACTTGCTTAAAAACTGCCCCCACATGAGAATGGAAGTTTCATGAAATCGAGTTTTTTTAAAAATTATTGTTATTTATATACTTATTTATTCTTGCAGAGACAGGGTTTTGCCATGTTGCAGAAGCTGGTCTCAAGCTCCTGGACTCAAGTGATGGATCCACCCACCTCAGCATCCCAAAGTTCTGGGACTACAGGCGTGAGCCACCTTGTCTGGTCAGTATTTTTTTTTTTTTAACCTCTATATCTTCTGTGTGTAGAAGAGTACTTGGAACAAAATACGCACTCAAGAACTATTGCAACAGTGATTGGCAATAAGTCAATGCTCTATAAGTACTAGCAACAATTTTCATCTTTCTCTCATCTGATCAGGGGGCAATTCATGGCGAAATTTATTTCCTTTTAAAACCCACTTTATTGAGGTATGATTGACATACAAAAAGTTGTGCATATTTAATATATACAACTTGATAAATTTAGAGACGATAAATATACACTGTGAAATAATCACTGCAATCTGTGCCATAAACATATCCATTATCTCCAAAAGTTTCCTCCCACCCTCTTTATTCATTATTATTATGACCCTTATTGTATGTGTATGTGTGTTTGTGTGTGACAACAATACTTAGCATAAGATCTACTCTCTTAGTGAATTTTTAAGTGTACAACACAGGATTGTTATCCATGGTTACAATGCACGCAGTAGATCTCTAGGACTTACTTCATCTTGCATAATTGAAACCTTGTACTCTTTGACTTATACCTTCCTATATCCCCTGCCCCCACAGCCGCTGGTAACCACCATTCTATTCTCTGCTTCTATGATTCTCTGCTTCTATGAGTCTATTTTAGATTCCTCATAAAAATGCTTTTGTGTAGCATTTGTCCTTCTCTGTCTGGATTATTCTAATTAACATAATGTCCTCTAGGTACCCATGTTGTTGCAAACAGCAGAATTTCTTCATTTTTATAAGGCTGAATAATATTCCATTGTGGTCGTGCGTGGTGGCTCAAGCCTGTAATCCCAGCACTTTGGGAGGCCGAGGAGGGCTGATCATCTGAGGTCAGGAGTTCGAGACCAGCCTGGCCAACACAGTGAAACCCTGTCTCTACTGAAAATACAAAAATCAGCTGGTTGTGGTGGTGCATGCCTGTAATCCCAGCTACTTGGGAGGCTGAAGCAAGAGAATCACTTGAACCCAGGAGGCAGAGGTTGCAGTGAGCTGAGATTGCACCACTGCACTCCAGCCTGGGTGACAGAGCGAGACTCCATCTCAAAAACAAAACAAAACAAAAACAAAAATTCCATTGTATGTTTATACCACATTTTCTTTATCCATTCATGTTGATTGACATTTAGGTTACTTCCAAGTCTTGGCTATTGTGAATAATGCTGAAGTGAACATAGGAGTGCAGATATCTCTTCTAGATCTTGATTTTAATTCCTTTGGATATACAGCCAGAAGTAGGATTGCAGGATCATATGGTAGTTCAATTTTTAATTTTTTGAGGAACCTCCATACTGTTTTTCATAGAGGCTGCACCAATTTATGTTCCCACCAACAGTGTACAAAGGTTTCTATTTCTCCACATCCTCACCAACATTTGTTCTCTTTTATTTGTTTCGTTTTTGTTTTTATAATAGCTATCCTAACTAGGGTGAGATGATACCTCATTGTGGTTTTGTATTTTCTTGATAATTAGTGATTTTGAGCACCTTTCTGTATACCTATTAGCCACTGGTATGTCTTCTTTGGAGAAATTTCTATTCAATTCCTTTGTCCATTTTTTAATCATGTTGTTTTTTATTTTTTATTGTTTTTACTATTGAGTGGTAGGAGTTCCTTATCTATACTGTATATTAACCCTTTATCATATATATGGTTTGTAAATATTTTCTCCAATTCTTTTGGTTGCCTTTTTATTTTGTTCGTTGTTTTTAGTTTGATGCAATTCTATTGGCTGTTTTGGCTTTTGTTGTCTGTGCTTTTGGTATCATTTCCAAGAAATCATTGCCAAAGCCAATATCATGGAGTTTTTCCCTGTGTTTTCTTCTAGAAGTTGTATGGTTTTAGGTCTAACACTTAAGTCTTTAATGAATTTTGAATTAATTTTTCTGTAGAGTGTAAGATAAGTATCAAATTTCATTCTTTTTAATTTTTTAATTTTTAATTTTTGTAGGTACATAGTAAGTATATATATTTGTGGGGTATATGAGATGTTTTGATACAGGCATGCAATGTGAAATAAGCACATCATGGAGACTGGGGTATGCATCCCCTCAAGCATTTATCCTTTATGTTACAAAGAATCCAATTATACCCTTCAAGTTATTTTAAAATGTGCAATTAAGTTATTATTGGCTATAGTCACCCTATTGTGCTATGAAATAGCAGATCTTATTCATTCTTTCTAACTATTTTTTTTTGGTACCCGTTAACCATCCCCACCTCCCTGCCAGGCCCACACTACCATTCTTAGCCTCTTTTAACCATCCTTCTACTCTCTATGTCCATGAGTTCCATTGTTTTGACTTTTAGATCCCATAAATAAGTGAGAACACACGATGTTTGCCTTCCTGTGCCTGGCTTAGTTCACTTAACATAATGATCTCTAGTTCCATCCATGTTGTTGCAAATGACTGGATCTCATTCTTTTATTTTTTTATTTTTATTTTTGAGGTGGATTCTTGCTCTGTTGCCCAGGCTGGAGTGCAATGGCGTGATCTCAGCTCGCTGCAAACCTTTGCCTCATGGGTTCACGTGATTCTCCTGCCTTAGCCTCCCGAGTAACTGGGATTACAGGCACCCGCCACCACGTCCAGCTAATTTTTGTGTTTTTAGTAGAGACAGGGTTTCACCATGTTGGCCAGGCTGGTTTTGGACTCCTGATCCCAGGTGATCCACCTGCCTCAGACTCTCAAAGTGCTGGGATTACAGGCATGATCCACTGCGCCTGGCAAGGATCTCTTTCTTTTTTATGGCTGTGTGTAAGTATCACATTTTATTTATTCATTTATCTGTTGATGGATACTCAGGCTGCTTCCAAATCTTAGCTATTGTAAACAGTGTTGTAACAAACAGAAGTGCAGATATCTCTTCAATATACTGATTTCCTTTCTTTTGGGGCTATACCCAGCAGTGGGATTGCTGGATCATATGGTAACTCAATTTTTAGTTTTTTTGAGGAAACTCCAAACTGTTCTCCAAAGTGGTTGTTTACTTACATTCCCAGCAACAGTTTACAGGGGTTCCCTTTTCTCCACATCCTTGCCGGCGTTTGTTATTGCCTGTGTTTTGGATATAAGCCATTTTAACTAGGGTGAGATGATATTCATTGCAGTTCTGATTTGCATTTCTCTGGTGATCAATGATGTTGAGCACCTTTTCATATGCCTGTTTGCCATTTGTATGTGTTTTTTTTTTTTTTTTTTTTTGAGACGGAGTCTTGCTGTGTCACCCAGGCTGGAGTGCAGTGTTGTGATGTTGGCTCACTGCAATCTCTGCCTCCCGGGTTCAAGCAATTCTCCTGCCTCAGCCTCCTAAGTAGCTGGGATTACAGGTGAGCGCCACCACACCTGTCTCATTTTTATGTTTTTAGTGGAGACGGGGTTTCACCATGTTGGCCAGGCTGGTTTTGAACTACTGATGTCAAGTGATCCACCCACCCTGGCCTCCCAAAGTGTGTATGTCTTCTTTTGAGAGATGTCTATTCAAATCTTTGCCCATCTTTTGATCGAATTACTAGATTTGTTTTCCTATAGAGTTGAGCTCTTTACATATTCTGGTTATTAATCCCTTGTCAGATGGGTAGCTTGCAAATATTTCCTCCCATCCTGTGGGTTATCTCTTCACTTTGTTGATTGTATCATTTGCTGTGCAGAAGCTTTTTAACTTGATGTGATCACATTTGTTCATTTTGGCTTTGGTTGCCTGTGTTTGTGGGCTATTGGTCAATAAATGTTTGCCCAGATCAATGTCCTGGAGGTTTTCCCAAAACTTTTCTTGTAGTAGTTTCATAGTTTGAGGTCTTATATTTAAGTCATTAATCCATTTGATTTGATTCTATTTTTATATACAGAGAGAGATAGAGGTCTAGTTTCATTTTTCTGCATAGAGATATCCGGTTTTTCCAGCACCATTTATTGAAGAAATTGTCTTTTCCCCAGTGTATGTTGTTGGCACTTTTGTCGAAAATGAGTTCACTGTAGGAATGTAGATTAGCTTCTGGGTTCTCTATTCTGTTCTTTTTTTTTTTTTTTTGATGGAATCTTGCTCTATTCCCCAGACTGGAGTACAGTAGTATGATCTCAGCTCACTGCAACCTCTGCCTCCCAGGTTCAAGTGATCCTCCTGCCTCTGCCTCCCAAGTAGCTGGGACTACAGGAATGTACCACCATGCCTGGCTAATTTTTGTATTTTTGGTAGAGATAGGATTTTACCATGTTGGGCAGTCTGGTCTCGAATTCCTAATCTCAAGTGATCTGCCCATCTCAACCTCCCAAAGTGCTAGGATTACAGGCATGAGCCACTGTTCCTGGCCTCGTTTCTGTTTTTACACTAATACCATGCTGTTTTGTTAACTATAGCTCTTTAGTATCATTTGAAGTCAGGTAATGTGATTCCTCCAGTTTGTTCTTTTGACTTAGGATAGCTTTGGCTATTCTGAGTCTTTTGAGGTTCCATATAAATTTTAGGATTTTTTTTTCCATTTCTGTGAAGAATGTTATTTGTATTTTGATAGGAATTGCATTGAATCTGTAGGTTGCTTTGGGTAGTATAGGCATTTTAACAACATTGATTCTTCCAATCCATGAATATGGAATATTTTTCCTTTTTTTTGGTATTCTTTTCAGTATTTTATAGTTTTCTTTATAGAGATCTTTCACTAATTAAATTAATAATTCTTTGGTTAATTGCTATGTATTTAATTTTATGTGTGGCTACTGTAAATGGGATTACTTTTTAAATTTCTTTTTCACATTGTTCACTGTTGGCCTGTAGAAATGCTACTGATTTTTGTATGTTGATTTTATATCCTGCAACTTTACTGAATTTATCAGTTCTAATAGTTTTCTTGTGGAATCTTTAGGTTTTTCCAAATATAAAGGGCATCCAATTTGGATGCCATATATGACAGACCTACAGCTAGTATCATACTGAATGGGGGAATTTGTTCATTTCTTTTAGATTTTCCAATTTATTGGTATATAATTTCCCATAATAGCCACATATGTCATATATGGCTTTTGAGGTATGTTTTTTCTATCTGCAGTTTTTTGAGGGGTTTTATCATGAAAAGATTTTGAATTTTATCAAACGCTTTTTCAGCATCAATTGAAACAATCATATGGTTTTTATCCTTCATTCTGTTGATATGATGTATCACACTGATTGATCTGTGTATGTTGACCATCCTTGCATCCTTGCATCCCAGGGATAAATCCCACTTGGTCATGATAAAACGATCTTTTTAATGTATTGTTGAATTCAGTTTGCTAGTATTTTGTTGAGGATTTTTGTATCAATAGTCATCAGAAATCTTGGCCTGTAGTTTTATTTATTTATTTTTAATGTGTCTTTGATTTTGGTATCAGGGTAACTCTGGTCTCATAGAATGAGTTTGGAAGTATTTCCCTCTCCTCTATTTTTCAAAATAGTTTGAATAGGATTGGTATTAGTTCTTCTTTAAATGCTTGGTAGAATTCAGCAGTGAAGCTGTTAGGTCCCAGGCTTTTCTTTACTGGGAGACTTTTGATTAAAGCCTCAATCGTGTTACTGTTATTGATCTCATTAGGCTTGAATTTCTTCCTGGTTATATCTTGGTTAGGTTGTATGTATCTAGGAATTTGTTCATTTCTTTTAGATTTTCCAATTTATAGGCATATAGTTGCTCTTAACAACCACTAATAATCATTTGAATTTCTGCAATATCAGTGTAATGTCTCCTTTTTCATTCCTGATTTTATTTATTTGGATCTTCTCTCTTTTTTTTCTTAGTCTGGCTAAAGGTTTGTCAATTTTAACTTTTCAAGAAACCAACTTTTTGTTTCATTGATTTTTGTATTGTTTTTTCATTTTAATTTCATTTACTTCTGCTCTGATCTTTATTATTTATTTTCTTCTACTAATTTTGGGTTTAGTTTGCTCTTGCTTTTCTAGTTCTTTAATATGCATTGTTAGATTATTTGTTTGAAGTTTTCTCTTTTTGGATGTAGGTACTTATAACGATAAAATTCCCTCTTAGAACTGCTGCATCCCATAGGTTTTGGTATGTTGTGCTTCTGTTATCATTTGTTTCATGAAATTTTTAAATTTCCTTCTTGATTTCTTTATTGACTGGTCATTCAGGAGTGCATTGCTTAATTTCCATTTTTTTATAGCTTCCAAGATTCCTCTTATTACTGATTTCTAGCTTTTCTAGAGAAGAAGTTTGATATTATTTCAATTTTTTTGAATGTTTTAAGACTGTCTTGTGACCTCGCAAATGATCTATATTTGAGAATGATCCATCTGTTGAGGAAAAGAATATGTATTCTGCAGCTCTTACATGAAATGTTCTGTAAATATCTATTAGATCCATTTAGTCTATAGTGCAGATTAAGTCTGATGTTTCTTTGTTGATTTTCTGACTGGAAAATCCGTCCAGTGCTGAAAGGGGGGTGTTGAAGTATCCAGCTATTATTGTATTGGGACCTATCTCTCTCTTTAGCTTAATAATAGTTCCTTTATATATCCAGGTGCTCCAGTATTGGGTGTATATATATACACACACACACATATATATATATATATATATATGTGTATATATATATGTGTGTATATATATATATATTTTTTTTTGAGATGGAGTCTTGCTCTGTCACCTAGGCTAGAGTGCAGTGGTGCAATCTTGGCTCACTGCAACCTCCACCTCCTGGATTCAAGTGATTCTCCTTTCTCAGCCTCCCAAGTAGGTGGGATTACAGGCACATGCCACCACACCCAGCTAATTTTTGTATTTTTAGTAGAGATGGGGTTTCACCATGTTGGCCAGGCTGGTCTTGAACTCCTGACCTCAAGTGATCTAAATGCCTTGGCCTCCCAAAGTGCTGGGATTGCAGGCATGAGCCACCATGCCTGGCCAGTTATTTTCCCTTTGAATAAACTTTCTAATCCTGCCTCTTTATCTACCTCCTCTTTAAGGCCAATAACTCTTAGATTTGCCTTTTGAGGCTACTTTCTAGATCCTGTAGGTATGATTAATGGTTTTTTATTCTTTCTTATGTCTCCTCTGACTGTGTATTTTCAAATAGGCTGCCTTCAAGCTCACTAATTCTTTCTTCTGCTTGATCAATTCTGCTGCTAAAGGACTCTGATGCATTCTTCAGTATGCCAATTGCGTTTTTTGGCTCCAGATTTTCTCCTTGATTCTTTTTAATTAGTTTAATCTCTTTATTAAATTTATCTGATTGAATTCTGAATTCCTTCTCTGTGTTATCTTGAATTTCTCTGAGTTTCCTCAACACAGCTATTTTGAATTATCTTTCTGAACGATCACACATCTCTGTTTCTCTAGGATTGGTCCCTGGTGCCTTATTTAGTTCATTTGGTGAGGTCATGTTTTCCTGGATTGTGTTGATACTTGTAGATGTTCTTCAGCATCTGGGCATTGAAGAATTAGTTATTTATTTTGGTCTTCACAGTCTGGGCTTGTTTGTGCCCGTCCTTCTTGGAAAGGCCTTCCAGGTGTTTGAAGGGACTTGACTGTTGTGTTCTGAGCTGTAGCTGTTTTAGGGGGAACCCCAAGCTCACTAATGTTGTGATTCTTCCAGACTCATAGAGGTACCACCTTGATGGTCTTGGACAAGATCCAGGAGAATTCTCTGGATTACCAGGCAGAGGCTCTTGCTCTCTTCCCTTACTTTCTTCCAAACAAAGTCTCCCTCTGTGTCCTGAGCCACCCGAAGCTAGGGATGAAGTGACACAAGCACCCCTGTGGCCACCACCACTGTGACTGTGCTGCATCATACTGGAAGGCAGCACAGCAATGGATCTTGCCCAAGTCCTGCTATAACCACTCCCTGGCTACTGCTTATGTTCACTCAAGGCCCTGGGGTTTTATGATCAACAGGTAGCAAAGCCAGCCAGCCGGACCTGAGTCCTTCCCTTCAGGGTGGTGAGTTCTCCTAGGCCCTGGATAGGTCAGCAGATGCTGTCCAGCAGCCAGGGACTAGAGTCAAAACCATTAGAAGTCCACCTGGTGTTCTATTATGCTGTAGCTGAGCTGGCACTCAAACCACAGGACACAATCCACTCTTTCCTCCACTTTCCAAAAGTAGAGGAGCCTTACCCATGGCCACTGCCACCACCCCACAGGCAATACGGTAAGATTACTGCTGATGGTCCCTTAAGGCCCACGGACTTTTCAGTCAGCTTGTGGTGAATGCTGCCTGACCTGGGACTCACCCTTCTGAGCAGCAGGCTCCCCTATGACACAGGGCAGGTCCAAGAATGCTGTCCAAAAGCCAAGTCCTAGAACTGAGGATGCCAAGAGCCCACTTTGTGCTCTACATTCCTATGGCTGAGCTGGTACTTAAGATGCAAGACAAAGTCCCCTTTACTTTTCCCTCTGCTTTTCTCAAATGGAAGGAGTCTTGCCCAAAGTCACCACATCTGGGAATATGCTGAGTCTCACCTGAAGCCAGCAAGGCTCAGTATCTTGCCCAAGGTCCTTGACTTATTAGCTAGGTATTGCTGCTGGTTATACAGAGCCTAAGAGCTCTTTGGTTAAAAGGTGATGAATGCTGCCGGGATGGGGTTCTTCCCTTCAAGGGAGCAGGTTCCCTTTTGGCCTAGGATGTGCCTAGAACTGTCCATGAGCTAGGACTGAAAAGGGGGCCTTAAGCTTCTCACCCATGCCCTATCTTGCTGTGGCTGAACTGATATCTGAGATGCAAGACAAAGTCCTTTCCACTCTTCCTTCTCCTCTCCTCTCCCCCGTGGATGGAAGGGTAGTAGTTTCCCTCTGACTTAGTATGTGTCTAGAAATGTCCTCTGGGAGCTAGGGCCTGGAATGGGGGCCTCATGACTCTGGCCAGTGTTTTATTCTGCTGTAGTTAAGCTGGTATCCAAGATGCAAGACAAAGTCCTTGCCACTCTTCCCTCTCCTCTCTTCAAGTGGAAGAAGGAGGTATCTTCTGGAGCCAGAAGCTGTGCAGCTTGGAGTTAAGGGAGGGATGATGCTGGCACACCCTTAGCCGCCCTGGCTGTTGTCTCAGTATGATACATGTCCCCTCCCAGGCCACTGTTTCTGTGCCTAGTTCAGCACTAGGATTCACCTAAGAGTTGCAGTCCTTATGGCTTAGACTGTGTTTCAAGTTCATTTAGCGATACAGAGCTCTGTAGCACACAGTGGCAAGGTTTGCAGGAACTCAAGTTCAGACTGCTGGGACTGGCGATTTCCTCTGGCTAGTGCTGGTGTAAATGCTCCTTTGGTGGGCAGGCATCAGCTGAGTTCGGTCCAGTTTTCCTTTCTGCTCTAACAGGACAGTACTGAGCTCAATGCCTCACAATTACTGTGTTCTCCCTCCCCCAGTGCCCAGACACTCTCTGTTCTTCACACCATTCTGCCACTGCAGGGGGTGGGGAGGGGTTTTGTTGGCAATTCAGGACTGTTTTTTTCTATCTTTTCTGTGCCTCTTTCAGCAATATGAAGTTAAAACCAGGTACTATGAGTGTTCACCTGATTTTTCATTCTTATACAGGTGTTTTTTGCTACATAGATAGTTGTTAAATTGGTGTCCTTGAGGGGGCAATAATGGCTGGAGCCTTCTATCCTGCCATCTTGCTTCACCTTTCTCTCAAATTTTATTCTTTTGCTTTGGGATATCCAGTTTTCCAGTACCATTTATTAGAGAGGCTATCCTTTACTCATTGGGTATTCTTAACACCCCTGTCAAAGATTAACCACATATATGTGAGTTTATTTCTGGGCTTTCTATTCTGTTCCATTGGTCTAAATGTCTGTTTTCACACCAGAACTATACTGTTTTGATTACTGTAGCTTTGTAAGATATTTTGAAATTAGGATGTGTGACATCTCTAGTTTTGCTTTTCTTATTCAGTATTGCATTGGTTTTGGTGTCTTTTGTGATTCTATACAAATTTTAGGGTTTCTTGTATTTTCTGAAAAATGTCATTGAAATTTTACTACAGATTGCATTGAATCTGTTGTAGATCACTTTGGGCAGTACAGGCATCTTAACAATATTGATTCTTCTATCCATGAATAAGGGATGGATATTTCATTTATGAGGGAACATGGGCAAAGCAAACTCCCAGAGTGTTTGTCGTGTTCTAGTGGGGCACTCTGCTGGCTGCTCAAAGTGCTGCCATGGTCTTTAGCACATGTGAATTATGCCTCTGAGAAGGTGCTGAACTGTGTGCTCTGAGTGCCTCCTCTGTCCTTTCCCCAGGCCCTCACCCAGGGCTGGGACCCACACTTGATTGGGGATGGAGACTGGGGTGACTGAGCACAGAAAAAGTCAGAACGACAATTGATGAAACCAGAAGATTCTGAAAGAATGTCCGGGATCTTAATAGTGGTTGTCTCTGGGAGGGTATTTTTTATTTTGTTGCATTTTACTTGTCTAAGTTTTCTTAAATAAACAAATAGGAGGGAAAGGTTGGAAATAGTTGTTTTAATATATGCAGGAAAGAAAAGTTAGATTCAGAGACTCTTATGACAGCAGTGTATCTCCAAAATGTCCAGGAGAGAAAGTAGCCTGCCCCAGGGGTAGCTGTGTCCCTAGAGGGGCTGCAATGGATCCACCTCAACATCAACGTGCATTAGGATTTACCCAACTAGTTCCACTTGCTGTAATGCCATGCTCACCAAACAACATTCTGATAATAATTTAGTATCCTAGGAAAATTGTCTTCAGGGAGAAGCTGCACTCCCTGAACACGAGCATCCATCCTCCTGTTAGTTACATTTTCTTCATTAAAAATTAATACATTTGCTTTCTGTATTTGGTTTTTGAGATGATGGATTTTTTTTTTTTCAGATCCCAGCTGAGAACAACAATCCTCTCTCTGTCTAGCTAATGTGTTTGCCCTGGTGAGTCCTGGGGCAGATGCAGGCTCTGTTTCTCCTCTGATAGTGGGAAGGGAATTTGAATTTCAGTGAACAACTGTAACCAATTATTGGAGTCATTGCAGAAGATCAGATATTTTATTGAAACTATGTCAGAGAATAGAAAGGTTTAATTAGACAGGGTTATGGACCCCTTTTCATTGAAATCATATTTATTCAAAGATTATCTGTAGCATTTTGAATTTAATTCCTTAATATAACAGTGGAGAGAAATAGAAACCTGCAAAACCAATTATAACAGTTCATCAAAGCATTCAAGAAGGATATATAGCTGATCAAAAAGCTCATGTAACCTGTATTTCCTATCCTGGCAATAGGGCTGCAGAGGAGAAGAGAGAACAGGCACTGTACCCTGTCTAACTGGGTAGGTGGTGGGATAACTCCATGTGTCTCCATTCATTCCCCATCATTAATTATGACCACTGCTCTAACCCCATTTTTCTGTAGTGTGACTAATCAAATAGATTTTTATATATACATAAAATTTTATATTATATAGTTATATATATATATATTAGATATAGATAGATGGAATTGATTTGTTGTCACTTTTTCCTATAGACTAATACTCAGTTTTATGTTCCCATGTTCCATTAACTCAAGGCTTGGGCTTCAGAAGGGAAGAAAATGAAGATCTTAGCTTCTAGAACTTACCTTCGGTTCTCTTGTCCTTTTCACAAACTTGAAAGTGTTGAAAATGAGGTTCATTGTACTACACAAGAAAAAGGTAGTCCTGCCTAAAAAAGTCATTTAAATTTCTATTCTTAAGGGTTTTTGCTTAACCAGTTTTGTAAGTTTAAAAGTTTTTAAAGGCAAACTTTATGGAGATAGAGATGGTATTTCTAAATTCTAAGGCTCTTTTCTTTAACCAATTAATGCTTGATGGTACTGACCTTAGAGTCTTAGATGGGAGGAGGCCTGTGAAAAAAGATGGGAAAATGAGAAGCCTACAATTTTCAACACTTTCAAGTTTGTGAAAAGGACAAGGGAACCAAAGGTAAGTTTTAGAGGCTAAGGTCTTCATTTTCTTCCCTTCTGAAGCCCAAGCCTTGAGCTAATGGGAACATAGGAACATAAAAGTGAGTCACCATTGAGGCATCCACAACACTCAGGCTCAGGGCTGCTTTCCCAGGAGAAGCCAGAGGAGGCAGAAACCCCCTGGGGAGCCTGGCACTCTGCTTGGCTCCATGTCCAACATGGCATCAGAGTAATGGAGCAGGGGGAGCTGACGGGACAGGTGAGCCTGGGGCAGTGCTCCTGGCTCCCCAAAAGCCTCAGCCTGCCTGCAAGGATGCCTGTGTGCCCTGTTCAAGTGATGGGAAGTGCTGGGAGAGACAGAGCATCAACAGGATGAAGAGGCTCCCATGAGAGGGGTCTTTATAAAGGTGCAGGTAGCTGGGACCCAGACTCCAGAGATAAGTACCAGTGCAAGACCTGAGTAGGTTATAGGGGATGGGCCATAACACAGTGGTTAACAGATCAGATGAGCCATTCTATAGCAGCAGGCCCTGAAAGGATACCCACCGCAGGAACACTGTAAGGTGCCTGATCCATCTCTTAGGAAGGAGAAAGATAGTAAAGCAGCACTCTTGAAGGCTGAGGATTTACCCAGAGACTGCGTCATCCAAAATGTATGAATTATGCCAGGCCCTGTAGGAAATTGAACTTTGAATAATATGATTACTTAACCAAAAGGAGACTGTTTAAACCCTAAGAGACAGAAACTTTAATTAGCAAGTTAATTAGCAAGTACCTAGAGGGGGTGGAGGCTTATAGGAAATTAACTACATCTTCTTTGTGCATGTGAGTATATAGTCTGAGTTATTTGTAACCCTGCTACATTGCCTAAGTAAACACACATGAAACCCCAAGGAAAGTTCTTTCTTTTAGCTTTGCTTTGATTGCAAAGTGTGCTTGCTTAGTCAGGGAGACAAAGGGCTGGGTGGACCCAGTCTACCTAACTTACCCTACCCCATGTACATGACCTCCGTCACTGTCCACCCTTTCAGGTTGTGCCTGTGAATATTCCCCTCACCCCACAGTGAATCATTCTCCTAGACTTCTTCCTTTTCCCCAACTCACAGTTGCTAAAACAATCAGGAAATGTATTACCTTCCCTAACTGAACTCCAGAGGCTTCAGGCTAAATTGATTCAGTGGCTCAGCAATGCTACCAAGGCCCTGATTTTGTTCCATCTCTCGAGTCTGTTATTATTAGTGCTGTCTCAGCTCTCAGCCTGGTGGAAGTTGGCTGCAGCAGTTCTAAGAGTCGCATGCAGACACTGTCTTTTTTTTTTTAATTTTTTGTATTATACTTTAAGTTCTAGGGTACATGTGCACAACGTGCAGGTGGGTTACATATGTATACATGTGCCATGTTGGTGTGCTGCACCCATTAACTCCATGTTGGTGTGCTGCACCCATTAACTCGTCATTTAGACTAGGTATATCTCCTAATGCTATCCCTCCCCCCTCCCCCCACCCCACAACAGGCCCCGGTATGTGATGTTCCCCTTCCTGTGTCCAAGTGTTCTCATGATTCAATTCCCACCTATGAGTGAGAACATGCAGTGTTTGGTTTTTTTTGTCTTTGTGATAGTTTGCTGAGAATGATGGTCTCCAGCTTCATCCATGTCCCTACAAAGGACATGAACTCATCCTTTTTATGGCTGCATAGTATTCCATGGTATATATGTGCCACATTTTCTTAATCCAGTCTATCATTTTTGGACATTTGGGTTGGTTACAAGTCTTTGCTATTGTGAGTAGTGCCGCAATAAACATACGTGTGCATGTGTCTTTATAGCAGCATGACTTATAATCCTTTGGGTATATACCCAGTAATGGGATGGCTGGGTCAAATGGTATTTCTAGTTCTAGATCCCTGAGGAATCGCCACACTGTCTTCCACAATGGTTGAACTAGTTTACAGTCCCACCAACAGTGTAAAAGTGTTCCTATTTCTCCACATCCTCTCCACCGCCTGTTGTTTCCCGACTTTTTAATGATCGCCATTCTAACTGGTGTAAGATGGTATCTCATTGTGGTTTTGGTTTGTATTTCTCTGATGGCCAGTGATGATGAGCATTTTTTCATGCAGACACTGTCTTAAGGAAGCTAGACCATTTCCTCCTGTGTGTCCCCAAAGCTCTCATCAGAATTCTTCCGAGACTCATCAGCAGAATTTTGTCACTAGCCTTTTCTAAGCCAAATGCCAGCAAGGGTAATAGGATTACAAAGATAAAATTAATTATCATCAATAAAACTGGTATTATGACATCAACAAGAAATATCCATTGCGCCTTCCCCATCTTCCTTCTCCAGTAATGGATGATTAATTTATTTCTCCCCCTTGAAGTCTTGTGTTTTTCTTGGGGCAGCGGGGGCAGTGTGTGTGGCGTGTTCTTCAACCTATTTCAAAACCTTTGAGCTATTAGCATCCTATTCATTCTCTGTGTTGAAGTGACCAGTACTTGAGGGGGGAGGATGGAGGCACTTTAGATACTATTGAGCGTAGAGCCAGGTAAAAACTCATGAGTAGGTCTGAACTGCAGACAGTAGCTCACCATATTTCTCTTTTTCTCTTAATGTCACTTTTTTAAACTTTTTAATTTTTATTCATTTATTTGAGACAGGGTCTCACTCTGTGGCCCAGGCTGGAGTGCATTCGTGCACTCTTGGCTCACTTCAACCTCTGTCCTTCTAGGTTCAAGTGATTCTCCCACCTCAGCCTTCTCGGTAGCTGGGACTACAGGGGCACGCCACCATGCCAGGCTAATTTTTGTATTTTTTTGTTAGAGGTGGGGTTTCACCATGTTGGCCAGGCTGGTCTCGAACACCTGACGTCAAATGATCTGCCTGCCTTGGCCTCCCAAAGTGCTGGGATTACAGTTGTGAGCCACCATGCCTGGCCTCCTTTTTTTTTTTTTTAAGTAAAAAAAGAAACATCTCTCAGTAGAAGAGCTAATCTTTCACCTAGCTTTTGAAGCTTATTGTGCCAAAAAGTTATCTGCCTCCTTATCTGGATTGACAGTACCAAGTTGTCTCCTATGAGCTGCAGTTGCCCTTGCTCAATCTAGTTGTAGGTTTCAATTTTCCCTTACCAGCTTGACTGAAGCTGGCTGATGGTAGAACGAAACTGTCCCACTGCTTGTTAAATATTTACAGGAGTGAAAGATGCAAAGGCTGCCACAACGGGCAGGGAAGAGGCAGGATCTGTGTTTGAATGAGGACCACAGAGATGAGCTCTCAGAAGGAGGGAGGAGAACAATACCCTGGCAGCAGCTGGCACGGTTTCATAGTGCCAGACTCAGTGGGGCTTGCCTCTAATTATCACTGGAAGCGGAACTCCAACAATTTGGAATAAAATAGGAAATGACTTGCACTTCATTTGCATGGAATATAGCTCATTTGATAGCCACTAAGTTCCAATATAGTCCTGAATGGTCAACTATCATTTTAATTCCAATTATGTAGGTATGAAATATTAGCCCTATTAGAATGTACGTATATTCATTTAATAATCAGAAGAAAACATTAACAAGATTATTTTTCCAGTTAAAAATGTAAAATCTGTACTTTACTAAAAACTTGTAAGAATAAAATAGTAGTAATTCCAACACCACCATTGCGAATAATTGCTTTGTCTTAGTGTGGTAATTTTTCCATATGTATGAAATGTGTCTATAACACATACATACACAAACGTAGGTATACTTTGATTGCAAAATGTGCTTAGTCAGGGACGCAAAGGGCCTCCCGTATGTTTATGTGCAATTGGTAATACATGGCATACAATTTGTAAATTGCTTTTTTTTCATTTAAAAGTATATCATGAGCACTTTCTCATGCCCCTGCATACTCATAGCCTAGTTCCTGTCATTAAGTATTTCTCTATTGACATGTATTTTAGTTTTTTTCTTAACAACTTTTAATCATCCTTGTGAACATAGCATGTTGGAGGAATCTGGAAGGAGAGCTGGAGGCACGATTAGAAACCCTCTTACTCACCTCTCTTGCTTGCAGATGAGAAATCAGTGACCCAGGCAGATTCTATGACTTGTAGTCTGCGAAATGATTAGTGAAAAAACCGGACTAGAACCCAGATCTGTAGGCTCCTAGTTCCCAGTCTAACAGACAGTTGTACCAGATACTTCTCATCTCAAATTTTCCGACCTTTTATACGAAATTGGAGCCACTGACCTGTCATTAGCAATGGCTATAAGCTCAATGGTTGTATACAGCAGTGGTTCATTTTGATTGCTCAAAAAATGTCTTTTGATCACAGTCTGAAAGAGAATTCCTCTTCACAAGGCTTTCTTTGAAGGAGCATTTTTTTTAATCCCTCTAGGGTTGTAAATTCTGTGGGCTCACATGTCCCTTTCTGCCCAGTCTCACCCTGTTGCCCCAGCACTAGATGGGAAGGAAGCACCAGTATATATGAAGAGTCCTCCTGTGACCAGTGGCATGAGTGAGAAAGACGCCTTTGGTAAGCCTGCAGTGAAATCTGTGGCCTTGGAATAGAATGGAGCTGCATACTGGAATTTGGCCAAAAACTTGAACTTCACCCTCAAAAGCTAGCAACCCTCTGGCATAGTGTAGCTCAGTGTTCCTTCTGTTAGCGTATTTTCATCTTGCTGTCCCAGTTGTAATGCAGATTCCCTCATGTGGAAAGCTATCTGGATGGGAACATTATCTACTTAACGAATGTATATTGGGAGTTGGCTAGTTGCCAGGAACGAAGGGACCAATGATGCATTCAACTGACTCGCTACCTGCCTTTGAGGAGTTAGAGGGCAGTGAGGGTGCCCACCCCTGGACAGGTGAGTGTAGCAGGCCACGTGGTAGGCAGCAGAGAGAGGGAAATGGCACTGTGGCAGTACTAGGGGATACATAACTCCAGCTGGGAGGGGGAAGCCACTGGGCAGAGCTTCCCAGAGGATGTGAATGGAAGGATGAGAAGCAGTTGGCCCGTGAAGACCGCAGGGTTTGGAGGTGTGAGGAGATTTATGACAAAAGAGGGAATGGCACATGGAAAGTGATGGAAGTTGGTAATAACCCAGGTTTCTTTTTTCTCTTTCTTTCTTTCTTTCTTTCTTTCTTTCTTTCTTCTTTCTTTCTTTCTTTCTTTCTTTCTTTCTTTCTTCTTTTTTTTCTTCCTTCCTTTCTTTCTTCTTTCTTTCTTTCTTTCTTTCTTTCTTTCTTTCTTTCTTTCTTTTTTTTTTTTTTTGACGGAGTCTTGCTCTGTCGCCCAGGCTGGAGTGCAGTGACACGATCTTGGCTCACTGCAAGCTCCGCCTCCCGGGTTCACGCCATTCTCCTGCCTCAGCCTCTCCGAGTAGCTGAGACTACAGGCGCCCGCCACCACGCCCGGCTAATTTTTTGTATTTTTAGTAGAGACGGGGTTTCACCGTGGTCTCGATCTCCTGACCTCATGATCCACCCGCCTCGGCCTCCCAAAGTGCTGGGATTACAAGCGTGAGCCACCGCGCCCGGCCCTTTCTTTCTTTCTTTTGTCTTTGTGATAGTTTGCTGAGAATGATGGTCTCCAGTTTCACTCTTTTGCCCAGGCTGGAGTGAAGCCGTGCGATTTCGCTCACCGCAACATCCACCCCCTGGGTTCAAGTAATTCTCCTAACTCGTTCTCCCAAGTAGCTGGGATTATAGCCGCCTGCCACCACCCCCGGCTAATTTTTCTATTTTTAGTAGAGACGGGGTTTCACCATGTTGGCCAGGCTGGCCTCAAACTCCTGACCTCAAGTGATCCGCCTGCCTCAACCTCCTAAGTTGCTGGGATTACAGGCATGAGCCACCGCACCCGGCCCAGAGTTTCTTTTACTTAATGAAACCACAGAGTATTGCTTGTTTTTTTACAAATGTTTACAGAGGTACACTGCAGCCTATCCTGATCCCCACAACTGAAACCCAGAAACAAAATATGTAGCATTTGTCACTTCGTGGGCATGCAATTAAACAGAATTTCATTTCTCATGTTACTAATAACATTTCTAATAAGCTCAGCTGTACATCGACTTTTAGATATTACTAACTTGAGAGCTTTTTTTCCCCATAAGACAATTATATTCAAATAGCTAAATGCTGATTTAAAAAGAAAGTCGCAGCAATTACTTTGATCTATTATACTACAGAGAGGTCCTATTGTATAGGGATATTTACCACTGGGCTTTTTGTTTTTATTCTGTGCCATTTTAATAGACTTTTGTCTCCCTCTTCCTATCAGAAAGTCAGCATTCCCATCTGACTGATGTTGATGTTTCTGACCATAGCACTCCATCTCTGCTCCTCCAGTCAGATGTGGGCTTGCAAACCATATTACCACATGTGTTAGAAGTGCATATGATATAAAATCACATTGATTTTGAGTGAGGAGTTCTTCTCTGAGTAATACATTTCTGTTCATGGGCATCAACATTGGGGGCCTTCATGATTTTCACTATTCTCAATCATTTCCCCTTCTTTTCAGTTGTGTTCTAAAGAGGAAAGCTTTCTGAATAACTGAATTTCACATAGGTGAGGACCTTTATGCTCTGAATACAGAATATAAAATCTCATGTCTATTTCCTGTTTTGCAGGCCTGTAAACATTAGCGGGGATGTAAGCAGCAGGGTACATCCATGATGGGTCATAGTTGTAGGCAAGGTGGCCAGAAACCATATTATTCACAGAGTAAGGGTGGGTTACAAGGGAGGCCTTAGAGGCCAGAAAAGCCAAAGTTCTGTTCCAAAGAAGGCTTTATAAGCCTCAGACTCAACGGGTGAATGAAAACCTGAAAACTAAAACCAAATAGGCAAGAGACTGGTGAATTGTCTTTTTTTTTAGTTGTGATAATAGTATGTAACAAACCACCCCAACACTCAGTGGTTACAACAATAAACATTTATTTCGTCATCATATACCTATTAGGTCAGTTTTGGCTCTGCTTGGCTTGGCTGAGATTGGCTGGGCTTGTCTAGACTGGCTTTAGGGGTTGGAGCCACATGGACCAGGCAGAAGGAACAGCCATTACCCAGGACATGTGGCTCTCCTGGCAGAGGACAGGAGGACAATAGTGGAAGCAGCAAGTGATGCCTCTGCTCAGAGCTTGCACCTGCCATTTCTTCTACATGGCCCAGTCTATAGTCAATGCGGTGGGGAAGTATTGGTGAACAAGGGCGGGGAGGAAAAATTGTGAATAAATAATACATTCCACCCCAATAGTTGATAAGAGAATACGTTTGTGGAAAAAGCAAAGAGGGTGGAAGGTTAACATTTCAGGATACCAAAATGCAAACAAGAGGGCACCAGAAAGCTCTGGTTGACAGAGGCCTCTTTTATTGGGCCCAGGTCACACGAGTGGTCTGAGAAAGACAGAGCTGGGATGGACACCAGGCTCTAATGAGAGAGGCTGTGTATCTGAGAGTGATGGTCAGTCAGGCCCAGCACCTGCACTCTTTGGAAGGCTTACCTTATAGTGATGTTTTTTATTTTAGATTCAGGGGGTGCATGTGCTTGTTTATTACATAGGTATTACATGCTCAGTGGTGGAAGTTGGGGTTCTAGTGTACTCATCACCTAAGTATTGAACATTGGGCTTGTTTGTTTCCTGTTTTTTTTTTTTTTTAATTTACCTTTTAGCATTCAGCACTCTTTTCTTTTTCTTTTTCTTTTTTTTTTGATTGAGTCTCGCTCTGTCGCCCAGGCTGGACTGCAGTGGTGCAATCTCGGCTCACTGCAAGTTCCGCCTCCCGGGTTCACACCATTCTCCTGCCTCAGCCTCGCAAGTAGCTGGGACTACAGGCACCCGCCACCACGCCTGGCTATTTTTTTTTTTTTTTTTTTTGAGACGGAGTCTCGCTCTGTCACCCAGGCTGGAGTGCAGTGGCACGATCTCGGCTCACTGCAAGCTCTGCCTCCCGGGTTCACGCCATTCTCCTGCCTCAGCCTCTCCGAGTAGCTGGGACTACAGGCGCCCGCCACCACGCCCGGCTAATTTTTTGTATTTTTAGTAGAGACGGGGTTTCACCGTGTTAGCCAGGATGGTCTTGATCTCCTGACCTCGTGATCCGCCCGCCTCGGCCTCCCAAAGTGCTGGGATTACAGGTGTGAGCCACCGTGCCCGGCCCCAGCACTCTTTTCATCTTATTGAAGATTGATGTAATTCTTTTCTGGCTGGTTGCACAAATAAAAATTTACCAGCTGGACCACAATTATGTTTAATTGAATACTTTAACAACAACAAAATATTCAACTTACCTATTGAGTGTTCAGTAATTCCAGTCTTGGCCCATGTTATTTTGTCACTCCTCTTTCCTAAAATTGTAGTTTTTATTTTGAAATCTCATCAGGAATGCTTTAGCATGATCATTAAATAAATGTTCCCAGCTGTGAAGGTGATGCCATTCTCTTGGACACCTTGACTTAAAAACTCCAAGTCATCCAATTCCTGTATCATATCTTTTAAGTTGACAAGTATACGTGGCTTTACTTGTGGAATGTCCCTCACTTCCTTCTGTCTATTCCTGCCACAACCTGGCACGAATTACCTCTCACCTGGATAATTGCATTAGCCTCTTGGGAGCCTCTTAATCTGTCACGACATTATGTTCAACCACTATATTATGTATTTTTTTCTCTTAATTTTTATTTTGACATAATTTTAGATGTACAGAAGTTTTTTTTTTTTTTTATGTGTCCATGTGCCATGTTGTTTTGCTGCACCCATTAACTCGTCATTTAGCATTAGGTATATCTCCTAATGCTGTCCCTCCCCCCTCCTCCCACCCAACAGTCCCCGGAGTGTGATGTTCCCCTTCCTGTGTCCATGAGTTCTCATTGTTCAATTCCCACCTATGAGTGAGAACATGCGGTGTTTGGTTTTTTGTCCTTGTGATAGTTTACTGAGAATGATGTTTTCCAGTTTCATCCATGTCCCTACAAAGGACATGAACTCATCATTTTTTATGACTGCATAGTATTCCATGGTGTATATGTGCCACATTTTCTTAATCCAGTCTATCGTTGTTGGACATTTGGGTTGGTTCCAACTCTTTGCTATTGTGAATAGTGCCGCAATAAACATACGTGTGAGATGTACAGAAGTTTTGAGAAAAGTACAAAGAATTCCAGAATGCCCCCATCTAGATTCCCCATATATTAACACTTTATAGCATTTGCTTTTTCCATTCTCCATCTCTCACTTATATATGCATACATATATGTGTATTTATATATACATATCTTTATTTCTGAACAATTTGATAGTTGCAGACATTATGTTTCTTTACCTGTAAATGCTTCAGTGTACATTTCCCCAAAACAAGAACATAAGCTCAGTACAGTTATCAAATCAGGAATTACACTGACACAATACTATTTTCTAATCTACAGGCCGTATTCACATTTTGCTGATTATGCCAATAATACCCTTAGCTTAAAAAAAAAATCCAACAACAGATGCTGGTGAGCTTGCAGAGAAATAGGAACGCTTTTACAATGTTGGTGGGAATTTAAATTAGTTTAATGATTGTGGAAGACAGTGTGATGATTCCTCAAAGATCTAGAACCAGAAATACCATTTAACCCAGCAATCCCATTATTGGGTATATACCCAAAGGAATAGAAATCGTTCTATTACAAATATGCATGTATGCATATGTTCATTGCAGCACTGTTCACAATAGCAAAGACATAGAATCAACTCAAATGCCCATCAACAATAGACTGGATAGAGAAAATGTGGTACGTATACACCATCGAATACTATACAGTCATAAAAAATAAAAATAAAAGAACGAGATCATGTCCTTTACAGAGACGTGGATGGAGCTGCAAATCATTATCCTCAGCAAACTAATGTAGGAACAGAAAACCAAACACTGCATGTTCTCATTTATAAGTGGGAGCTGAACAATGAGAACACATGGACACAGGGAGGGAAACAATACACATTGGGGCCTGTTGGGGGTTCGAGTTGGGGGAGGAAGAGCAATAGGAAAAGTAGCTAATGCATGCTGGGCTTATTATTTAGGGGGTGGATTCACAGGTTCAGCAAACCACCATAGCACACATTTACCAGTGTAACAAACCTGCACATCCTGCGCATGTATCCCAGAACTTAAAATAAAAATAAAAATTAAAAAAAAACAACCCAGATGACATGTTGCATTCAGTTGTCATGTGTGTTGAGTTTACTTCGAAATAATTTCTGTTTTTCTTTATCCTTCATGGCACTGATAACTTTAAAGAGTACAAGCCAGCTGTTTCATAGAGTAGTGCTCATTTGGAGTTTGTATGATTTTTTTTTTTTTTTTTGCACGATCTCAGCTTGCTACAAGCTCCGACTCACTGGTTCAAATGATTCTCCTGCCTCAGCTCCCCGAGTAGCTGGGATTACAGGCACACGCCACCACATCCAGCTAATTTTTGTATTTTTAGTAGAGATGGGGTTTCACCATGGTGGCCAGAATGGTCTCGATCTCCTGACCTCGTGATCCTCCCGCCTCGGCCTCCCAAAGTGCTGGGATTACAGGCGTGAGCTACTGCGCCAGGACTGTCTGATGGTTTTTTATGATTAACATCACTTTTTTAAAAGTTCCACTCTGGCCAGAAAAATAGCTTCAGTTACTGCCCAACATATCCTCAGAAAAGTTCATATGTTCTGGCCTTAAGGATCTGACCTTACCCTTCTTTCTAGCCTAAGTTTTTATACCCTAGCCAGACTGGACTACATAGTTGACAATTATCTCTGACTGTTCTTAAGATGTTCCTTCACACTGGATCATTTTCCTCATTCTTATTTCACCAATTGACCTCTACTCTTCGTCTTTTAAAGACAAATGCAAATGCCGCCTGATATGGTTTGGCTGTGTCTCCACCCAGATCTCATCTTGATCTGTAGTTCCCATAATCCCCGTGTGTCATGGGAAGGACCCAGTGGCAGGCAACTGAATCATGGGGGCGGTTATCCTCATGCTGTTCTTGTGACAGTGAGTTCTCACAAGATTTGATGGTTTTTATAAAGGACTGTCCCCCGCTTTCCTCTGCACTTCTCCTTGCTGCTGCCATGTGAAAAAAGGATTTGTTTGTTTCCCTTTCTGCCATGATTGTAAGTTTCCTGAGGTCTTCCCAGCCCTACAGAACTGTGAGTCAACTAAACCTCTTTCCCTTATAAATTACCCAGTCTTCAGTATTTCTTCATAGCAGCGTGAGAATGGACTAATACCCCATCTGAAAATATTCATATTTTCTCCCCAGTCATGGAATCATCCTTTCACTTTACTGATCTTCTCTTGGCTTTATTTAGAGTTTTATATGGATCACCATCAAAATTAAAATGGAATTATGAAATATAAGCCTATGAGCACTTAAAAAAAGGAAGCAGTAATTGTTAGTAGCCAGCATCCTACAGTCAGGGCCAGGTACACCAGCATAATGTCATTTCCTTTTGTGATAAGATTGTGACACTGAGGGTTCAGGAAAATAACAGAGGCATCTCTATCTGAGTGAGGCATGTGACCAAATCCTGAAGTGTGGACCAGGTACAGAAATGGTGAGCTGCACAGATTCCTAGCCCCTGGAACCCTCCTCTCCCAACATTGGGGCCCCCGATCCCCCACCTGAGGCTCAGCCTCGCCCTGTCTCAAGGAAAGAGGCTATTAGGTGGTGTATCCCAGGTCACAACAGTGGCCAGTGTAACTCAGACTCTGTGTGGTATTTTTAGTCGGCTTTCTTGCTCCTGAAACCAAGTCCCCACTTGGTGTCCAAGTTCTAGTGACTATGTGTAGTTCTTATTTGTCTTCTATGCCTCAGTGTTCATCTTTTACCTCCAGCCCCATGTTTTGATCTTAATTATAGCTTCTCCTAGAAACTGAAGTCCTGCCCTTGACTCATAGCTGGGGCTTTAGATTCTAGATTGTTTTCCTGATGCTAAATGTTTCTTGGATTTCTAAATATCTGTCTCTGTAATCCCTATCACTCTGCTCCCTTCACTTTTTAGAATAAGCCCGTTACGGTATGTGATCCTCATTCTCTGCCTTGCCCAGTTGACTACTTGCTTGTTGTCTGTTACCATAATTTCTAGATATGCTGCTGCCTGTATCTGGAACTGAGTTCCCTTCAGCACTGACATGTGGATCGGTCTTCTGATGCCTGACCTCTCCTTTGGCAAGTATACTTTCATGTAAGATCCTTTCTAAGTTGTCCTAACCTGCCATTCCTGAACATAGAGAGCCAAACTGTCTCTCATTACTGCAGAGTGTCAGCTAATTAAACACCCATGTATGTGGGCAGTTGACTGAGGGGTTAATGTCAGTTTTGCAGAAGAGCTTTAGAGGATACTGAAGGGCTCTGGATTTGGTGCTGCTGCGCTGTTCAACTTTTTTGTTTCAAGGGCTAGAAGAAAGCTAGAGAAAGAATGTTTATCAGGTTTTCAGATGATCTGTAGCTTTTGGGAAGTAGTAAATATAATCCTTTAATACTTTGAGAATATTCTAAGACTATTATAAAAGGGCAAGGCAAGTAATATACATATTAAAATCAATAAATGTAAAGACCTTTACTTAGGTTCTAAAGGTAACTTCTCAAGTACAGGAAAAGAACAAATCTATTACCACAGTGATCAACACTTAGCAATCCAGCAGCACTGAACTATAAGTAACTCCATTTTACATCATGCTGCTTCTCATTCTCTGGCTTTGACTTGACTTTTCTCTTCCATGAAGAAATTCCTTCCCCACTGCTTTCATCTGCCTAACTCCTCCCCATGCTATAAGACTCAGTCTCCTCCCCAGAGCCTAATTGGACAACCCAGGCTGTGCTATTTGCTTTTCTTCTGTAGTTCAATGTGTTCCTCCTCCTTGTACTGAACACATTACAGGATAGGTATATGGCCTGTACCCGTCTCCCAGAGGAGGCTGTGAGATCTCTAACAACCGGGGCCAGTTCTTCATCTTTTATATCCAGTGCTTAGCCAGGCCGTGGCACATAGTGAATGTTGATTAAGTGTCTGAAGATGCTGGAACAGGCTTGGTCCTCCTCTAGGAGTGAGCCCATACAAGATCTAAAATTGCTTCTAGTTACTTTTCTGAATTCCACCTCTGAAACCTGCTTTTTTATCCTTGTCTGTCCCTTATTGAAGCCATTTCACTTTGGCTCTTAATATTTATCTTGACTTGCTCCTCAGATAATAAGTTTTTAGTTCTCCCTTGCTTTTGGGCCTACCCTCAACTCGGAGTTCCTTTTTTATTTTCTCCTTAGCCTGGGTCCCCAAACCCAGGACAAGGACTGGCCTGTTTACTCCCCTGTCCACATGCCCAGCTTCTGTTCCTGAGACCCAGCAAGGATGAAAGGCATTTCCTCGGCTAGCCCTATCCTGCCCCCTCTCTCCTCCCACCACACACCATGCTCTCTTTGGCTAGGATGATGACTGCAGCATCAGGGCCTGAGGCTTTAGTTGACTTCAAGTATAAGACAAGCTATCAGCGTGCTATAGCTGCAAGAAAAGCACATGCTTTTGCATAATTCACGAGTAGAGTATAATAAATATCATGAGAGGAAGCGACTCCATTACACTCTAAATAGATAGATCCAATTCAGGCATCACATTTAAGAATCATACAAATTTAGTTCCTCTACAGAAAGCAAACCAGAATGCAGAAAGATTTTCAGGCCCTCTTCTGGAAAACGGATAACCCAGGGGTACATGAGTTCAATATGTGAATACCTGTTATAGAAAAAATGTGTTAGAAACAGCATAGCTTTCTAAGTAGAGATTAAATTAAGTAAAGATTTTTGCTTAGTATAAGAGAAATTTCCTCTCAATAAGAACTATTCAAATACAAATGACTGTTTTTATAGATTATAGTCCATCATTTTATATGTATATTTAAAAATATATGTAATTATATATAATTTATAATATATACATTTATATTTACATTATATAGATTATATATACGCTATATTTTTTTAAGAGTGTTAGCAATAATGCCTGGATACTGGATATTCTACAGAATATTTATGCACTCTTGAGATAAATTGGACTACATAATCTCTAAGATCCCTTTATCTTCTGAAATTCCAATCCTGTCAATGTATAAAGCACCCATGTCAGCCTATTTTCTAAATTTATACATGTCTTATTGGTCCTACTATATTGCAAGCTCCTGCAATACAGGGATATTATATCTAATTCACTTTTGTTACCCTTGTAACCGTACATATATATTATACAGACTTGCTCAACAGGCATCTGATGAATAAATGTATGAATGGATTGATGGATGGATGAATGGATGGATGGGTGGATGGATGGATAGATAGATGAATAGATGGATCAAACAAAAACCATGTGGACTTCTCTAAGAGATTTTATGTGATCTTGAGAAATCCCTCAATTTCTTTCTCCAATTAATGAAATGAACATTAACTAAGGATCCTACTACCTGCAGTGTTAGAGGATATAGTAAATGTGTAATTTAAAGACGCTGGAAACGTACAAATGTTAGGCAAAAACAGTAAAACAGTATTTTGTTAATGATATTTGTTCCTGTCTCAAATCCTTCTATTAAAATTTAACTTTTTTTTTTTCAAATTATGGAATTTTATAGCTGACATTGAAGGCTCAGATGCATTTTTATCTGAGATTAATTTTTTTCACTATGCCATATTCTTTGTAAGAAATCTTTACAGAGCCATAAAATCTTTTTGTGGCATGGGTTAGAATACATTAACTCAATAATATGGCTTTAGTTATGCTGCCTAATTTCAATGTGAGAAAAAATACCAACTTCACTATTAACCGTAGCAGAAGTAGCATAAACACATGCTTGTCAGGGCTCAAAGCAAGAAACTATTCCTTTTTCCCCCCTAGGATTTGAGTTTGTCCTTGCAGTTCACATCTGTTGGGTTACGTGCTGCAGCCCCAAATCCCACCTGATTTACCCTATTCACAGCTACAGTAATAGCAGGGTGAGCTCCTGACTAAAGCCAGATCCATCACAGCCCTTTTCCTCAAAATCTGAGCTTGGGATTAAATATCAGCCTCTCTCCTCATAGCTGTGCCTATTACATGTTAAACTTGATGCTCACTTCTGCCGCGTTTCCCAATGTATTCCTAATAATTGAGGAAGTCTTCCTGGGTATTCGTTATTTAAATTGCCTTTATAATGTATATGTATATATTGTTGGGTCTCTGCTGACTGTAGTCTTCTGGAGAGCATTTATTAACTGAGATTCTTTGGGTTACAAGTAACATTGTAGGTAGTTAAAGAAAAAATCGCAAATTTAGCTTAAGGCTATTGGTGCATCTAATGGAATCCAAGACCACAGAGCTGGATAGACGGTATCAGCACTAGCACCCTGCCTGCTGATTAAGCCTGTTGCTTGGACTATTTTCAAAATTCAATTATTCACTTATTAAAATTTTTTCTCACCTCCTATATATTTTCAGTGATTGTTGGCCTTTTTTATTTTTCAAGTCCATTTCAAGTAGGTTTACGAAGATTGTCCTGGCTGAGGTCATCTCTTTATAAGCCAGAGTGTTTTATTTGCCATTAACAGTGAAAGTGTATTTATCAAACATGCTATCAATCTCAGTAACACAGAATCCCTATTAATGACATATTTCTGATAGATAGAACAGTACAGTGAATATCACTTAGGTTCTTCAAGATCCCAAATTGCTTCCTGAAGTCTTTACAAGAAATGAAACAGAAACTGTAATTAGGTTTTTATTGTTTCTTCATTCCATTAAAAAGTATCAGTTTATATTTGCTACATATGATAGCGCCAACAGAATATTTAATTAGCTTAAATCTAAGGTATTGCAGAGGATACACAGGCTTTATCAGAAGCTAGATTAGCTCGGTGCCACCAGAGGGCGACCTTAAACCTAATTACGTGGAAGTGTGAGCCTCCGGAGGGGTTAAAATCTAGAGTGAGCCCTAAATGGTTGAGGGGCGGGAAAGGAATTACAAACAAGAACATATACAATGGAAAATTAGAATAAGCACACACAAGCCTACAATTTTCCAAGTCTTCCTAGTCATAGTTCCTTGCTTCTGAAAAACTTGTTTCATTCATTAAGGACATATATTAACTGTTTGCTACCTGATATTTAATCCTTGCTATTGCCTCATTGCAGGCGGTGGTCATCATTTAAGTGTTTCTTTAGGTTAAATAATTATGTAGAAAGAAACGCACTGCAGTATTTGCAACACACTGCCTAAGATGGAAAGGAGGCCCTGAGCCACTCCAAACACACAGGGACCCTCATGAGGCATCGTCCCATTACCGTCCCTGTTTGCTTCCCCAGTTATTATAGCAACCGTGCTCTCATGGTCTAACCCAAATTCCTAACAGTATAGTATAAACCCACTTTCTCCTCTTTTGTCTTCAGTAGTCCTGGGAGCAGCTTGTGACACATACAAAAAGTTTTGTTATATCCTTTCCTTGGACTTTTATTCTTCCACTGAAATAATGTGCATTCTTTTTAGCTTATCTTCAGACATTATATGGCATTGCTACTTTCCAATTTTCCTGTTATTCTGATGTTCTCTTTTAAAACAATAGAATTACTTGTTTTAAAATCATTATAACTGATAACAAAAATAGTTATTCTGGCTGATTTCATTTTTAGTTTTCCTCTTGTGGTGTCAAGCAGGAGTCCATCTGTGTGCCATTGGTGAAATGGTGGTGTTTACTTTGGTTTTCATTCAAACACATATCAGAGCCAGCCATTCAGTCTGAGTTCATGCAGCCTTCTATTCCTTCAGCGGGAGAACACGAAAGCAGTCTCCACGCCTGTCTCCAGACACACAGCCTATCACTGCCTGAAATCGGAGCTTTGATTCTCAAATGCAGCTACTGGGCAACTCACAGTCCGCTGCGTACTAAAGGCAGTTTCCTAGGCAGACCACCGGCATAGCCCAGACTGCAGGGGCCTGTGAGAGGACGAACCTCTGAAGTTAGGTGGCTGCTGTCCCGAGTGGTGTGCACGTTTCTCACCACATTCATCCCCAAGAATATCTCATGGAGACAATCTTTCCTGGGAGACAAGTCAGGCAGCGGTTGCAATAGGTGTGACAAGCTTCCAAGCTATGTGTCACACTGCAAATATGTGGGCATTAAGGAGTGTGTTTTCCTGGCTCCAGACCCGAAAAGTAACTCTGCCCAAGATAACTAGCTGCCCCAGGACTCAGGGCAAACAAACAAACATGCTGCCCAGCCAATGCTGTGTCCTTTCTGCTCTAGCAAGAGAAGCTCCTGTTAAAACACAAACACAGTCTTGTTGGATGGAAGGGGATTGTCGCAAACTCACACACAGCAGACAGTCAAAGTGCAGGTATATTTTCTTTAGTAAATGAGAGATTCTTTTCCTACTATTTTCATTCTTTGGGCTTTTGATGAGGATGAAAAAGAAGCAAGACATGATCTGCTTTTTCCATTCCCATTCTTAGCAAGGGCAGTGGCAAATAATTGGTGTCTCTAGAGCATAGCATATTAAATATTAACTACCAAATAAGAACAGAAAGTCTCTTTCCAGCCCCATGATTCTGCCTAACACAAAAAAGTAGTTGACGTTTTTTCAGATCTTTTGCTGTGTCAGGCACCCATGCTAAGTACTTGGTATACATTATATCATTTAATTTTCACCACAACCTTTTCAGGTAGTATTACTATTATTCCCATTTTACAGATAGGAAAGCTGAGGCTGGTCGAGTATAGGAAATTTGCTCAAGTTCTCACAGCTGTTAAGCTATAGAGATGAGCTTTGAATCAGCATTTGTAACCATACTCTAGTCAGGACTTAAAGAGTGTACTAGAATAGAGCATGTATACAGATAGGACACATTGGGTTCTATTCACCAGTCATAAATCTTCACTGAAGAACTTATGCCGTAAAAATAGGTGTCATATCCTGCCAGTTTCTCTAACTGAAGGAAAATTCCAGAATCTGATGGGCTTTGTAGTTCTATGGACCAAAGAAAGGCTCCAGGCTGCAGAGAACAGGTTCCAGCTTGAATGGTGCATGGGCCTTTCTCCTATCTCTATCCCTCACCCACTGAACTCACATGACAGCTGCAATGGCTGAGGGAGGGTGGGTCTCCCAAACTGCTCAGGTTTTAGCCTTGAGGTGGACATAAATCTTCTTGAGCTGTAAGACAGATGCCCCCTTATTCTAAATTAATACACTTTGCACAATTGAAGATTAATAGATATCAATCAATCAATACCTACAGAGTATGTATCCGGCATTCAAAGTCTTGCTGGGTTCTGTAGAAGATAAAAAATATATGTACAACATGGCTTCTGGTGTGAATTTAGCCATTAGCAAGAAGGAGAGGACTCGAGGTTCCATGGCCACTCTAAGCTGTTCCCAATTCCTGGGGCCTGTCACCCATAAAGGCACATTTTGCTTTTTGTTTCAGCAAGACCATAATCAATGGTATACAACAGTGGTTACTCAACAAACTTTTTGCTCTTAGGATTCCTTAGACTCTTAAAAATTGTTGAGAACCCAAAGAACTTTTGTTTATGTGGGTTATATCTAATAATATATCACATTAAAGATTAAAACAGGCTGGGCACGGTGGCTCACGCCTGTAATCCCAGCACTTTAGGAGGCCAAGGTGGGTGGATCACGAGGTCAGGAGATCGAGACCATCCTGGCTAACACGGTGAAACCACATCTCTACTGAAAATACAAAAAGTAGCCAGGCGTGGTGGCAGGCGCCTGTAGTCCCAGCTGCTGGGGAGGCTGAAGCAGGAGAATGGCGTGAACCCAGGAGGTGGAGCTTGTAGTGAGCCGAGATCGCGCCACTGCAGTCCAGCCTGGGCGACAGAGCAAGACTCCGTCTCAAAAAAAAACAAAAGAAAACAGATCACTTAAAATATTTACTTATAAGTTATTTTAAAATAATGATAATAAATCCACATATATTGTATTTTATGAAAAATGACTGCATTGTTCCCCCAGATTAGTGAGAAAAGTGTCACTGTTTTAGATTTTTAAAAAAATATTGTATTGAATGGTCTAATAAAAGACAGCACAACTCTATCTTCTTCTTCAATTATAATCTGTTGTGACATGTTGTTTTGATTCAAGTATATAAAGAAAATATGCTTCACCTGGGTATGTAGTTGGAAAAGGAGGATCTAGCCAACTTCCTGGAAGTGTCACAGAGACCCCGAGAGGTCCTCAGGCCACATTTTGAGACCAGTGATCATTATGTAGGGTGTGGGCACAGGCAGCTTACATGGCTTAACATCAGCCTAAGACCATGTATTGGTACAAATATAGAGACGTGCTATGACTCTGGGTGTCCTACAAGGCAGCTATCTGAACGGCAGGATTTGAGAAGCATGATGAGGTCCTCCTGCCCCAAATTTTCTCCCTTTCACTGGCTCCTCATGGTGCAAGAGCCTGATGATTAGTTTAATCTTTGGATTAAGACATTGAATCTCCAATTTAAATGCAGATTTATCGAACATCCTTTAAATAAACTTGTATTAAGTGACATAAATGTGCAAGACTTGGAGCTAGGAACATAACTGTGAATAAGAGAGAATAATAGAACAATTGATTAGCCAGTAGTTTCCTGAGAGAATGGAAAATAGAATAAGCAAATGTTGATTGTATGGAGTGGCAGAAAAAGTCTAAAGAGGATATTATCAAGGCCTAATTCAGGCCAAACTAGAGGTGGCCAGCGTGGCATGACTTGAGGGATATCCGGAATTCTCATCTGGGGAAAAATATTATTTTTGAAAACTCAAATGAGAAAACTCCCTTCTTCAAGTTATTCAATTCTTTTAAAATTAAAATATGCCTCCCTCTCCCTATCAGTATAAAGGCCACTATCAGAATTATTGGATATTCCTGCCAGCTGTTCATTCAGGACTCAACAGAATACACACACACACACACACACACACACACACAACCCACACATACCGATTTACTGCAAGAAATTATGCAACAGGGAGGCTAGGCATGTACAAATCTGTAGGGCCAGCTAGCTGTCAAGAAGGGCAAGCTGGAAACTCCTGGGCAGGAGATGATGTTGCAGCCTTCAGGCAAAATATCTGCTTCTGCAGGGAAATCTTAGTTTCAACTAATTAGATCAGGCCCACCCGGATTATCCAGGGTAATCTCCTTTACCTTAAATTGACTGACTGTAGATATTAATCACATCTACAAGATGCTTTCACGACAATGCCTGAGTAACTGGGGATATTCAACAATGGTTGAATAACTGGGGATCATAGCTTAGCCAAGTTGAGACACGAAACTGACCAGTGCATTGCTTTATTGTAAATTTGTCAACTTCTCCCTTCCTAAAAAGTTTTATAAATTAAAAAAATTCAACACCTAGGGACTAAAAAATGAAAAGAAAAATACAGAGCAGTAAGATAGAAAGAGAAAGCTGGTCAATAGGTGGGGAATGGAAGGAAGACAGACAAGGAAAGCCTGGAAACTGCCGCAGAGAGACATGCAAAATTAGAGAGGGGTGAGGCCAAGGGACAGGAACAGAGAGGAAAGGGTGACTGTTCCGGAGTCTAACTGCTCTTATCACTAACTTTAAATTAGGAATTCGAGAAATAATCATTATTCGTAACTCTTCATTTTCCTTATTCTTGGTGCTGAATGGAATCCCTGTCTGAGTTTGCCAGGTAGGAAAATATAACTCTTGGAGCTCAAGTGACTGGAAACTTACTAACTTTAAATCCTAGCTGCAGCTGGCCTCTGGGATACAACTTCCCCATTCCTGCACTCTCTGTTGAGATAGGTTTGGTTCTTGCAAGTTTGCCTAGGGAAAATGTGACCTGTCTCTTCTTTTGGTCAAGGTCTCGGGCTCTGTCGTCAGACCGTGCAGAAGGAATCCTTTAGGATGGTCCCAGTGAACTCCACCTCTTAATATTCACGCCCTTTGTGTTATCTCCTCACTGTTAGTGTGGGCTGAGGCTAATGATTTGCTTCTTATGAATACAATATGGCAGACTGATGTGATATCACTTCTGCAATTAGGTTTGCATCTTGCTTTCACTCTCTGTCTGTCTGAATCTTCCCACGTACTTGTTCTAGTGAAGCAAGCTGCTATGTTTTAAGTCACCTTATGGAGAGGCCCATGTGATAAGGAACTGAGGGTGGCAAATGACTTGAGTTCTGTGCCTCAGTTAACTCATTTGTAAAACATGGACAGTAATAATAATACTGACGGCATAGGGCTATTGTTGGACTAAATGACTTAATACATGTAACCAGAATAGTTCTACTATTATCATTCAAAGTTCAGCGAATGATCTACTATTATCATTCAGAGTTCAGAGAAAGATCACTGTGTATATCCTTCTAGAGAAAAGCACAATGTTACTGCTGGGCAATTAAGAATAAATGCGCCTCTTAGGGAGTTAGTCTTAAATTTTCAACATCAGTTTCCCAAGCTTCTGCTAGCTTCATGCAATTCTAATCTTGGAATGGCAATGTCCTTGTACATAGATGGCCCCTGAGAGCCCAGTGCCTTGCTGAGCCCAGAATATTCAAAAAGATTTCCAAAGTATTTGGAAAATATCCTCCACAGATGTCTTTTCCCATTTGTTCTTTTTATCACTTTGTGATTTTTACCAGTGCCTGGTCAGGGAGTTACCTACTAAAAAAAAATAGAGAGGATGTCTGGCCTCAGAGACTGGTGAGGAATTACTTAAATGGAATGCTGAGCAGAGACTGCACCTGCCGTGTCAGTGATCTACTCCAGAATCTCGCAGTGCTTTTGCCTCAAGGGATTCTGACTGGGATGCAGGGAGCGGAGGTGTCTGCAAAAGGGAAAGACCAAACTGAAGGGTCATTATTGGTCATGTCTCTTCCCTTAACTGTACATCAAGGCTAATATTTCACCCTCTCTACTTTTCTTTCTTTTTTTTTTTCTTTTTTTTGAGACAGAGTCTCTCTCTGTCGCCCAGGCTGGAGTGCAGTGGCCTGATCTCGGCTCACTGCAAGCTCCGCCTCCCAGGTTCACGCCATTCTCCTGCCTCAGCCTCCGAGTAGCTGGGACTACAGGCGCCCACCACCACACCTGGCTAATTTTTAGTATTTTTAGTAGAGACGGGGTTTCACCTTGTTAGCCAGGATGGTCTCGATCTCCTGACCTCGTGATCTGCCCGCCTCGGCCTCCCAAAGTGCTGGGATTACAGGCGTGAGCCACTGCGCCCGGCCCACCCTCTCTACTTTTCTAAGCTATCTTTTTAGGAATCAATGAATGAATGAATGCCTCAATGATATCTTTAACACACCTGTTATAGTGAAAGGAAGCTTCGGGTAATGAGTATATTTGATTTTTTAAAAACCTGCCAAAAGGTAACAGATGGAATGTTAAGTAATAGCTAAATAAGCCTTGCCATTTGGCAGAAATGGGCCTGAACTCACATCTCAAGGAATTCTTCTACTTCTAGAGATCCAAGAATGCCATAAATGTACCGTCTGTTGACCAAGGCAGGGAAGCCGTCACTCAAGTGGATTTCTCTTTGGTCCCTTCCCAAACTTCTCTCCATAAGCTTGGAGCAGTTGCTGTGTAGCCTTAGAAGTAGTACCCATAGCTGTGTTGATAATGAGGAAGAATAAACAACCTCTAAATACAAGTGCTTTGGATCAATCTGTAGGATCTACTTTGACTATCTCAAATCTAAAGTAATTAAAAGAGTGTTTTTTTTCTTCTCTGCTTGAACTGGAGGCATTAAAGCATAGTGATTTGGTTTGGCTTTAAAATTAGATAGACTAGGGTTTAAATCTCAGTTTAGCTGAGAACCCTTAGGGAGATTTCTATTTTTTTTTTTTTTTTGAGATGGAGTCTTGCTCTGTCGCCCAGGCTGGAGTGCAGTGGCACAACCTCGGCTCACTGCAAGCTCCGCCTCCCGGGTTCATGCCCTTCTCCTGCCTCTGCCTCCCGAGTAGCTGGGACTACAGGCGCCAGCTACGACGCCTGGTTAATTTTTTGTATTTTTAGTAGAGACGGGGTTTCACCGTGTTAGCCAGGATGGTCTGGATCTCCTGACCTCGTGATCCGCCCGCCTCCACCTCCCAAAGTGCTGGGATTACAGGCGTGAGCCACCGCGCTCGGCCGAGAACCCTTAGGGAGATTTTTTAACTCTGACTCTCAGTCTCCTCATCCGTAAAATGGCAGTAAAAACGCCTACTTCACAGGGGTGTTGATAGCTATTATCATGACATGAGAGAGACTATTTAAGATGGAAGGGCAGGGCAGGGCAGGGGTGGAGAGAGGCTGAAAGCTGGATCTACCTCTGGGAGTGATGATTTTTGAAGAATGGCATTGCCATTCAGTAAAGCACTTTGCACAGTCCAGTATAACTGAGGGGTGGCATGAAGCAGCAGTCAGGGCCCCAGGTCTTCCACATGACAACCAGTGTCTCAATCAGGGGAGCTCTTGGGCCCAATCAGTGTATCGTTGCCTCTGTTCTGCGAGTCTAAAAAGAAATCATCCCATAGGGCTAAGCTTAATCTTGTTTACTCATGGGAGCTCCTTCTGACCACCCCAGCCAGTGGCAGTCTCCCTGGACACCCAACTTCTACTCCACTCCCTGGACACTAAACTTGCGTTGCTTACTTTACTGTACTATGTTCATATTTTGTCTTTGAAACTAAGCTGCAGTTCCTTGAGGGAGAGAGGTAGATTTTTATCTTATTTGAATCACTCCCAGTGATAGTATACTCATTACCTGAAGCTTCCTTTCCTTATTAACAGTGTGTTAAATATACCATTTTTATCTTTTTGAATCACTCCCAGTGATAGTATACTCATTACCTGAAGCTTCCTTTCCTTATAACAGTGTGTTAAATATACCATTTTTATCTTCTTTGAATCACTCCCAGTATTCACAAATGCTAAGAACTGTGCTCCCCAAATTGGTCTGCGAATCCCTAAGGTTCTGTAGAGCTGACTCAGGTACCTTACCTACGATGAGATCACTGGGCACCCAGTGCCAAATCCTGGGACCCCCATCCACATCTCTCCCTGCAGCTTCAGCCAGAATAGCCTGTTTTCATATAGGTTTTGCCTTTGGATGTCAGTGGTGATGATGACGATGGCATAGTTATTGAACATTGGGTTTCCTCCCATTGTTGGGTATTTGGCAGCCCAATTTCCAACTGCCCAAGGGCTTTCTCTGGCAGCTGGAGCAGGCTGAAAGTGCCAGAGAATTAACACCCTGGGCGCAGCCTTCACCCAGTGACTGACTGCAGTTAGCGTGTAAATACCCCAGCTTCCTTGTTTTTCTGAGGGTGACTCTGAAGTGCATGTTCCTCACTAGTTCCCAGAGTTCCCCAGTGAGACTGGGCTCCTCATGCATAGTGGTAACCTGCTTGATAACTTGCTCCTTACTGGCTTCCTTCCCTTTCCTGTCTCACTTTCTCACTCTTACTGGTACTTTCTGGGATCATCTCCCAGATCAGGGTCTGCTTTTGGAGAAACGAGACAGTAAATCAGCATCTGCTCATTGCCAGTCACTGTTCTAAAAACTTTATAGATGGCCGGGTGCGATGGCTCACGCCTGTAATACCAGCACTTTGGGAGGCTGAGGCTGGCGGATCACGAGGTCAGGAGATAGAGACCATCCTGGCCAACATGGTGAAACCCTATCTCTACTAAAATACAAAAAATTAGCTGGGTGTGGTGGTGCATGACTGTAGTCCCAGCTATTTGGGAGGCTGATGCAGGGGAGTCGCTTGAACCTGGGAGGCGGAGATTGCAGTGAGCTGAGATCACACCACTGCACTCCAGCCTGGCAACAGAGTGAGACTCCATTAAAAAATAAATAAATTTTTAAAAAAACCCAAAACTTTATAGAGATACTGACTTTTCAATTCTTCAATCACCCTCTTAAATTTGTTTTTAAATTTTACTTTCCTTTTTTAAATAAGAAAATTGAGACAAGGCAAGATTAGGTATCTTACTCAGGTTCACAAAGCTAAACAGTGTTGGTGCCAGGATTCAAAGCAAAGGGTTCCAAATTGAAGAGACTTTGAAATGTGCTGATCCAGGTAGGTACTCTGCCCATTGGATGAGAATCTTAGCTTCCTTGCAGAAGTCCTTGGCAAAGCTCATTTTCTCTCAACTCCTGAATCCTGTCTTTGTGTTGAAGTGTTTTAGGTCTAGATAACCTTTGTCTGTTGTTTGAAGGCATCTCTTTATCAGAGGTGTTAGTTTTTTTGTTTTGTTTTGTTTTGTTTTGTTTTTCACACACCAAACTCAGTTGTGGAAGCCAGCACAGGGGCAATGTGGCAGGGAGAAGTGTATGTCCTGATGTCTTGACTGAGTGACTCATTATTTCTGCTGGTTCCCTTGCCAGTGTCAGTCATTGTTCCTCCAAGGATAGTGGTAGCAATAATAGAGATAGAAAGGCTGGGAGGAAGGAGAAGCCAGTAGGTCTGGAAAAGGGGAGCTCATGGAGAGGGTACTTACTTACAGGATAAATTCTGTTTTAGTCATGTTGATTTGAAGAAACGGTGATACACACAGTTGGAAGTCTCCAACGTACAGTTAGAAAAGTAAATCTGTAACTTGGAAGACCTGGCAATAAAGATCTGAGCATAGAGACTATGGTGGCTAAAGTCATGAAAGAGGATAAGAGGAGTTTGCAGAAAATGAAGGAGGTTCAAATTTGGAATCTTAGGGAATGTCCATTTCTCATGTCAGGATGAGAAAGAGAGTTCATCAAATGAAATCAAGAAGGAAGGGTCAGAGAGGTAGAAAAGTCTGGATAGTGCTAGGACCTGGACCCCAAGGATGGGGAGTAGTTCTAATAAATAGTAATGAACCAACAGGGCCAAATACTGAAAGGGTTGAGCAGAACAAGAACCACAATTAAAGGGTGCTTAAGGTGTCTCAGCGTTTGAGGCCATAGACTATAATGTGGTAGAAACTAAGAAGTGGAAGGATATGAAAAATGTGAAGTAATGTGTAAGTCATTGATATGGTTTGGCTGTGTCCTCACCTAAATCTCATCTTGAATTGCAACTCCCACAATCCCCACGTGTCATGGGAGGAACCTGGTGGGAGGGGATTGAATTATGGGGGCAGGTGTTTTCTGTGCTGTTCTCATGATAGTGAATGAGTCTCACGAGATCTGATGGTTTTAAAAATGAGAGTTTCCCTGCACAAGCTGTCTCTCTTTGCCTGCTGCCATCCATGTAAGATGTGACTTGCTTCTCCTTGCCTTCTGTTATGATTGTGATGCCTCCCCAGCCACCTGGAACTGTAAGTCCATTAAACCTTTTTTTTTTTTTTGTAAATTGCCCAGTCTCAGGTATGTCTTTATCAGCAGCATGAAAATGGACTAGTATAGTCATGCAATTTAGTAAATTAATATTTTACATTAGTAAAGGGCTATTCTAAAATCACCTCAACATGAGATTCACCAGTCCCAAAACCTCCTCAACACACTGCTTTTACGTGTAATAAATACTTAAGTGAGTGAAGTGATTAAGCTCAACCTTAATTTTCTTTCCTATTTTTGTTGTTGTTGTTGTTGTTGTCTGTTGTTATAGTTTTAAAGAATAGTCAATAATCCCTTAGAGAACAAGCACTCTAGGTGGTCACTAGTGAATTCTCACACGTGTTAGCCGTTTTTAAAAGAATTAGACTGCAGCAAATTCACTAAACATTATAACTTTATAGAGGACAATATTTGAGGATTAAGAAGACACTCCAGGATCTTGCTACACTGAATTTAATTATGAAGAAAGCAAGGAAAATAAATACCAGACAAGGAGCCCAGAGATCTGGGCTTTGATCCCAGCTTTCATCAATTCAGTTCACAGTTCACCTTAGGGGGCCTTAGTTTCCTCATCTTAGAGTGAGGGGTTGACTCTATTGGTGATTCCCAAATCCGTGCTGGTCTTGATGAGGTTTTCATCTCCTTTGCGGGAAAAGGAGAGAGAGTGAGTGATAAAGAGAGAGAGGCAGAGAAAGAAAGAGATTATGTAATGAGTTATTCATAAAGTCAAATTTATTCTTAATTCTAAGATTTGTCCTTTTTACTGTCTTATGTTAAAAAGTTCTTGCTTTTATACAATGGTAATAGTCATTAATTAGCAGTTTGATTATCAACGTGCTTAATAGCAACATAAAAACATGGCAACCCCATGATACAGCTGAAAATTGTCTGTACATTTTTACTGGTCTATACACCCATTGAACTTAGACTCTACATTCTCAATTTTAGATTGTATGATAAGGTACAAATGTGGTAGTTTAAGATCTCTGACTTCTGTTTGGACCTCAGATGAGAGCAACAGGAGCCACTCAGCAGCACTGCAGGCCTCCTGAACTCTTAGAGTCCACAGCATTCTGCCATGCATGTTGGCGACAACAGCAACATTCTGACAAGGAATTGCAAAGCAGAGCTCACATCCTAGGACACTGGAGCGCTGAATACTAAGAGAAATTGTGTGTCCTTTAGTGCAGAGAGAACGAGGATTTGCTTTGTTAGATTCCTTGAATTATTTTAAAGGAAATTTCACCAGCTCAAAGATACTGGAAATGAGATCTGCTCAGAACAGGCTGTAGGGACAAGTTGAACCTGGGAGTTGGCCATATAGTTACATAGAGTTACCCTAGAACCAGCATAAAAGTCATTTACCTACATTTTTGCCTACTGAAATGTGGGTCTCACCCTGGCACCTGAAATAAATGACACAAAACTGTGTTCATCTCCTTTCCCACTGTGTGCCCACCTATTTCAGCAGGAACTATTAAAACTGCAGCAAATCAGAGCAAATTGTTGCTGGCAGCAGCTTCAATAAATCTGTGCCACTGAATTACAGGAAGAATTAAAATGCAGAAATTAGAAGTCAAAGGCATTGAGTTTAGTGTGAGACTTATCTGATTAAGTATAGTTTTATAAGCCACTAGATCTCAATCTCATAAAGCCCAAGGGAAAACCTGAGGGGGGTGGAAGGTGACAATTCCACCTTCCAGAGGAAGTCATAAATTTCAATATGCCATAGCAACAGAATACATCTCTCATTAAAGATGCAAACATAATACAGCTCAGAACAAGCTCCCTAGGAAACAAACACAGAAAAGCAGTGTTGGTGTTCACCATTAACTTGCAACACATGAGATCTGCCTAGAATGTTTTGCTTATTGGGGCAGGAAATAGTTTGCTGAAATCAGAAACATTGTGTCTTTTTTTGTGTGAGTAAAGGCCTCATAAAAGTCGAATAAGAATAGAAATTTAAGAGAGGCAAGAATACAAATAGACCGGAAAGGCAGGCATTGGAAACCAACACAAAGGAGAACAGGGACTGATCTGCAAGGAATATCTAGGTGTTTTGTGCTGAGCACTTTTACAAGACATTCTGCTAAACATTCTAATCACCCAGTCATTTAATCTTTAAAATACACCCAAAAGTGGGTATTTTCATAAAATGAAAACAGTCTTTGAGAGTTTAAATTATTTGCTCAGAATCATACAAATGTCAGAGTTTTGCCCAGGACTCAAACTCGTGTTTCCAATGTCAAATGTCTAATTTCTAATGTCTAATACACAATGATTACAGTATAAATTTACTGTTAAACAGAGGCTGACCTGCAGGGAAATGCAAATAAACTACTATAATGCTGGTGGCTTAATCTATTGCTTTAACAACCCTTTCCAACTGGAGACTCCTTGAAGATGAATCAGCTCAATGGATGGCACCTTGCAAAGGATCTGCCTCCTAGGTTTCTGCAAGTGTGCTCAGTTTGCCTCTGCCTCTGCTGTGCCTCAGAGGCTGCCCCAGCCCTGCTGGGACAAAGCCCCTTCTTTGAGTGATTTAGTTTCCGGAGCCTTTCACCAGAATGGCATATTAACTTTGGCATTATAATGTAATCCTCCAATCTTAAAACATCAAAAAGAAAAAGAAGGAGAAGGTGAAAAAGAAGGAGTAGAGGAATGGATAAAAGAGGAAGAAGAAAGGAGGAGGAGGAAGAAGAAGGAAGAGGAGGAGAAGGAGGAGGCGGTGGCAACGACCACATTTCCAAGTGTTCAGCTTCAGGAAGGTATCAGTAAGTGGATCCTTGCCTGTGTTAAGCAGTTGCGATGTCTGTGGCTTTTATAAACAAGATAATGCACATATCATCAGAAAAAGATTTTTTTTGCACCTGTCCCCTCTCTATTTTAGAAAGGAATCTGAATCAAGGATTTTTGGTATGGCTTCCAAGTTTTAGGACAAAGGTATATTAGTATACCTTAGTAGCTTATTATAAAGATCTTGGAAACTAATGATAATTTTTTCTTAACATTAAAAAATGACTTTTGTAAAATGTGTATACCATCATTCCTACTGGCACCAAATTAAAAGCAGGTGTAGTCTCAGGAGTTCTTTCTGTTCACAGTTCCCTGGTGAGAATACCTTCTTGCCTTTGAACACCGGAACAAAAAGCAGAGAAAGGTGTTTTCTTTTTGCTAATGAAAAACATAAATAAATCTTCAGTCAGCATATAAATAGTACTTGTGTATGTGGTGAGATATTTTAAAAGATGGTAGCTAGCAGAGTCAGCTCCTTCAACTCTACAGTTCTTTCCATCTTCCCTTTTATACTTTCCTTAGGCAAAACCTGAGTCAATGCAGACTGAAGCCATGAGTGCAATTAATGGAAGACATGCATTTTCAGCAAATGGATGACTCCTATAGTTAGGAAGTGAGGCTGAAATGGATATTGGAGAAAGATTTAGTGTTGTATAGAGTTTAATATATCACTAATAACATGAGTGAAGGCTATCTTTATCAAGTGTGACCCCTTAGCTTCTGTATCTCCAAGCATGGGAAGTCCTAGCTAGTTAAAGCTTAAGCCTGCCTCCCCTATGGCTAATGAACAAAGATTTATGAGACTTTTAGCCAGAATGAAGGGGCCAGGGTCTTTGGATAGCAAATGCAGTGAAGCTAACTGGCCCTCCTAGAATTGAATCCATATCCTTGGCCTCATTGAGACCACTTGGGCAACTGGCTACCATGAATAATACAACATAGCAAATGAGATACTGACTTATATGAGTGTGGACATTTTCATTAGCACTTTAAAACTATAGCAATATTACTGTTAAAACACAAATAAGAGGCCCTCTTATGTGAGAAAATCCTCAGGACCAATACTTTGAGAACCTGCCAGAGGAGAAAATAAACACATGAATTTTATTTCAATAATCAATATTGAATAACAACATTTCAATGTCAGGCCTTTAAAATTATATATGTGAAAGGTATAAAAGTGCTATAATGAGAAAAATGAAAAACTTCTGATTTGGCCCCCACCACAGGCTCTCCACCTGCTGTTGATATTGGCTGCACAGTGCCCCAACATTCAAATACAGCGGGCTTTGAGGTCTGACTTTGAACCATGCCAGCATCCCAAAGGTATTTCATTTCTCTGTCGTGTGCACCTAATGGAAGTCATAATAATGGCTGATAGCTTTCTCCAGGGGTTTAGAAACCTGGGAGGCTTTGGGTTTTTCTTTCAAAATGTAGTAGCTACAGTACCCTCTAAGACCTAAGGTCCAAGTCCTCTGGCTCTCTACTAAGAGTAACTGGTCTTGAGAGAGACTCAGTTTAAAATATAGGCTGTGTGGAAGCAAACCCAATGTGTATGGGGTATGGGGGGCATGGAGGTGGTGTATGAACCTGATGTTTTCCACTTTGCTGTTCTAGAAGCAAGGCAGTATAGTGGAGAAAGTACTGAAAAGTATTGAACTTGGAGTCAAACAATCTCCTCTTACTTGGAGAAAGTACTGAAAACTATTGAGATTGTTTTATTCCAAGTAAGAGGAGATTGTGTGACTCCTTTTACTAGATGTATGAATTTAGACAAGTCACTTACTATTAGTTTATTCTCTCCCAGTCTTAATGGGTGAACTAATAGCAAAACAAGTATCAAAGCACAGTGTCTGAACTACTATTTATCTATACCTATATGACTACAGCATCATTATTGGTGCATCTTTGGGAAATCTTAGAGAATGGAAGAAGTACCAATAGATTTCAAATAGAAGTAAATGTCCACCTTCCCCAGTTTACAGTCTGAAACAACAGTCTGAGACTCTTTTATAAGCTGAGCTCCAGAACAATCTTAGATTTTGATAATTAAACAGCTTACTTTTGGGCACTCTAAAGGAACACAAAGACCATCAGGAATCCAAGTGGATGCACCAATGGTGTTACAGAACTCCATTCTTACTTCTTTTGTGGTAGGGTTATTTGACTGATATGGGAGGTGGTGTCCCAGGTTACATATCTGTATTTCAGTAAAGTATGTAAAAAGGGCATTTGTAGTAGCCCTATGAACAAGAAGAAATTTGGGCTGCAAAATAATATATTTATGTAGGTTATTTTTTAATTATAACTTTTATTTTAGGTTCAAGGGTACATGTGTAGGTTTGTTACATAAGTAAACTGCATGCCATGGAGGTTTGGTGTACAAATTATTTTGTCACCCAGGTAATAAGCATAGTACTCAATAGGTATTATTTTTCTGACTTAGGTAAGTTCTTGATCATTAAATAAGCATAATCAACAGTATGAAAGTTAATCCAAGAGGGCCTCTATTAGTATTCTGAAGGTATGCCATATCACAGGTTAGTAATAATTAGCACCTTGCATGGCATGGCATACTCTAGCTTTAAAAATACCTTAAAGGTTCACATATAGAGACATCAATACATGATTGGGTATTACAATTGGAAGGAATACACACACACACACACACACACACACACATATTTTTTTGAGACGGAGTCTCACTGTTGTTGCCCAGGCTGGAGTGCAGTGGCATGATCTCGGCTCACCACAATCTCCACCTCCTGGGTTCAAGCGATTCTCCTGCCTCAGCCTCCCAAGTAGCTGGGATTACAGGCATGTGCCACCACGCCCAGCTAATTTTGTATTTTTTTTTTTTTTAAGTAGAAATGGGGTTTCTCCATGTTGGTCAGGCTGGTCTCGAACTCCCAACCTGAGGTGATCCACCCACCTCGGCCTTCCAAAGTGTTGAGATTATAGGCATGAGCCACCGTGCCCACAGGTACTCAAGCACTTGCATGTGATCAAGATAGAGAAGAGCTGACTTTTGCAGTTCACGTGGGAGGAAAAAAAGTAAATCTAGAAATTCTAGTTAACTCCAAACACAGTGAGTGTCATTGGTGTTTCTCCAAAAGCCAATCCAATATTAGGCTACACATAAAGACTGTCCAAAACAAGGACGGAGAGCACAACAATTCTGGAAGAAGACAACCTGGAATGCTTATATGGCCATCAAAGATGACATAGGCTCTGGAAACTATACTACAGGGAAAGTTGGGGGTAAGAAGAACCTTTAGCTAGGAGAAGAAAAGAGTGGATGGTGGGCCATAGAGGCAAGCATGGCAGATGCCTTGTAAGAGGTGAAGGGCCACAATGTACAGATGGTTTGACTTGTTCTAGGCGGATTTCAGAAGAGGCGCAAGGCCCAAGCTGCAGCCTAGAAGGTAGCAGTTTGAGTACAATACAAGAAAAAAACATTATTTTTCTTTGCATTTCTGATGTTCATCAGAACATGTGGGACGGAAGCTCAGGAAAGAGATCTTAAGGTAGCATCAAGAGATAGATGTCGTCCACAAGGAGGCGGTATATGAAGCTGTGAAATGGCTTGGGGTTTCCAGTGTCTTCCACTACGATCAGCCCAGAATTACCACCTTCCCAGTTGCACTTCCTCCTAAATCTACATCTCTGGTGCCTTTTGCTTTGAACAGTCTCTTGCCTCGGAGCTTCTCGGCCATCAAACAGAAGGGGGCACCCTGCACCGTCAGTCAAGGCAAGGACCAATCTGGCAATCCCCAACCATGGCAAAGGACCTGAGGCTGGGTGGGATGTAGGAGCCTTCTAGGACCTGGAAGGGAACCTCCTGTAACTACTCTCTACTCCCTTTAGAGTCCACAGGGCTGGAACTCTAAATGCAGAATAAGGTTAGGGGTGGGCAGAGAGGAAGGGTTGTGATGCCACCTGACTTCCAAATCGAGGATGACACAGGATCCCCCAGAAGCTCCCTGGGGTACAGAAGTCACAGCAACCCTGGACAAGCCAGGGGTTTGGTAAAGTGTACTTACCAATTTTGAAGAGGGGAAGGGATTCTCTTAAGGTGTAGAAAGGACTATCCAGGGAGTTGCAAACTTTGTTGTAAGTGGACAATCACCCTCGCTCCTCACTGCACCGTTTTCTCCTTGCCCAACAAGGCACGCGGGTTCTAGCAAGGTATTCGAGTCCAGATCTCTCTCTCTCTCTCTGTCTCTCTCCCCCCCGCCCTCTCTCACACACACACACACACACACACACACACACACACACACACGCAAAGTGGGCAAAGCGAGCAGAGCGAGAGGGTTGGTACCCAGTCTGGGCGCGCTGGAGCTAAGCAACTGGCCTTTGTTTGTGAATCGGCGCAGTTTAGGGGACATCCTCCGGTCGCCACGGGGCGCGCGCTTCCGCTGTGTGTGCGGTGCGGTGCCCAGCGGTGCGGGGGAGGCTCCACCGCGCCGGCCCAGGGCCCCCGCACCGCCCCCGCCGGCTCGACGCGCCCGGCGTTGCGCTCTCCACTGAGCGGGCGGCCGCAGCGCACTTGCCTGGGGCGAGAGGCGAGAGGGGTGGGCGGACTGCTTGGTTGGCGTTGGCGCTCTGCAGTGCAGTGGAGTGTTAGCCCAGCTCCCTATATGGTCGGGGATTAGCTTGGCGCTGCTGAGGCTGAGGCTGAGCCAGGAGCCGGAGGAGGAGGTGGAGGACGCGGACGAAGAGGAGGAGGAGAAAGAGCGCAGCAGCAGTCAGCGCACGCCGAGCGGCTGCCGGGGGAAGCAGAGGCGCCGGAGGCTGGGGCACCGCCGACGCCTCGGGAGCCATGGCCGACGGGGGAGAAGGAGGCGAGGACGAGATCCAGTTTCTGAGGACTGTGAGTCTCCGCGGCGGGGGCGAGGCCGTGGGCAGGTGGGGAGGAGCGCGGAGCGCGGCGAGGAGGGGCTGGCTGCGCTGCGCCGCGGTGCCGGGTGCCCGGTGCCGGGCGCTTTCTCGGCACCCGCGGGCTGCAGAGGCGGACCGGCCACCTACCCGCGGGGCTGCGAGGGGCTGCGTGGGAAGGGGCACCATCTCCTGCCTCTCCCTTGTTCCTCTACCGCCACCCCTGCCCCAGGCCCTCCACCTAGGACCGCTCGCTCTCCAGGCAACTTGCTACTTGGTCTGAAACCCTTGATGCCCAAACTTCAGCCGGGTTTTGTTCGCGGTTGTCCTGACCCAGAAGAGCGGCGTTGGAAGCCCTCGCCCCGGGGTTGGCCCTCTGACACCTCCACACTCCACGCCGGCCCCATTCCTCTTCCAAGGCGCCCCCACGCACCGGGGAACCTCCGGGAAGGAGCCAGCGGGGCAGGGGGGAGCGTGGGGAGCCGGGTCAGAGAAGCGGGCGCAGGCGCTTGATCCTAGCCCTGGGATCGCTCGGAAGGGAATTCACCCAGCGCCGCCCCTCTCGTGTTAAGCCCCACGCTGGCAACTGCTGCTGGAGCCTGACTTGACTGACTGCCTGCCGTGTATTCGAGAGCTGTGGCTTCTGCTCCCGGCTCCCGCGAGCCCCGCAGGACAGGGAAACCCCAGTCAGTGGCTCCGCGTCACTCAGGTCCCCTCCTTGGCACCTGAGGGCCGTGCTCCGTCCCAGATTTGGGGGTGAGGGGGGCGAAGTGTGTTGCAGCCACACCAGCCTTGCCCTATAGGAGATAATACAAAGACTTTCAAGGTGGACGGCCACCCGGAGGGGTGGGGGCATTGGGGATGCATCCTAGCGCTGATTTCAGCCAAGTGACCTTGAGCAAGTCGCATAATCCGCCCTACTCAGCCTCAGTTTCCTCATGTGTAAAATAAAATGTAACCAGCGTTTCAGGGTGATAAGGATTAAATGATATCGTGAATGTCATACTGTTTTGTAAACGGCAAATTGCTCTGTAAATCTTAGGTAATTTTATATGCGCTGCCTTGCTTTCAGGAATTAGAATGAAATTCTTTCTTTCTCTCTTTCACTCCCCTTTAAGGGTGCCCCCTCCCCCGTGACCTGGTCTTCGAAGATCACAGCTTACCTCTTGTCCATCTTTTGAACCACTCTCCTCCTGCTGAAGTGCTCCCTTCCAATTCATTTCAGTTTCTCTTCCAAACATGGTTCTTTTGTCAAAGCTGGGACTTGGGTCTTATTTGGGGCGGTATGGAAGTACCTATCGCCCTGCTGGTACTACTGAGAGGCTAGAGTATTCATCTCTTCATCCTTGGTCTGACCTGCAGACCCAGACTCCATTCTCATCTCTCACACTGCACACAAGATGGCCCCACAGTTGGAACTCATGACAACCCTATTGTTATAAAGCTGCCTGCTCCCCTCAAAGCTCCATCAAATCCTTTGGTTGTCCCTCTGACAGGTGTCTTTAGTAGTGGATGGGTGGCAGCTCAGGTTTTTTCTGCCTTGTGTCCTCCATGATCAGTCATTTCTTCTGCTTATTATTAATGATCTTCTAGGCATTATTGCTTGAAAAAATTATCTTCAGACAGAGTCAATGTTGAATAGATGCCCCAGGGAGTTGAGGCTTAGGAAGGTGGTGGTTTTCGTGAGATCCTTATGCTTTTCTCTTGGCTTCTGAGCCATCTTCCCTGACTTTTCCTCTCCATCTGGCATTGTAAGTGTTTTTTGTTTTTGTTTGTTTTTGGTACACCTGTAGCCAAGGTTTATTATAGTAGTGGTTCTTAAGTTTTGTGTCCTGGGCTTCCTGCCCTAGAGATCAGAGCTGGTGGACCTCTTTTAAAGTACACCCATGGCAGCCTGTGGGGTTCAAGGACCCAGGTTCAGAACCCCTGTTGCAGAGAACTGCATATCAGTTATGACTTAGAGTGAGTGATGGTGGTAACCATGGGGGCAATGACTCCAAATGTGGCATTATTGATTCTTTTCCTTCTAGTTATCACCTTATGTATTTTTTAAGGTGTGTTCCTCATTTCTTGACCCTATGAGGCACCTTAACATCTTCGTTTTTAGCTCACTGGGAAGGAAATAGGTGATGAAACTGAAGCACGGGAAATCGAGTGACTTGAACATAGCTGTTGACAAGTTATTGGTAATTTTCATTATACAATGTTAAATTACGTTCCTGCTAGAGCCTGGCATTGAGCGTTAGGCCAGATGTTATATATAGTCTTAAGAATATACTTAAGAACATGAGAGGAGTACTGCAGCTTTCTGAGCTTGGCATCCTCCTTCTTCATCTGTGAATTTGACAAAATGATTTATTGGAATCCAATAGCCATAAGCTTTTGATCTCTGCACAAAATTTTGACTTTAGGGTAGTTGGGAACACCAGGCTTGTGCTAGCAGTGGGATTTTTCTCTCCTCTGGGTATGTCTGGGTTAGGGAAGCTATTTTACTTTGAACTCACTCAGTTACCTTTGCCTTAGGCTTTCTTTCTCCTCCCCAGACAACACCTTTAAAAGCATTTTGGCAGTGTATTAGTCATATATAATGCTTCCTCACATTGACATGGTCCTGGATGAGAAGGTGGCTGATACTGGACCATGGAATAGAATCATATCTTTGTAACCATGAGCTTTAAAGGATTGCCATCCCAGAGAGCAGAAGCTTTTAACCTACTTACAAAAAAAGACCATACAATAGCATTATGCCAAGGATCCTAATCAAATTGTTAGTGGCTGTAGTGTCATGTTTGTTATAATAGTGCCAAAAATGAAAGCAGCTAGAACTATCGATAGCGTGAAATGAGCCAGAATTACTGCAGTAACCACTGTTGGTGTGCGTGTGGTGTGGCTTTAGACACTTAATTTGTGGTAGTGTTTATTTTGGTTATGTCTTCTGATATATTTGAAAGCCCACCCTCTCCTAAGTAGGGAACAAGACCTAAACAAGGGGTTTGGAAGCTTAAACACATGTTAACTAAATGCTACTGTACCCCAAGCCTTAAGGAGGCAGTCTAAAACTATATACCCTCTTCTGGCCTTCTGAAATCACTGACAGTCATGTATGCCAGTTAGAATCAGGCAGATAGACAGATAGAATCTTTAAGGCTAAAATTTTCCCTCCCACTGCTGTTGGCAGTGGCATCCTCCTCTCTTCCGATTGCTCTTGCTGACGTAGCCAGTGTCATTGACGTGGCTCTGAAGCTGCTCAGAAGCAGATAAACCTGCCAGCCGCTGATCTGAAAGCAAGGAGTTATGGTGAGAAGAGCGGCAATTACCCCATCTTCAGACAGTCGGTGGAGCAGCTGGCACCACATTCTGCTTTGAGAGTGCCAGGAGAAAACTTTTCTCTTCTACTTTTCCCCTTAGACTACAGTATCCGTTTAAAAAACACAAAACAAAACAAAACTCTAATCCTTAGCTTATTGTTTTTAAAATATGACAGTCTTCTCCTTGCCAACTGCCTTTCCACCACAATGTGAATTAAAACAGAACTCAGAGCCAGGTGCGGTGGCTCACGCCTGTAATCCCAGCACTTTGGGAGGCTGAGGCGGGTGGATCAGGAGGTCAGGAGATCGAGACCATCCTGGTTAACACGGTGAAACCCCGTCTCTACTAAAAATACAAAAAATTAGCCAGGCGTGGTGGCGGGCACCTGTAGTCCCAGCTGCTCGGGAGGCTGAGGCAGGAGAATGGCGTGAGCCCGGGAGGCGGAGCTCGCTGGACTCCAGCCTGGGCAACAGAGCAAGACTCAGTCTCAAAAAAAAAAAAAAAAAAAAAGAAAAGAAAAAGAAACAGAACTCAGAGTGAGATAGACATTTGTTTGCATTAGTTTCAATTAAAGGTTGGTCATAGACAGCCTAATTTAGCCCTCCCCATAGTAAGTTGTCCTCCTTCATCTAAATTTGCAGCTCTCGAGGGATGAGAAAAGGCACTTGGGCTGAAAATCAAGGATTGCTCCCTTGTCTTGGGTTCCTGCCTACAGGGTGCCTAGGACAAATTCCTGAATTCGAGCTGCAGCACTCACATGAGCTCACGTCTCTCGTCCCTCCCCAGAGCTCATTGTCTTGGGTTGGAATGACAGTGAACTTGTACCTGGTGGTTTATGGATGCCTGCTTTCTTCTCTCTGCAGCAGGGTCCATTGACATAACAGCTGCATGAAGCCTGTGTTTTGGTAGATTTTCTTTAAGGAGATAAGGGAAAGGAGGTGGACACCTTCCTTCAGGCTCTGGGTGCTAGTGAGTAGCAATGGAGGTAGTGCTAAAACGCAGACCTCAGATGCCCAGACATGCAGTGTGAGTTGTTGCAGAGCTGAATTGAAAGCTCTCCTGCTGAGTTATGTTTGAGGATTAAAATGACAAAACTTGGAATATTCCCACACTCTGGGCCTCCCAGGGTCACTTCAGGGCTTCCCGTCTTCTCAGTCTCTCCTTCCTTCACTTCTCAGAGCTGATCTGATTAAAGACCCATATCAGCCGAGCTGGACACACAATATCCCTTCCTTTCCAGGGAAACGTTCCCGATGAGGTGAGGAGGAGGCTGGATCCTTTTTTCCAAAGCAATTAACTTGAATCAGAAAGGCCGCATTAGCAGTACGGGGGTGGTGGCACATACCTTCTCTGCTAAGGCAAGATTGCCATGTCCGGGGTTGTCCTAAGGATTTTAAGCTGCTGAGCTCCTGGGGAAGGAGGTGGTGATGAATGCAAACTTGGAAACATTTGAAATGCAGTGTGGCCCACTGTATAAGGACTGAGGTCAAGGGATAGGTCTGCAGTTGAAGAATGTGTGTCTGACATCTGTGCATGTTTTTTTTCTTATGCTACTATGATTATTAAGCAAGGAATAATTATTAAATATGTTAAATAACATATTTCACAAGTGTAATTTTTAATTTCTAATATTGGTTTCTCCAGCTCCTTAGGGTTGATCTGAGGGCAGAAAAAAATGGTGAAAAAGAAAAGAGTGGGAGGAATTTATCTGGAGAGAAAAATACTCTGATAATTATTTTTGAAGGATTTGTATTTAAATAAGGCATAGCTATCTGTGCTTATTTGTCTCTTTGCTTTGTGTTATTTTTACACCTTCATGGAAAGGAATCTTTATAATTCGACTTTTTCTTTACCTTACTACTTAAAAGAGTTTTTAACTTAGAAGCCATCAACTCCATCATCTTCTAATTGACTTGGCATTCTTCTGAATGATCTTTACCAGTCTCAAGTGCAGACCCAGGCGGTCCTAGGTCTTAAGAACCCAATACTTTAGCTAATTTCCCACAAGTTCATATCAGTATAAACCTTTCTAAATTAGATATGTTCTTTAAGCTACCCTTAATACAAGATTTATCCAGTAGGAGTGGGATGCTGTAATAAAAAAAAAATGAACTTAGAGGCAAGAATTCCTATTTTTAGGTCTAGATCACTATGACCTTCAAAGAGTCACATAAGAAAATTGAAGTTTCATTTTTCCCACTGTATGGAGATAGAACCTGCATTAACGGAAGTGTTGAGAGAGGCAATAGTCATTCCAAATGACAGACATATTACCCCAAATGAGTGAATAAGTTGTGTTTCATAGGGTATTATCATTGTGTCTCTCCTGCACTAGGAAGTTGACCCTGCTTATCATCAGATCTTGTTGGAAAACCAGCCCAGTTGCCCCCATCTCTAACGTGGTCTTTGTTGCGGGTCCTTCCCTCCATCCCGGAGCTGTTAGACAGCCTCCAGTGTCGGGCTCACCTCAGGATCTCTGGGCAATTACTTCACTAAAGCCAACTGCAACTATTCTTAAGCTATTTGATTAAAAGACTTGAGAAGTCAAGGCAGTGGGTGTGGTAATCTTCAAAAGGCCAGGTAGGCTCCTCCCAGGATCCCAGCCACCAAACAGAACATTCAGAGTTATTTTTTGTCATCTCAGAAAATTACCAAAGCTACCGTTTCCCATAGGACCGCCTTTTCTTATTGAATCCCGTAGCTCTTCCTTTCATAGCTATCCTTCCTATTCCCCTTCCTGTTTCTTTTATGAGCCCATTTTTTCTTTCACTCAAAGCATTGGGGACCTGCTTTCCTGTAAAACCAGAGCCGCTTTTCCTCCCAGGGATTCTGCTGCTTTAGTCATGTCTGCTCAGGGTGTTGGGGCCTTTGAAGAGTTCCTTTTGGCTGCACCCGGATGAAGCAGATGCTTCTAGGGTGGAGAGCCCAGCCACTGATGAGGCTGTAGGGCCACAGTTCTCCTTGGGGAGCCACACTGGGTCCTCCAGGCCCCAGGCTGGTGCCTTGTCAGCCATCTTCTTGTTTGGAAGCCAGTGGAGGTGTTTTAGGGACAAAGACATTTCCAGTCACTGCAGTTTCCTTTGGTTCAGTGAATTTTGCCATCATAGCACCTCTTCAATTCAGAGAGAGGGAAGAAAAAGTGCTGGCACCTCAGCCCTGATCCTGCTACAGGGATGAGCCTTTTGAGATGCCAAGATTATTTTTTTTCTCTTTATGTCATTTCTGATTCCCAGTTGTTAGAAAACAAAGTTCAGATCATCTCTGAGACTGATGATGCGGTATTCCAGAATAAAAGAGCTATACCTCCTCTCCTCACACGCACTTCTCCCCTCCTCTGGCTTAGAGTACATTGCTGACTCTACAGTCATACACTGGGCTATTGTCCTTTGAGGTGGGACATAGCTTTACAAGGAGGAGGCATGGAGACACCAGGGCCTTCTTTTTTCACCTTCCACCTCCCTATACAGTGAACTCCTCATTGATTTCAGGTCTCTCTGCTCCTGCACAGGCTTGTCAATACTTGAGGAATCTTATTATTATTGGATTCAATGCCCAAGAAGAAGGAAAGCAAACACTCTATCCTAAAATCAGATTACAAAGAGATTCAAAAATTACGCTCAACGTGAGCTCTTCCCTCTGGGGTGACAGCTGCTTGCTGCTGCTTACTTCAGAGTACAAAGGAGGCAGAGAGAGCTCTGGAGACAGAGCTGCTGCTGCCTGTGCAGAATTGTACAGGCCATCAACAGTTTTTCTACTGAGTTCAGTTTGTAAGTGGTTTTATGCTCTAGGAACCAGCCAGTGTTATGAGCAAGGCAGCACACCTGTTATAAAAGTGTAGAGATGAAAGTCTGGGTTGGTGTCAGTGTCACTGTGACCTTTGCAGATACCCAGAAGGATATCTTTCTCCTTGGTCTGTCTTTGGGATAAAGCACTGTCTCAAGAAATTCCCCCTATTAAAATGCTGAAATGCAAAGTTGTTGGCTCAGCAGGTACCATTAATGATTAACAGCTGAGCAGAGCTTATTCCTGAAGGAACAGGAATTGGACTGGAGAAAGGTGAGAGCACATGGGAGCATTGCCGAGAGGGGCAAGCCTGAGTAGGGCACTGCATTGGTGCTTGGGGAACCTTGAGTAGGAAATGTACATCAAAGCACAGGAATCTGGGTTCTGGAGATGGTGGTTCAGACTCCATCTTTATTTAGAGCTTTGAGCAGAGGAGAAGAAGGCTTGAGTTACCTGGGAGAAAGTGGCCAACCTTCAGGCATTCAGAAGAGCATTATTCACCATCAGGACTGGTGCTAATACATACTTTGTTTTAGATAATTCATAATCAGAGAAAACAGTAAGATAAGGTGACTCTACATCAAAATGAGAACTAAGGTGCCTCCTTCCTGAAGTAGAAAAGTGTTTGAGAGACAAAACCCCATTATCAGTTATTGTATTCATTGATGCGTCCCTCATACTAATCCCAAGCAAATGCTCCAGAGCCCCTGAAACCATTTCAAAGCAATTCCTATAGCAAAAAAGGGAAAGTGCTAAGGGGAGCTTCTTATCCCCTAACAGAGCAAATAGAAAAAGCCCTTACTGGAAGGTACAGGCATTGCACTCCACCAGTGACAGGTACTGGCATCAACTCTGAAAATTTCACAGTTGAGTTCTCTAATGGGGCTAGGCAGAAAGAGTTAGTCAGCGGGACTACAGGAAGGAATGGAAAGTTCTCCATCAATGGCGCATAAATGTCCACAGTGTGAGAATTATTGATTTGAATCGTGGTGCTCTATACCGTGGACCAGATCCAGACTGTAAATAATACTAGGGCAGAAGGAAAGATCCTGTTGGCTACCACATCATATTGAACCAGAAGCCCAATCCAAGAGATCAGATCAAAATAGGGCAGCTGGTCTTGGAGTAGCATAAGCCCCTCCTAAGTCCCTTCTCAGTCACCCAGGACACTTGGCTATTGTTCCAATTTAGGACAGTGGTTCTCCTCCAAGTAATCCTCTCTTCTGTCCAGGCTGGCTAGAAGATAACAGTTCAAGAATAAACTACAGTGAGGTCTTGAACAGATCTAATCTCTTTGCAAGAGGCATTTTAGGTGAAAAATATAGCAAAGAACATACTAGTCAAATGATGGGTAAAGTCAGAGGTAAAGCGTTTGCTATATTTGGCAGCATTTCTATCGCCAGATGCCTGTGAGATTGCCTGCGCTTCCCAGGTCCTAGTTCAACCATTTGTAAAGACATGGTAATAACTAATGATTACATCTCAGAGATGTCCTGAAGAAACTCCACATTTCCTCCAGGAGAACTAGGTATGTAAATCTGGAGAGAGTAGCTTGGAATAATAGTTGCCCTATTCCCTGAAAATGTTTCCGTCAGCCTTAAGTATGAGCCATACATTATGAACTCCAGGAACACAGGGGTCTTAAATTTGGTTTACGCCAAGTTCTCAGGTACTTGTAGATTGGAAAGTTCACAAATCTAAACACTTTGGGGTCAAGCAGGTAGCTAAATGTGTAAATCAGGCTTTATTTGCAAATAGAGGCGGGCCTGATCTGTACGTTCAAATAAAAAAATTCTCAACACTGCCAGTCAAGCAAAACACATCTGCAGCAGGATTCTGAGCTGCCTACCAGTGTGCAGCTGCAAATGAGCACTCCGAATCTGTTTGAATGAAGGCACTCCCTAGAATGCATGAATATTTTCATGATAGGATCAGGCTCACAATACACATCATGGTCCTTGGATAAAAATGTCAACCTTAAAGACAGTGTATCATTTATCACAGGGTATAAAAGAGAGATTGGCAGGCAGACAGATTAATGGACTTAATAAATGATAGACTTTATCATCAAAATGAATTCAGATTTTGCTAGTCTTTAAAACACCGTTTAAAATTGTCATATGGATGTAGACATCATGAAATTTAAAGAAAGCAGGGTGTGCATTCAACATATATTGACCAACTACTCTCCGCCCAGCCTTAAACAAGTTAGTGGAAGTTACATAGATGAAAAAGACATCTTAATGTTTGTTGTTTTTGACAGCTCAGGATCAAGAGGGAGCTCAGACTTACTTTGAGGTAGCAAAGATATCAGTCACTTCAGATGACTTTATAACAATTCATTTAACTTTTCCATGTTTCTGTGGTACAAAAATTTTCCTGTTGAAAGGTATGACCTTGGGGGAAGTTTCCTTACTTCTGTTGTTGTTTTCTCACGTTAAATGAGGGTCATAATAGTGCCTATCTGAGAGGATTGTTGCAAGGATTAAATGAGTTAATCCATGTGAGGTACTTGGAACAGTGCTCAACATATAGTAAATCCTCAATAAGTATTATTTATTATTGTCTCAACAAAACAGTGTAAACATTGACATTAGTCACACTAGCTATTCCAAATGTCATTGCACAGTCATTTTATTGTTGGAAAGTACAAAGGGACAATCCCCTGGGATTATTCCATAGTCTTGATTCCTGGCATTCCGCTTAACTCTAAATATGAGCAGGCTTTGTGAATGGAAATGAGCCTGCAATGTTCATGGCCTTGGGAGTACAGATTGGCAGGTCAGTTCTCTGAGCGTCTACTTTGCAAAGCCTCTTGATGCAAATGCTGATTGACTTTTCCCTGGGCAATTTTAAATTGCTCACGTCAATAGATGGGCAACATGATTTGAAGAATCCTCAACTACACAAAAATTCATCATCTTTGGTTTGGGGAGACATTTTTTACAACTTACGTCTTAAGTGTAGAAATTAACCTCTCTGGGAATTCACTGTATTTCTAATAACACAAGGTCATCCTGCTGTAAAGATCTGGCTTTTCATATCTAAGGATGCAAAGCATGGACCTAAAGTAAAGCTTGATCCTTGCTACGTACTTCACTGCCCTCTCCCCTGAGATGTCCTGCTGGGGGCAGTTGTCCAAGCCTCTGATTCTTCCTCCTCTCTATCAAACCTTATTCCCATCCTTTTTCCCTCTACTTTCCATGGAATTAAACTGGATCATATCGGTTATTTAACTCTATTAAGCATTGTCCTTCCCTGGTTGAGAGTAGATGTGTGTGAAGCTAAAATGCTGAGCTCCTTAAGTGACGGGCGTGTAGAAAGGCACATGGACAGGCTGATGGCACCTTGTTTTTTATTAGTTTGGATCACCCTGATTGGTTCTTGATTTCACTCAGAAATCTGGTCCCAATGACTGAAAGCTTAACTGGACTTAATAGATGGGAAATTTAATAATAATACAAAAAAACTAACGCACGATTTCTTCAAATAATAGAGAATGGGTGGGCTTTTGATCTTAAAGAAAGGAGAGTTCTTCTGGTGCTGAATCTGAGTGTTTCACTAACTAGCAATACATTTAACATTTTAAGTTGTGAATAGAAAAGTGAACTCTATGGATGAATTATTTCATTAATGCCAGCCTCAGTTTCCTAATCTATAGAAAGGTGAAAATTATAACTAATTCACAGAGAAGGGGTCAGGGTGAAATGAGCAGACCTGAGATTCTCCAGAACAAGGCTCTATTTTATCACCATTTGCTGCTTCCCTCTCCCCAACGGCTAACTATGCCCAGCACTTGAGATTGCCCTCAGAAAGTACACTTTACAGAGTATAAAATGCTACGAAGATGTCACACATGCATCTTAGAACTTGGACAACACTGACATCTGATCACACATTATGTTAGGCCATTCTTGGGTTGCCATAAAGAAAGCTATGTCTGAGACTGGGCAATTTATAAAGGAAAGGGTTTAATTGGCACATGGCTCTGCGGGCTGCACAAGCATGACGCTGGCATCTGCTCGGCTCCTGGGGAGGCCTCCAGGAGCTTTTCGGCTTAGTGAAAAGCAAAGCAAGAGCAAGCATGTCACATGGCCAGAGAAGGAGCAAGAGAGGGAGCGGCAAGGGGAGGTGTCACACACTTTTAAACAACTAGATTTCACAAGAACCCCGTCTATCATGAGGACAGCACCAGGACATGAGAAATCCACAGCCATGACCCAAACACCTCCCACAAGGGCCCACCTCCAACACTGGGGATTACAATTCAACAAGAGATTTGGCGGGGACATATAATCAAACTATATCCCATATATATAGAGCCCACTATTCTAATTAAATACATTTTAGATCAAAGTTGCTCTGACTTACTTATTTTTGTACATAAATTTTATTATATTGGCTCATAATTAGGCAAGATGGTACACAATTCACATAAATGACTACAATCTATGTAAGTTTTGTCTATCCAAAACAACTTTTTGTCCACTGAATGTCCTAGTTCTCTCTTATTATCGATCTTAAAGTCGATGGTTTCTCTGGAACCACATCATTTTCAGGTCACCATTGTCACTGTGCTTATTGCAGCTCTACAAACATAAATGACAAATTCAGAATTCACACTCTTGTCAACCTTACTGTAAGCTCTTAACCACTCTCTTGTCAGAGACTGTACATGATAGTGGTGCTGAGACAGATGATACATTGTTTGACAAGAGAGTGGTTAAGAGCTTACAGTAAGGTAGACAAGAGTGTGAATTCTGAATTTGTCATTTATGTTTGTAGAGCTGCAATAAGCACAATGCCTGACTTGTGCTAGGCATATTTTCTCTTCTGTGCTATAATATATGATATGATATTTAATACATATATATATATTTTTTTTTCCTTTGAGACAGAGTCTCACTCTGTCTCCCAGGCTGGAGTGCAGTGGCGCAATCTCTGCTCATTGCAAGCTCTGCCTCCCAGGTTCACGCCATCCTCCTGCCTCAGCCTCCCGAGTAGCTGGGACTACAGGCGCCCGCCACCATGCCCGGCTTTTTTGTATTTTTAGTAGAGACGGGGTTTCACCATGTTGGCCAGGATGGTCTTGATCTCCTGACCTCATGATCTGCCCGCTTCAGCCTCCCAAAGTGCTGGGATTACAGGCGTGAGCCACCGCGCCCGGCCTTAATACATATTTTAATGGCAGAGCCTACTCCCCAGTGGCTGAGGATTCTTTCTGTGAGAGCCCCAGCACCCATGCTCAGACTATACTTTGATGAGCCACCTGGGATCCTGAAGCAGCTGCTCTTCAATGATATGGGGGGGGTGGAAGATGTACTTAAACTGTTTATTTACTACAATTTCTAAGTCAATTAATTGAGAAAAAAAATCTAAATAGCTCTCCCACCTGCGCCCTGGAAGCCTTAGCCAAGTGAAAACCTGTGGGTGTGCATGCATTTGTACTTGATTTTCTAAACATGTGAAGGTTGCAGTCCAAGTCATGCTTTTAACTCAACCACAGCCTGTGCTTGACTCCCAGCTGTTTGGGAGGTGATAACTTTGACTGTCCCCTGGGCTTTGCTCTGGTCTCTGGCTGTGCTAAGTGCATGCCACTTGTTCACATCCTAGTGAGGCCTGTGGAATACACATAAGAGGGCAAATAACTCACAAAGCTGGAAGAGGCTCCCGGATCTAGTCTGAACTGCCCAATTAAATGCAGATTAAAAGGCAGGTTTATTGAGGTTTTGAAGTAAAGGAGAGTTAGGGTTAACCTTTATCTAGCCACAGGTTAGGTATAATATGTCACTGGGCAGGATGTGACCCCTTGCCTAGACTTCTTTATCACCATATGACATGGTACGTGGAATTCCTGACATTCAAGATACTCTTTTGGATTAAGGTTTTATCTCCAAGGCAAATATATTGTCTGGGGGTGGGAGGAGTGAATTTAGATGTTGGTATGCATCCTCTTGGCTATGACATTATCTATGCATAAAACTTTGGTAATGTGGCATTTGGGATATAAAGAATGACCACTAAGGCACTGGCAGATTCCGCTCACAGTAGGTTACCCTGTATCTTCTGGGGAAATGGGGGAAGGAAGGGTACGCTAAAAAAGTGGCATCTTAAGGATAAGGAATAGAAGCACAGAGTCCAAACATCACTAATGTCACCATTTTTATCCCAATCAGTAGATGCTAATATCTTAGGTAAAACTCAGTGCTTTCTATCAATAGAGGAGGGGTTCTAATGTTAAATGTTTCTTTCTTTACCACCTACCTTTCTTCATCCTTGGTGCTTGTCAACATCTAGCGAGCTATGTATGATACTGATTTATCCTGTTCGTCTCTGTCCTACTTTGCAAGCATTCAGGGGCCAGAATTTTGGTTTTTTTCTTTGATGTGTTCTTAGTACTAAGGATGGTGCTTAGCATATAGTAGGTCTCTGTAAAGAGTTGTTGAAAGAATTGGTAAATCCTCATCTGTTGCCCTTCCAGCCCAGGTGCTCTCCTCACTCAACTCTCTGCTAAGTTCCCCTCTCTGTGCACTCATGGTTGGTGAGACTGAAGTATGTGTTGACACAAAGTTAAAAACCCAACCACATTATGGAATGATCCATTGGGGATCTGGGGACTGTTGTCTCAGTTTCTGATCTCAGTGGCTTATAGGAAGCCAGCTTGTGAAGACTGAGAAATCAGGATGGCATGGACATCACATATGCATTTGCCTGATTCTCAGGACTAAACACACATATGGGATATTTCTAGATTCTTCTAAAAATGGAAAATAGATATAGGACAATTCTATATTTATGGGACATATATCTGCTCTACATATTACTGATACCAGTTTGATGACTGTTCATATTTTTGTATTTCCTTGTGTTTGCAAACTGATGCTTGTTTGAGAAACTGAAGGTTATTTGATGTCAGTGTACCTTGGACAACATTTCTGTGTGCTTTTAAATCCTACAGTCTGTACCAGATACAAACCAGTAACCACTCTATAGGACCCCTTTACTCCCATGAGATTCTTGAGCACCATCAACAGCAGATACCAGCCCCTCCACTGGCATGTGTACTTGCCGATTAGGAGCATAAACCCAGCCATCACTCATCTAAAGATGGAGGGAAGACATTTTATTGACAGTTGAAGTTATTGAATGGTCCAAGATTAATTTTTGTTTGGCTTTGAAATGTACTTTACTACTTTCATGTTGCTTAGCTTGTTTCTACTTTTATATTATTCCTGCTTCCTTCTAGCCCTCATCTTCCTTTAGAATCTACAGCTTCTTCTGAGCCTTCTGAGATTCCTCCTGTAGGGTCCTGAATTCCCATAGGATTATGATGAGATTTCTTTTCTTTTCTTTTCTTTTCTTTTCTTCTCTTTTCTTCTCCTTTCTTCTCCTTTCCTTTCCTACCCCTTTCCCCCTTCCCCCTTCCCCCTTCCCCCTTCCCCCTCTGCCTTCCCCCCACCACTTTCCCCCTTCCACCTTCCCCCTTCCCCACTCTGCCTTCCCCGCTCCCCACTCTGCCTTCCTCCCTCCCCCCTTCCTTCCTTCCTTCCTTCTTTTCTTTTCTCTTTTCTTTTCTTTCTGTTGTTGAGACAGGGTCTCACTCTGTTACCCAGGCTGGAGTGTAGTGGCACAATCATGCCTCACTGCAGCCTCCATCTCTCGATCTCAAGCAATTCTCCCACCTCAGCCTCCCAAGTAGCTAGGACTATAGGCATGTGCCACCATGCCTCGCTAATTTTTGTAGTTTTTGTAGAGATGGGGTTTTGCCATTTTGCCCAGGCTGTTCTTGAACCCCTAAGCTCAAGCAGCCTGCTCACTTTGGCCTCCCAAAGTGCTGGGATTACAGGTTTAAGCAACCATGCCCGGCCTATTTCTTTCTTATACGAGTCTGTTGAGGTTCTTTGTTTTTTGTTTTTTCCCCAATGTTTACTGAACTAAATCAAAGCTACTATCTTCTAAAAGAACCATAGGGCATTATAGATAGGAAAAGACCCCTGGCAATCATCTGTTAACTATTGTGTTAGGGAACTGAGATGCTATCCCTTATTCATCTATCCATCCACCCATTCATCCAACAAGCATTTGTTGAGTACTTACTATGTGAAAGGCATGTGCTAGGGATTGGAGAAGATTTAAAGGTGATCAAAACACATAATCCCATTTTCAAGGATTTTAAAGTGTGGTCAGAGAGTTAGATATCTAAGGAACTAACAAGAAAGCAGAACAAAAATGTGTTAAATAAAGGTAAAAGTTATACATCCTAGAAGGAATACTTTTGACTAGGGAGTCAGGGAAGATTTGAAAAGAGAGGGAACATTTGAACTGGGGGTTTCTGTAGGTTGTTGATAGGTTGCAAATGGGGTGAAAGAGGCACTTGAGACAGAAGGATGATTGTAAAGCAATACTCAGCAGTATAAAAGTATGTGACATGTTCAGGGAACTATAAAGACTGGAGCATAGGGAGGTACATGGAAGACTGACTGTATTGGGAGATAAGGCTGGAAAACTGGGGAGCAAATCAAGACAATCTGGCCTTAATTCTTTAGGTAATGGAGAACTAGCTAACATAAGTGCAATTAAGTCTAAAAATTTTGAACATACTTATGATAATTTACTACAGCATGGTTTTGATAAGGTAGACTATATAGACATAGATTATGAAGGATGCTTTTTATATTAATTTCTTCAACTTATTGTTATATGTCTGATGCTAGATCATTTGTGCAATTGCAACTATAAATACTGTACTTGATAAGCCTTAGGGTGTAGTTAAAAAAAAAAAAACTCCACTGAGAGAGAACTGGCATTGCCCCTTGCATGGAAGTGAAAGACGAGACGCATGTTACATCTATGATTTTCTTCATGGAATGAGAGCTATTATACAGCTATAGAAGATGATTCACCTTCTCAGGCCAAAGGATTAAAGGTGACAGAAAAAAAAGTAGGTACTTTGAGAACATGTAGAAAACAGAAGCTGATGAGCACTGGAGGGCTACAGTCTTATTAAAGGCGTTACTGAGGAGTCTGTTTGTTGAAAGTTGAGTATCAGCAGCATCCCTCATACCTCACACTGTTAAGTGTGTATGGATCCTCCACTTCTGACAGAAAGCCATGAATCCATGGGACACAGGGGCTATCTTAAAGCCACTGGTGATAGTGTGGTACAACCATTGTTTGAATACACATTTATAGACCTTGCTACCCTCGCTCTGGCCCTTTGAACCTACTATTTGGTTACATCTAATAGTGAAGAAAAATTGGAGAATTCAAATCAACACAATCAGATTGTTTAAAATTTTGCTAAAGATTTAGTAAGGACTGTAACTGGAAAGTGATTGTTAATTACTGTTTTCTGAACTAAACAATCAGGTGCTTGATCATATTGTGCAAATTTTACTTCACGTTATGAAAATCTCCTTTCCTCCACTAGACTGAATAGCTTCTTGGAGGGGAAGTTGCCTTCCTACCTACCTTCCTTCCTTCCTTCCTTCCTTCCTTCCTTCCTTCCTTCCTTCCTTCCTTCCTTCCTTCCTTCCTCCCCATCTCTATCTCTCTCCCTTTTCCCTTATCAGTGCTCATATTTGGATATACAGTGACTCAGTGATTACTTGAATGATTTTTCATTCATCATTTCTGCATGGTCTCATTGATTAGACTAGATATTCTGCAAGTATTACTTCAGATCCCCCCAGGTGGTGTTTTCTTACTTAGTTACTTACGAAAATCCACATTCAGAAATTGCAGGTTATATTCTGAGTTAGACAATGTGAACCTCTAATGGGAATGACTTGTTTTCAATAAAATTTTAATAGGGGGTTGTGTCTGTGTATGTGCCTGAGATTAAGTCCAAGACTCTGGGTTTTTGTTGCTGTGTTTTCTGATATAGCCCTAATGGCCAACACAGCATTTCACCTATAGCATGTGCCAAATAAACATATGCAGAACAAGCTAATAAAATGAAATGGATAAAATGGGAAGAAACATAAATTTATTTGAAATCTGACATCTCATGTTCCAACTAAACTCTACGTCCATCCTATTTCCACCTATGTAGTATCATGAGTTCCCTGTGTGGGCTGTTACCGCAGCTCTGCCCACACTGTCCTTATCTTTCTGGAGTGCTTTGTCTGTTCCTTTTCAAGCTTCCTATTGTTCCTTTTAAGTGTGCTTAACTAAGTGGGCCACCCATCATAGCTCCTTTCTTTCACCTAATCTTCAGTTATTCCTTCTCAGGTTCCTTTCTTCAGGTCTAATGTCCCCTGCTACATTTTCAGATGGGTTCCTTCTCTATCACTAATCTACATGGGGTCATTAAAGTGAGTGCTCCAGATAATATTCTCTTTGCTTTCATCAAGAGCTTCATTATGCTTTTGGGAACATTACATATAAGCAATTATAAGTGCACATATTTCCTGTGCTTTAGTTAAGACTGATTTGTAACCTTCCTTTCCAGATGTTACAGAGGTGTAATTGTTGTCTTAGACTTTGGTTTGTAGATCTAATATGGTCATTTGAATGCCTGAATCATTTTGTAGCCTTTTAATAAACCCAGACCTAGCGTTATTCAAATATGTCTAAACTTGTAAAAGTACTTTCTCCTCTTCCTTCTTATGCTTATTGATTCTTTATTCCTTCATCCTTTGCTTACTTTTTCTAGCTTGTGGTTTTATTTTCCTCTTTCTCCCCCTTTTCCCTTGTTTTCAGATGTATCTCTCCTTCTTCATTTCTTGCTTTCCTTTTTCAGTATTTCTCTGGAAATATCAGTAAGTACAAGTAAATTTTAGCTATGGAATACTAATGTAGGCTGAAGTACTCCAGTTAAAGGAAATTTACGGTTAGAGTAACGGCAGTTACTCCCTGCTTAGTGAACTTCTGTAGTCGTCTATCAAGTCTGGTCTGCAAGCCAAGGGACAGTTTCCTGCTTCCTCTTCTTCTCCCATCCCCATTTCTTCCCCTGGCTTGTAGAAGGTTTCTGGAGGATGCCTCAGGCACATGGGCTGGTGATTCTTTCTTCTCGATTTTACATGTGGGTAAGAACTCATATGTAATGCTAACCTGGGTTTCTATGAGTGGGCAGCATGAAATATTTAATTTTGTCATCTAAGAAATGAAAATTTTCATGTCCCCAGAGAAGTCACTTACCAAAGAACATGAATACTGCTAATAAAAGTTACGAAAGATGAATATAAAAACTAGAACTCAGGCTTCAAATTTACCAGAATATACTTGGCTCAAACCGATGATCTATGTACGGTTTTAAAGTTCATTAAGTTGTTTGATGAGTGTGGAACTGATGGAGACAAAAAGAAACTGATGTTCCTGAAAGGAGCATCAGGCTCACTCCTTTCAGTGTGTAGAGCGATTCCACTTTTGTGCATCTTTGTCGAAAGAACTGGAACACAATATGTACCGGAAGCTGGAGCTATGTTGGTAAAAATGCTTACTCACCAGTTCTCAATGTTCTCAATGTTCTCAATACTCCTTAACATCAAAATCTTTGGCCATCACAACATTATCTGTTCTTACAATTTGACAAAGGGTAGTCTATTTTTCATTTGATGCTTGTACATAGGACTGGTCTATGCCCAAATAAGCAGCCTACGGATAGTACCCAAATATAGGAGACTCCAGACTTTGTGCAAAGGAGAGGTGGTTACTGTTGTATTTGTCTGTGGCAATGTAATGCCAAGGAGGTAGTCATCAAAATACAGGAAATGGAGGCAAAAGTTGGGAGTCGGGAAGGATATATGTGGTAAATCAAGAGGACAGTATGAATGGGTGAAAGGGAGTGATCTTGGGTATAAGTGCACAAACCCTGAGGTCCTTCAGGGCAGTCTTCTTACCCAGGCCTAGGGCACTGTGGGCTAAGAACAGTCATAACTCAGACTGGACAGTTTTTCCTTGGGTTACATTCTATGGAGGCACCATCCTAACCAATAAATCTCATGAGTAACTTAGCTTAAAGTGGCGGTGCTTGTTGGCTTCAATTTTAGGGTACACTTTCTTTGTCCCAAAATCATCAGGCTACACCTCTTTATGTGCTTCACTGTCTTCTATTCAGCAACCACCTGTATTCCTTCTTCATGTCTTCTGTTTATTCCCAGAACTTACACTAAGTAAAACAAACAGAGGAGTTTCTTTGTTTTCTCTGTCTTTGCATCCCCCTCTCTGAAGTAGTCTCTTCATTGGAGCAGTTGCCATCATGCCATTTTTTGCCTCCCAACTTTCCCCAATCAACCATAGCTTTCTACACATATGCCTGGAGGCACTGTCCACAGGCTGGTTAACCCAGGAGGCTCTCTCTCCTGTGCTCTAACCCTCCCTACTCTTCCTCTCCTCCAAAGTTTACCTGACTAGTGTTCCTTCACATTGTGATTCTATTTGGTATCTCCACTGCTTTTATGAGTTGATTTCAATTAGAGTATTAAAGATTGACTAATACTATGTTCCCAGATAGTTCTATTTTAAAATCAGTCTTCAATGGCCTAATTCATGTAAGTGAACAATAACTGGAATTCTAGGCATGCTAGGAGCAGGATGCCATAGGTTGTAGCTGCTACTCAGAGCTACCCTAGTCCCAGGGTTATCAATCCCCTTCCTCAGTCTTATAGATAGAGTGTATAGCATTAAACTTAGAACTTAAAAGCTGTGAAATGTTAGTTTTCACAGGATTCTCTTAAGCCACCCATTTAGCATTTGTGTTTTAGTATTAGCTCTGCTACTAGCTCTGCAAACTTGATCTATTACTCATTCATCTCTAAAATGAATGCTCTGTAAATGCAGAGGACCTCACCCTGTAGCCGCTTTCCCCAGGAGCAGTGTGCTCCAGTGACGGAGCTTTGTTTGTTTGTTTGTTTGGTTGGTTGGTTTTTGTTTTGCAATTTTATGAACAGAGTTGAGAGAATATATTTTAAAGGCTGATTTTCAGAACAGAGCCTCTTCATCCTACTATATATTTTTAAACATATTAAAGTTAACTTTTTTCTCGACAAATATACTTTGGACCTTTTGAAAGAGTAATCTTTTAAAACTAGTTCATTCTCTTCCAAATATTAATTCTACAATGTTCTTGATGTCTCAGTACTTTAGGGTGTAGTCACATAGTTAAGAAGGCAAAAAAAATGTGTTCTTAAATCCATTCCACCTATTATCTTATAGCTGTTTAATTCACTAACGTTCTTATAAGGTAGATCACTAGCTAATTCCACATTTTATAAGGATGCACTGAAGCATAGTTTGGTTTAATTAAGTAATTTTTGGTAGCGAATTAATTGTTTTACTAGAAATAGACTCTTAGTTTTTCTTGCTTCACTTGGTAATGACAATGCCTCTAGCTCTCCTTCTGTGATTAAAAAATGTATACATGAAATATATATTTATACATTAAGTGCTGAGAGAAAATAGGATATTCAGTGAAATTATCTTTCAAGAATAAAGACTTAAGACATTTTTTCAGAAAAAAACACAAACCTAAGAAGGATTACCACAGACAGAACTTAGCTAAAGGATGTATTTCAGGAAGAATAAAAATGATCATAAAAAGAGGGTTTAAGAAGAAAGAAGAAATGGTAAGAAAAACAAAATTAAATTAAAACAAAGTGATAAATATGTCTACTGGAAACAGTAACAATATGTGTAAGTTGTGGGGTTAATAAAACCAGTATGTATCCAAAATTTTGGATAATAATTGCATGTAACTAGCATGAAAAGTGGAAGGTGATTGATGATAAATAATTCTTAGATCCTTTTATCATTGTAGGAGGTAAAGACAGTGATTTTAGAGTTTAAGTATAATATGCAAATTAAAATTTCTAGACTATCCAGGAAGAAGGGGAAGGAAGGAAATAGTACATAACTTTAAAGCAAGTACAGGAGTTAAAGTGAGGGAAATTTTAATCAATCTGAAAGAAAACAAAATTGGAACTACAAAATCAATGAGTCAAATATCCAGATATAGCAATAATGACAACTTAATGGGCTTATCCTCCAATTAAAGCTAAAGATTCTCAGAATGGATACATAAACAAATTCATAAATATTAATTAGAAATGAATAGGGACAGTGCTTATCTTTGTAAGTAGTCCAGTTCATCAGGAAGTTATAAAATGTTTAATTGGCATGCGTCTGAAAATATAGAGCAAAAATGGTCAGTGCTGCAAGAAGAAATTGTTAAATCCACTGTTTAATGGGAAATGTTAACACTTATCTCAATAATTGATCTGTTAAGCAATCAACAAGGACATAAAAGAGTTGAAAGATACAATTAATAAGACACTGCATTCAACAATTATAGAATACATACTATTTTTAAGCACACACACACAAATTATAAAAAGTGATCATGTACCAGGCCAAGAATAACATTTCTAAAAATTTTAGGCAATCAGTATCATATAAATCATGTTCTCTCATTACAGAACAATTTAGATTAGAAATCAGTTACAACAAAGATACCTTGAAAAAAACCTGCGTTTGGAAATTTAAAAATTATACTTTCTAAATGACCCAAATAACTTCCTTAAGTCAAAGAAATTATACATGATGGTAGAAATAACTAAGTTCAGAAGAGTTATGAAAATACCATATAGCAAAATATATGTGTTGTAGCTCAAGCAATACTTAGAAAAAAATCTGTATTCTTAAAGCAGGGTGGGCAAAATTTTCTGCAGCAGAACAGATAATAAATCTCACTATTTACTGTCAGAACTCTGTTGCAACTACTCAACTTTGCTGCTGTAGCATGAAACCAACCATATCCAATAAATATGAAAGTAAATGGGTCTGTCTGTGTTCTGATAAAACTTTATTTATGAAAACAGTCAGTGCCAATAACGATTTCTGAAACTGAGGCAATAATAAATAGCCTACCAATAGGCAGTAATAAATAGCCTACTGAAACTATTCTGAAAAATGGAAAAGGAGGGACTCTTCCCTAACTCATTCTATGAGGCCAGCATCATCTTGATATCAAAACCTGGCAGAGATACAATAAAAAAGGAAAATTTCAGGCCAATATCCTCGATGAACATCAATGTAAAAATCCTCAACGGTATACTGGCAAACCAAATCTAGCAGCACGTTAAAAATCAGGTAGGCATCATCTCCAGAATACAAGGTTGGTTTAACAATGCAAATCAATAAATGTGATTCATCACATAAACAGCACTAAAGACAAAAACCACCTGATTATCTCAATAGATGCAGAAAAGGCTTTCTGTAAAATTCAACATCGTTTCATGTTAAAAGCTCTCAATAAACTAGGTATTGAAGGAACATACCTCAAAAGAATAAGAGCCACATATGACAAACCCACAGCCAACATCATACTGAATGAGCAGAAGCTCAAGCATATCCCTTGGAAACCAGCACAAGACAAGGATGCCCTCTCTCACCACTCCTATTCAGCATAGTACTGGAAGTTCTGGCTGGGACAATCAGGCAAGAGAAAGAAATAAAGGGCATTCACATAGGAAGAAAGGAAGTTAAACTATCCCTGTTTGCAGACAACATGTTCCTATATCTAGAAAACCCCATAATCTCAGCCTAAAAGCTTCTTAAGCTGATAAGCAGCTTCAGCAAAGTCTCAGGATACAAAAAGCAATGTGGCAAAATTGCTACTATTCTTCTACACTAACAACAGTCTAGCCAAGAGCCAAATCATGAACTCCCATTCGCAACTGCCACAAGAAGAATAAAATACCTAGGAATATAGCTAACAAAGGAAGTGAAAGATCTCTGCAAGGAAAACTACAACCACTGCTCAAATAAATCAGAGATGTCACAAACAAATGGAAAAACATTCCATGCTCATGGATAGGAAGAATCAATGTTGTTAAAATGGCCATACTACCCAAAGCAATTTATAGATTCAATGCTAGCCCCATTAAACTACCATTGACATTCTTCACGGAACTAGACAAAACTATTTTAAGATTCATATGGAGCCAAAAAAGAGCCTGAATAGCCCAGGCAATCCTAAGCAAAAGGAACAAAGCTGGAGGCATCATGCTACTCGACTTCAAACTATGCTAAAAGGCTACAGTAACCAAAACAACATGATACTGGTACAAGAACAGACACAGACTGATGGAACAGAATAGAGAACCCAGAAATAAGACCACACACCTACAACTATTGGATCTTCCACAAACCTGACAAAAATAAGCAATGGGGAAGGGATTCCCTATTCAATAAATGATGCTGGGATAACTAGCTAGTCATGTGCAGAAAATTGAACCTAGACTCCTTCCTTACACCTTATACAAAAATTAACTCAAGATGGATTAAATACTTAAATGTAAAACCCAAAAACTATAAAAACCCAGAAGACAACCTAGGCAATACGATTCAGGAAATAGGCACAGGCAAAGATTTCATAATGAAGATGCCAAAAGCAATTGCAACAAAAGCAAAAATTGACAAATGGGATCTAATTAAACTAAAGAACTTCTGCACAGCAAAAGAAACTATCAACAGAGTAAACAGACAACCTACAGAATGGGAGAAAATTTTTGCAAACTATGCTTCTGACAAAGGTCTAATATCCAGCCTCTGTCAGGAACTTAAACAAATTGACAAGAAAGAAAACAACCCCGTTAAACAGTGGGCAAAGCACATGAACAGACACTTCTCAAAAGAAGACATACATGCAGTCAACAAACATGAAAAAATGCTCAACATTACTGATCATTAGAGAAAAATGCAAATCAAAACCACAATGAGATACCATCTCACACCAGTCAGAATGGTTATTATTAAAAAGCCAAAAAATAACAATGTCGGTGAGGTTGTGAAGAAAAAGGAACACTTTTACACTGCTGGTGGGAGTGTAAATTAGTTCAACCATTGTGGAAGACAGTGTGGCAATTCCTTAGAGACCTAAAGACAGAAATACCATTCAACTCAGCAATCCCATTACTGGGCATATACCCAAAGGAATATAAATCATTCTATTATAAAGACACATGTATGTGTATACTCATTGCAGCAGTATTCACAATAGCAAAGATATGGAATCAACCTAAATGCCCATCAATGATAGACCGGATAAAGAAAATATGGTACATATACACCATAGAATACTGTGCAGCCATAAAAAAGAATGAGATCATGTCCTTTGCAGGGACATGGATGGAGCTGGAGGCCATTGTCCTTAGCAAACTAACACAGGAACAGAAAATCAAATACTGCATGTTCTCACTTATAAGTGGGAGCTATGTGATGAGAACACATGGACACGTAGAGGGGAACAGCATACATTGGGGCCTATCAGAGGATGGAGGGTGGAAAGGAGGAAAAATAACTAATGGATACTAGGCTTAATACCTAGGTGATGAAATCATCTGTACAGCACGAAATAATCTGTACAGCAAACCCCCATGAAACATGTTACATATGTAACAAACCTGCACTTCCTGCAGCTATACACCTGAGCTTAAAATAAAAGTGAAAAAATAAATAAAGAATAATTTTAAAAAAATGGTCAGTGGATCAGTTTTGGCCCAAGCTTCTTGGTTTGCCAACCCCTACCTGCTATTTATTTATTTGTTTGTTTATTTCATTTAATCATCCTTCACAGAACAAAACTCTTGCCTTTTAAAGGCTGGTACTAGAAGAAGAGAAAGGTTGGAATAAATTAACTAATCATCTAACATAAGATCTTAATTTAAAACCTAAAGAATAAACCTAAAGAAAGGAACAGAAAGGAAATAAATGATAAAGACAAGAACAGCAATAAATAAAAGATTTCATAAAACAAAGCCAAATTCTGGTTATTTTAAAAGACTTTTTAGCCTGGGTCTTCCAAAAAGTAGAAACTTAGGTACAGATTAGTTTCTAATACTTAAGAGACACAAGTCCAAGGCTATGAAAGTGAGATAAAAAGATCAGCAAAAAGCACCATGAGCCTGTAATCTCAGCACTTTGGGAGGCTGAGGCAGGCAGATCACTTGAGGTCAGGAGTTCGAGACCAGCCTGGCCAACATGGTGAAATCCTATCTCTACTAAAAATACAAAAATTAGCCGGCCGTGGTGGCACATGCTTGTAATCCCAGTTACTCGGGAGGCTGAGGTGGGAGAATCACTTCAACCTGGGAGGCTGCAGTGAGCTGAGATCGTGCCACTGCACTCCAGCCTGGGCGACAGGCGAGACTCTGTCTCAAAAAGAAAGAAAGAAAAAAAAGCACCATGAACTGTCAAGGGTACAACATGTTGCCCAGCAGGCACATTGGCTCAGCAGCATGATCTTTCATCCACGTTTGAAAGTAGAGGTATGATCCAGTACAGGTGAGCTCCGTGCAAAGGATAAAGAAGAAGCTGTGCAGGGGAATCTAAGAATGCCTGTGAGGTTTGTGTTGCAGTACAAAGACTATAAAGTTTCTAAAACTCTGGCCGGGTGTGGTGGCTCACACCTGTAATCCCAGCACTTTGGGAGGCCGAGGTGGGCAGATCACGAGGTCAGGAGATCGAGACCATCTTGGCTAACATGGTGAAACCCTGTCTTTACTAAAAATACAAAAAAATTTAGCCGGGCGTGGTGGCAGGTGCCTGTAGTCCCAGCTACTCAAGAGGGTGAGGCAGGAGAATGGTGTGAACCCGGGAGGCGGAGCTTGCAGTGAGCCGAGATTGCGCCACTGCACTCCAGCCTGGGCTACAGAGCAGGACTCCATCTCCAAAAAAAAAAAAAGTTTATAAAACTCTGAGGAGACTGATAAAAAAAGAGAAGGCATGAGTAATCAATATTAGGAACAAAAAGAGTATATTACTGATGCAGCAGAGATTTAAAAGATAAGAGAATATTTTGAACTACTTTATGCCAACAATTTTGAAAACTTAGATGTTAGGTCAGATTCCTAGAGGAATGTAAATTATCAAAACTGACTCACAAAGAAGAAGAAAATTAGAATGCTCCTATAAATTATTAAATAAAATGAAAAATATATTACCAAGAAAGTTTTCTCCAGAAACACAGAGCCTAGGTAATTTTATAGGCAAATTCTACAGCAACAACAAAAATCAAGCAACTGATAGTTTCAATCTTGCAAAAACCTTTCAAAACAGTGGATATAGAAGAAACACTCCCAAATTAATGTATGAGGCCAGTGCAAACTTTAAGCCAAAATCAAAGATTATTTCAGAAAGGAAAAATTACAATCCAAGTGCCATTTTTTTTTTGCATGTGTTCACTTTTGAACATAGTTGCTAAAGTCCTAAACAAAATAACATCAGATGGAATTTATGAATAGATGAAGAAAAGCTATTTCATCATGACTGTCAACTGGTACAGTCACTTTGGAAAATAACCTGATAACATGGTGAAGTTGAATATACACATTTCCTGTGACCCAGCAATTCCTCCAAGTGGAGCCTCTAAACTCACGTATATATGCATCAGGTATGTGTTCAAGTATGTTCATAGTACTGAACAACTGGGAACAACACACATGCCCATCAGCAATAGAATGGAGAAGGTGTGTACATCATACATATGTCAATAGAGGAGATTTTTTTTTTTGAGACGGAGTTTCACTCTGTTGCCTAGGCTAGAGTGCAGTGGCATGATCTTGGCTCACTGCAAGCTCTGCCTCCCGGTTCACGCCGTTCTTTTGCCTCAGCCTCCCGAGTAGCTGGGACTGCAGGCGCCCGCCACCACGCCCGGCTGTTTTTTGTATTTTTAGTGGAGTCGGGGTTTCACTGTGTTAGCCAGGATGGTCTCGATCTTCTGACCTCGTGATCTGCCCCCCTCGGCCTCCCAAAGTGCTGGGGTTACAGGCGTAAGCCACCGCGCCTGGCCCATTTTAGGAAATTTATTTAAGGATGCACCTGAGAGACAGGTCTATGGCTTTCCCGAAAGATGATTTCGAGGGCTCCAAATTTTTAAAGGGGAAAGGGCGGGATATTGAGAAGTACATGGTTTTCATGTAAGTGAATCCGCGTTTTTACATGAGATGACATAAACAAAAGGGGCAGAGGAAAAATGCGGGGAATCTGCATTTTACATAAGAGAACGCAGACAAAACGGGGTAGGGGAACAGTCAGATGTGCATTTGTGTCTGGTGGGCTGGGGTGACTGCACCTGTAAAGACAAGCTACCAGTTTCCATTGCTATGGTGAAATTTTAACAGCTCACTAGGAATTTCCTTGTGGGCAAAATATGGGGGAGGCATGTAGCTTTTCATCTTGGAGCCATCTTATTTAGGAACCGAAAGGGGGAGGCAGGTTTGCTGCCAGCTTCCCAGCTTGACTTTTCCCTTTGGCTAAATGCGTTTAGGGTCCCCACATTTAATTTCCTTTCACACACATATATTCATAGATATTTATAGAAGGAGCAGTGAAATGAAATAGCTAGTTACCTGCAACAATGTGGGCAAATTTCATGAACATAATGGTGAAAAAAATACGTCCTTGAAAAATACAAACATTCGTTTCCTCTTAAAAACAAGCAAAACGAAACAATATGTTATTTATGTGTACATACACACTGTAAAACTATAAAGGAAAGCAAGAGACTGACAAAACTGCAGATGAAGGATAGCTGCAGCTTCTGGCAGATGGAAGGGAGGCAGGGAGTCAGAGGGCTTCCGAAGATTGGTCATATTCTCTTTCTTATATTGGTGGTTGGAACATGAGGGCTGTTAATATATCATGTATGACATTTCACACACAAAGGAAAAAGCGGATATTTTCCAGTAGACATTAGGACTACTGCACACTCGGACCCACAGGACTGAAGGCACTTACGTGCTGGGCGGTGGGACTGGAGAGGTGTGGCTGCTACTGCAGCCTGCTGAGGTGGCAGGGCTGTGGCCCCAGGTCAGACTGGAAGGGCTGATGGGCTCATGGAGAGCTCTTTCTGAGATTTATGTTTTGGAAGGAAGACTTCTGCCCATATTTTGCAGAGGATGAAAGAGTAAGGCCAATGACCAGGGAACGAGTTACAAGACTTTTAGTCCAGGCAAGAGATGACAGAAGTGTCTTCCAAGGTTATAGCAGCCAAGATGAAGAAGAGAGGAAGGATTTGAAAGATATTTCACATGAACGGGATTGGCTGCTGTCTAGTGGATATGGAAGATGAGGGAATCAGAAAAAGTCAAAGATGGCCTCAGAAGGCAAGGATTTCAGCTGGCATAACTAGAAGGTTAAAATTGCCATTACCTGAGTCGTGGGACACCAAAGGAGGAATGTTTTTGTGGCTTAAAAGAGAAGAAGAAAGGAAGATGACAGATTGAGCTTGAGGTGTATCTGAGACACTTTTCTCCAGGGGTGGCCTGTCCAAAGGGCGTTTGGCCACTGCCCTTCCTACAGACCCATCCTGATCCTACTGCCTGCTTCTCCTCCAAGGACAAACGCCATGTACTTTGTGTTATTCAATCTTCCTTAGCTTCTTCCAACTTAGTGGCTCCCTTTGAACGCTTTAAGGAAGGACCACAGCTCTCACATCACCATGACACAACCACTGCACACATTGCAGGTTAGGAGAACTTACCTTTTGAGCAGTGCCAGACCTGTGCACAGGGTCAGGGGCTGTAGGATGTCCTCTTCTTACTGTCTGTCGTGCTGACAGTGCAGCCTTCCTAGAGTTGTATTTGTTTCTTTTGATGTTGGAGGCTTGATCCAGAATTCCAAAATCATTTAATTAAAATTTAAAGATTCCTATCCAGAGAATCAGAAGACACGGCGTGTTACTCTGCTAGGGATGCCATAATAAAATACCATAGACTTGGTGGCTTAAACAGCAGAAATTTATTTTTCACAGTTCTGGAGACTGTCCAAGATCAAGGTATCGGCAGGTTTAGTTTCTCCTGAGGCCTCTCTCTCTTTGGTTCGCGGATGGTCCCCTTCTCACTCTGTCCTCATGTGGCCTTTTCTCTGTGCACACAGGTCCTTGGTGTCCCTTCCTCTTCTTACAAGGACACTAGTCCTATTGGATTAGGGCTCCACCCTTATGATTATGACCTTATTTAACCTTAATTATCTCTTTAAAGGCCCTATCTCCAAATAGAGTCACATTGTGGGTTAGGGCTTTATGAATTTTGTCGGGAGACACAATTCAGTCCATAACACTTGGAATCTCATCATGGCCCACCCATACCCTAGAGGTATGGTCTTGGGCAAGTGACTTTTCCTGTACTCCTGTGTTTCTCATCTGAAAATAAAGATCTAGAGACTAGAATGGTGGTTCTCAAATGTTAATGTGGATTGGAATCACCTGTACCTGTAGGGCTTGTTGAACCACACACTGCTAAGCCCCATCCCCAGAGTTTCTGGTTCAGTGGACTTTGTTTTGTTTTGTTTTGAGACAAAGTGTCACTCTGTCACTCAGGGTGGAGTGAAATGGTGTGATCTCAGCTCACTGCAACCTCACCCTCCTGGGTTCAAGTGATTCTCCTGCCTCAGCCTCCCGAGTAGCTGGGACTACAGGTGCACGCCACTGCACCCAGCTAATTTTTGTATTTTTCGTAGAGACAGGGCTTCGCCATGTTAGCCAGGCTGATCTCGAACCCCTGACCTCAAGTGATCCACCCGCCCCAGCCTCCCAAAGTGCTGGGATTACAGGCATGAGCCACCGTGCCCGGTCTGGTTTAGTGGACTTTGCATTTGAACGAGTTTTCAGGTGCTGCTGCTGCTGCTGCTCTGGAAACACCACACTTTGAGAACCACTGGAATAGAATGATCTATGTAGTTCTTTTAAGCCTTATCATTCTAATATTAAATTTATTGGAAAGTAACATCTTGCATCCTTTCTCAACTGGAGTTCCTCATCTGAACCACAACCTGGACATAGATCTGAGTGGCTGTTTTCTGAATTCTCCCAAAAATGGAATATAAATCGTACCATCTACCATCTAGAAGCGGGGGGAGGGGGGGTGGTTGTTCATTCATCATAGAGAGTGAGTGTTGTAGGATGTTAAAGCCTGATTCTCTCGTGGAACCCTTGTTGAAAAGGCTGATATTAGAGGCTCAGTCAGGCTGAAAGGACTCCAGTTATGAACTTTACTTCCCTCAAGATGGTGTCCACAGCTTCTGGAAGAGCAGAACCTCTCTCTTAGATGTCCCTTCTTTCTGTCCAAAAAGGTGGAAAAAATTAAAAGAAAAATTAGAGCTCAAAGAGATTGTAAGTCATTTCGAGACTGGAAGTATAAATTTTCAGAGGAGGAAACTGAGGCTCGAGGGTGACCTCTGCAAAGCCACACAGCAAATTAGTGTCAGGACCTGAACTGGAATTTAGGGTTAGTGATTAACCTGTCCAGACCAGTGCGTCATACCTACTTAGCGCAAGAAACGAATGATTCAGCAAGGGAAGAGAATCAACATGGAAGTGGGTGGGCAGGATTTCTGCTTTCTACCAGGAGCAGTGAGTCCTGCCCCCACAGCTGTAGTGGGTGTATTACCTCGGCACTTAGGAAGGTGGCAGATGTCACATGAGCACTCCTGCTGGGATCCTTTGCTGACTTCTGGCCCCTGCCATCTGCAAATTTCCATAGCATGGGGCTTAGAAAACTGATAATTTGTTGCATTGCCTTAATGCTCAATTTTTACAAATTAGGAATAAAATACAAGATGACAGGAGTTGTACTCATAAAAGAAATTTATGTCCATTGAAAGTTAAGCCATGTTCATTCTTCTCAGATGAATTGGGATTTAGCATTATGTTAGTTTCCTGATCACAGCCCTTGATGCCAGTTTTCCGGTATGTACCCGTTTGCTGCATTGATATCTATTGCCTAAGTATTGAAAATATATTAATAGGGAGGGTTTCCATAACCTGCAGTAGTTTTAAAAATCATTTTCAAGGAAAATGGGTCTCTAGTTTCACGTATATAATATTATCCAATAATCAATCTTGTTTAGTATAATTAAAGCCAATTTGTATTATTCAGTTTTCTACCTCAAAATCCTTCTCCCTTCCCCTAAATTCAAAAACAGAAGCAAGAAGCTTCTCTTCAAAATGGCATGAGTTCTGGTCCCCATTGCTCTTGCCATTAGACTGTAAATTTCCCTGCTGTACTCAGAGAATCAATCTCAAAACCACTTCAAAAGAAAAAGACATTTCTTATTAACTCACAGCCCAGAAGTTTTGTTCGAACTGTGTGCCCTAGATCCTTCCCAGTGTTGGAGGACAAACTGCGACATATGACATATGAGGTATCTAGATACCATGGGGGTCTACAGGGCAGAAGTATAGAGCTTTGAAAAAACTCGGTTGTTTTAAATGTTCTGTCTCACTGCAGTTAATTAAGACAGAAATGAACATCCTTAATAATGCTATTTTTGATCGTGGAAATGAGAAAGTGGAATCAGGGAGTACCATTCTCATACCTTCTCACCTCCCCACCGTAAACCATTGAGCAAATGCACAGAACTCTCTCTACTAGGAGTACAGTACGTTACAGCATCATCATGGAATAAGTAAAAGAATCTGTTTCTGCCAGTCCTCTGGAAGTTCTGAGTTCTTTAAAAGCTGAGGGTAGCTCTTTGCCCTTACACAATCACCCACTTCTCTAAGCGGCCCTTCATTGTCAAATGCAAAGTTAAAAAAGTAAATAAATTAAAAAAAAACCCTTCATCTTCTATTCCCTATCTCTTTTACAGTCTAACGAACACCTCCCTTTGTGTTTTCCTCTGAACTGTCTTCTTTGTGGCACCTCCTGCTGAATCACACAAGAAAATCTATTTTGGGTTATTTTGTCACTATTTTATGCCTCCTCCCATCCCCCGCAGTTTGATTTCCCAGATGCTCTCGCTTTACTGTCTTTTGAATTTTCCTGCACTTTCCATCTTCAGAGTGATTTATGATCATCCTTGCCTATTTTTTACTGTGTCATGAAAAGAGATTGTTGTTATCAGTGGAAAAACACTTCTTTTCCTTTAGCATTATTTCTTGTCTACACATCTTGATCTTTTTCAAAATACTTTGCCAATTATTCTTATTTTCAGTTCCTATTGTTTTGGTTCAATTTTTCAGATGAGTCAAGATCAAAGTGGGAGGTGTCCCATCCCAGGAACGGAAGCAGACTTTTGCTTATTTGGCCTATTTATTTGGCCCAGTTGCTGCTAGCTTGAGAAAGATGTCTTGGGCATTTGCATTTTTCCTATACAGTAGTAATTCTTGATGTCTTCTGGCTTTGGAGCAGTGATTAGTGGAATGGAGAAAGGTTAAGAAGATTCTGAAAGATGGCAGCTTCTAGCAATCTTATTTTAAGATTAAGAAAAAAATCTCTGCCAAAGAAATAGTCCCGAAATGCTGTCGCAAGCTTAAATTCAAAAATGTAGATTCACTTGCTGGAATTGTTGTTGTTGCTTTTTACAAAGCAGTATTAATGCAGAGTAATGAGATGCAATCTGTCTGTACTAGCCAAAGCAAATGAAAACTTATCGCCCTGGTTGAAGGTGAGGTTTCAATTCATCCATGTAAACCTGCACTGAAAATGGAAACTCTCTTGCTGACTTCATTAAAGAGCTTGCACCTTGTACTGAAATCTGCCTAATAGTTGAACAAACGTGTTTTGCTGACATTGGGTTGAGTCATGAAAAGTAATTTCTTCCTAGACAATATTTGCTAGTACTGTCCATTTGCCAATGTAAAACTAAATTTGGAAAATTAGACCCTGCCATGGGTATATATACACATTGACAAATGGTTTTCTAATACAGTTTTCGGTTCCCCATTTGCTTGTTTTTGTACGTTCATTTTTGGTGGACAGTATATATATTTTTTTCCAGAAGACGTTTTGGAATCCTCTAGGTCATATAGAAGAAATGTGTTAATTTTCCCAGGTGGAGTGTTTTTTTCTGGGTGGTTCTTAAGACTACCATGTTCAAAAATGTTCAAAACATCTCTCAGGTGTTTCCACTTGACTTTAATTTCAGAGGCTGGTTCTGGGCATAAAACCCCTGATGAGTATAATGACAGAACCATTGAGAAGACAGTTTCTTAAAACAACCAAGGCCTACTTTCTGGTCATGTAAAAATGAGTTATCACCGCTTCAGCCACTACAAAGCTCAAAGTAGGGGAGGTGACAACATAAAAAGAGGCCAAGACTAAGAAGATTATATTTAATAAGTATAATTGAAAAGTCTTGAGCTTAAGCATGACAGAGGGTTAGCAGAAGTTCTGACATTGTAGCTGATGTTCAGAATTTTGTTGCTGAAATCCACTTTCCCAATTCTCCCACATTTTGCAGGTAGGAAGGAGGCTTGCACAGATGTGAACTGACTTCCCCAACTTTGCACAGCTGATAAATAACATAACCAGAATGAGAAGTTAGGTTGTCTGGTTTCTAGTCCACTGCTTTTTTTCTTTTCTTTTTTTTTTTGCAAGTTCAATATGAAGTAACTGAGATAGAGTTGCCAAAATCTATATTACAAACTCAGGAAAAAGAAGAGTAGGACAGAGTATAAGCCTACCTACTCTTCAGCAATCAACTTATACATAAATAAATATTTATTGAGTAGCCACTATGTGCCAGGCGTGGAGCTCCTAGCTCACAGCATTACAAACGACTATATAAGATATCATCGAGCAGCTATTTTATAATTTTCAGCAGCTATTATAATTATTATTATTATTTTGAAACAGGGTCTCCCTTTGTCACTCTGGCTGGAGTGCAGTGGTGCAATCACAGCTCACTGAAGACCTCTCGGGCTCTTAGGTGGCCTGTTAGGTTCTTTACTGCTCTAAAGGCCCGTGGTTCCTGGAAAAGCTTCTATAAATGTTTTCACAGTGGAGTTTTATATATAGATTCTGCACAGGAGTAACAGTGTGTATTCTAGACCAGCCATAAGCCTA
>NW_026652289.1:80586112-80919789 GCF_009828535.3 Hylobates moloch | reverse complement strand
TCTTTTTTTTTTTTTTTTGAGAAGGAGTCTCGCTCTGTCGCCCAGGCTGGAGTGCAGTGGCGCTATCTTGACTCAAAGCAAGCTCCACCTCCCGGGGTCACACCATTCTCCTGCCTCAGCCTCCTGAGTAGCTGGGACTACAGGCACCTGCCGCCATGCCTGGCTAATTTTTTGTATTTTTTAGTAGAGATGGGGTTTCACCGTGTTATCCAGGATGGTCTCGATCCCCTGACCTCGTGATCCGCCCGCCTTGGCCTCCCAAAGTGCGGGAGCTCTTTGAATTGGCTCCTGTACCCCTTTGTCGTAGCCCATCAATTAAAAAATTTTGCTTTTAGGACTTCCTCACTTTCTGACACTAGAAGATACTCCAGGCTCATCTTACGTATTTTCTGCCCCAGTCCTAGAATCAGCCATTTCTTCCAGGAACCCTAGTTCCTTTCATTGGAGAATGATATCAGAAACCAACTTCTAGGTACTATGTACCCTTGTTGCTACTGGCATTTTTTTATTTTGGCACTTTTAACTGACAGAGCAAAGAAAGATATGTATGTATATTAAGAGTAGTATCTACATATATCTATAAATGTATGTAGCAATCTATGTCTCTAGTAAGCTAAACATGAGTGCTGATTGAGATCTTCAGCTCTATACATTATCACATGGATTATTCTGGCCTTCTCCCCTCGCTTATCTATAAATTCTACTCCCACAGTGAGAAACCTGTCTCACACCATCTGCCCTGCATTTACTGAGTTGTTCAGTTCCAGTATACATAGATAGCCGTATCAAAATTGTTAGCCCATAACCCCTGTGGGAAACAACTTAACTGCAGTACAGTGTTTACATGCAGTTCCTATAACCTGTAGTCTTACAGACTTCATTCATTTCCAGAGTTACTTAGGTTAGCGTCTTTTCCTCTCTCACTTCAGTGAGGTTGTTTCATACATGGTAATACAGTTAGATTCTCCTGTCATTGTCTTCATTCTTTCCTGAGGTCTCCTGACCTAAATTATTTAATTAATTAATTTATTTATTTATTTATTTTTTGAGATGGAGTTTCACTCTTTTTGCACAGACTGGAGTGCAATGGCATGATCTTGGCTCACTGCAACCTTTGCCTCCCTGGTTCAAGCGATTCTCCTGCCTCAGCCTCCTGAGTAGCTGGGACTACAGGCGTGCGCCACCACGCCCGGGCTAATTTTGTGTTTTTAGTAGAGACAGGGTTTCACCATGTTAGCCAGGCTGGTCTTGAACTCCTGACCACAAGTGATCCGCCCACCTCGGCCTCCCAAAGTGCTGGGATTACAGGCGTGAGCCACTGCGCCTGGCCTAAGTTTAAAAAAATTTGCATGCATTAAGTTTCACTCTGTGCTGTGAAGTTTGGCGAGTTTTGCCAGATGTGTAGTGTCGTGTATCCACTATTGCAGCATAATACAGAATAGTTTATCACCCTAAAAATCCCGTGTTTTATTTTTTTCTCCTCCCACTGACACCCTGGCAGCCACTGATATTTTCATTGTCTCTATAGTTTGCCATTTCCAAAAGGTCATGTAATTGGAATCATACAGTAGGTAGCTTTTTCAGACTGGTTTCTTTTGCTTAGCAATATGCACTTAAGGTTCCTCTATATCTTTTTGTGGCTGGATGGCTTGTGCCTTTTTTTTTTTTTTTTTGCTAGATAATATTCTACAGGGTGGATGTACCACAGTTTGTTTATCCATTTACCTATAGAAGTACATTTTAATTGCTTCCAGTTTTGGGCAATTATGACTAAAGCTACTAGTAATGATTCACATGCACGTTTTGTGTAGACATAAGGTTTCAGCCTAATTGGGTAAATTCCTAGGAGCATGAATGCTAGATTGTATTGTAAGAGCAGGTTTAGTTTATAAGAAACTGCCAAACTGTCTTCCAAAGTGGCTGCGCCATTTTGAGTTCCCACCAGCAATGAATGAGAGTTCCTGTTGCTTGCCATCCTTACCAACATTTAATATGTCAGTTTTCTGAATTTATCCATTCTAATAGATGTTTAGTGGTATTTCACTGTTTTAATTTGCAATTCCCTAATGACGAATGACGACAAGCATCTTTTCATATGCTTTTTTCCGCCCATTTGTGTACCTTCTTTAGTGAAGTGACTGTTCAGATCTTTTGCCCATTTTTAAATCAATTTTTTTAAATTGTTGAGTTTTAGGAGTTTTAGAAAAATATTTTCAGTCTTTATCAGATCCTTACATAGATGGGCCTTAGTTACAGTTCCTTTATCAGATACGTGTTTTGCAAATATTTTCCCCTTTTTGTGGCTTATCTTCTCATCCTCTTACCAGTGTCTTTCATGTGTTTTTAAATTTTATTGCCATTTTCTTTACTCTCAGAGAGTAGCTCTGAGCATTAGGGTTGAATTCTTCTGTTGCTAGGCAAGATCAATTATTTTGATACAATCAGTGCTTTCTTCTTCCCCTTTCTATATTGATAACCACTGGTCTAGATTCCCACTGCTGAGCCAAGCCCACCACACTTTGGAGTCTGCCCTTGTTGACTTAACTAGATAGAAGCAATGAGGAGGTGCACAAAATCCTAGGAGACTTGGTGTTTAGTTTTGTCTCTGCTCATTATCAGCTGCGTGGCTGTAAAAAGACAGTGGTATTTCTCTGTGCTGCAGTTGCTTTGGATCTGATACTCTTTAAGCTAACAATGCATAGAATATTATTCACAAGCAAAAGTTTTACTGGCAGAGTATTTGATTACTCTTACTGAGTTTCAAGGTTGACTACTACAAATAGCTTTTAAAACAGATGCCTATGCCCACTTTCGTTTACTCATGGTGGTCGTTTAGAGAGCTAAGGTTAAAGCTGTAACTGGATGATTTCTAGGAAATAGGTTCAAGCAGTTCCAAATAGTTCACTTAACACATGGGGATGTTGGGGACCTGTTTGCTCTTCTTTTAATATATTTACTATGCACTTTGAAATCTACCCCGGGCCTAACATGAGCTCTCCTTTTGAAAGTGCCTCCCAAAATGGAGCACCTACTCTACGAAACCTTCTTCTGACATTTATTAGATGAAGTAGAAAGGTTTAGAGCAGCAGTTCTAGTGTTGTTTCATCTTCTTCGTTCCTCTTCTCTAAGGTATATGAGGCATTTTTTATATTTAGCTTGAATTTAAATTAGAACAGCCTAAGTCAACTGTGGGGAAGATAGTAATATACAGCCAAGTCCGATTTTTGCCTTGGTAAGATGTTTCTGTTGTTCTATATGCCAAGGAAAGTAACTGAAGAATTTTAAGGAGAATACTGATGTGATTTGATAACTTTTTTTTTTTTTTTGGAGAGGTCACCCTTGAAGGTGCACACAAAAGGGATTTTAGTTGGACAGGAGCAAAAGCAGGGAAACATAGTAGGGAGTGATCACAATAGGCAAAGCTACAAAAAATCTTGGACCATCTGGTGGCAGTGGAGCTGGGGAGAAGGCATCAGATTTGAAGCTTGTTTGGGAGGTAAAGCTAACCAGATTTGCTGTTAGATTGAATCTGAGTGGAAAATATGGCAACTAACCATAGTGGTTTGCCCAAGAATGTCTTGATTTTTACCACTGAGAGTCCCACATCCTAGAAACCCCATCTGGAATGGGTCGCCCTAGTGGAGGAACACCCACACTTTAAAATCAGGGGTTGAATCCACAGATCATGAAGTTTCTTTTCCCTACCTCTAAAGTTCTTTGTTGCTGTGATTCTGTGAAATATTCCCGCAGAGCAATTTTCCCTCAATTAACAGACAGTCTAATGGTGATTTTTTTTTCAGGTAGGTCTAGGGCAGATATTGCAGAAGAAGGCATCCTGTATAAGAATAACACATCTCATCCTTTGTAACACCTATGTGAAAGAAAATTCTTTATGGTAGGAGAAATTTAGTTTCCATAAAAGAAATAATGTTTTAACTCTGGGGAATGGAAAACTGTGACTCCATCCTTTTGAAAGATCCTTGAAGAGCAGATTGGACACTCATTTATCTGACGGCTGCCCAGAATCAAAGGAAAGCTTGACATGGCCTCTTAGGGTCACTCTTTTGATTCTTTGACAAGTGGTTTGGGTTCTACAGCAAAAGAAGTTGGAAAGTGCAAAATTTAGTGAGTACTTATTGTTACTGCCCAATGTAAATGTTTAACATCCCATTTTCTCAGATACAGGTGGCATCTATGAGAATTACTTTGAGAGGCAGTCAACTTACAGCTGTTAAATTCAGCCTCTCTGCAGCATCTACCAAGAAACTACTGTTAAAGAACCATGTAGTAAGATGCCCATTTCTTAGTGTTCCTATCCACCCAGCTTTATTTCTCACATTGGAATCTGGTCTGCCCTCCCTCACTTCTGGTAGAGCATTGCCTCTTGTTTGCTTTCTTTCTGCAAATTGCACACACAAGTGCAAACATTTTGACTAATGTCACCTATGAAGCCTTGAACCTACCCATGGGGAAATGCTCAAAGTCATTTCAAAATCCTGTAAATGAGAGCATCTTTACAAAAAAGAAAAACTGCTAAGCGTCAAGTATCACTTCATAATGCAGCTCTTGACTTGTTATTATTCAAGAATGCCAAGCCTTTCATCTTCTTCGCAAGCCTGCCCTGGAATTGATTTAATCAGCTTTCTGTGCTTGGTGGGAAGTTGTGGTGTGGGAGTAGTTTCTCACTAACTCTCACATATACTCTTTATAAAATAAGTACATCTTTCTTTCAGGAGGTGGTTTATCAAGGTTGATCTGGAAGCTTACTATTTTCCGTGATGCTCAATTTCCTTAGCAATTCACAAGTGAAGTAGTTGGACTTTACTGGCCTGTCTCTGAAAGGATCAGTTGAAAACCACCTTTTGGCAGCATTCATCATGTATTATTCCCACAACCAAAGTCATGTATTAGTTGGGGCCGGGTGCGGTGGCCTCATGCCTGTAATGCTAGCCCTTTGGGAGGCTGAGGCGGGCAGATCACTTGAGGTCAGGAGATTGAGACCAGCCTGTCCAACATGGTGAAACCCTGTCTCCACTAAAAATACAAAAATTAGCCGGGCGTGGTGGTGCACGCCTATAATCCCTGCTACTCAGGAGGCTGAGACAGGAGAATCGCTTGAACCTGGGAGGCGGAGGTTGCAGTGAGCTGAGATTGTTCCATTGCACTCCAGCCTGGGGGACAAGAGTGAAACTTCCTCAAAAAAAAAAAAAAAAAAAATCATGTATTAGTTGGCTTGGGCAGACTTGTCATCTTTATATTTTCCAAAACACAAAGCATGAGATCAGGCAAAATTATGATTTCACTATTTAAATGTGAAGGTTTCTAACTTGCAGTCATTATTTAATGGCCAGGAGAATAAGACTCGTGCTTATGGTAATTAATATTTATTTAGCATCATATGGTACCTATAGCATCATATAGCAGCCTTCCCAGCAACCCTATGAGGTGTATGTTATTATTCCTACTGTACATGTGAGGAAACTGAGTTTGAAAAACTTTAAGGTGTTTGTGAAAGCTGACATCGCTAACAAGCATCAGAGATAGGTTCACAACTGCTGTGGAAGCCATAAGACAATCAAAGCCATGATTTTATCTTTAGGCTTCTCTTCTGCCATATTTTCTCAGGTGATTTTAAAGAGCCTTTAATCTAGTCATCCAGAGTGTCTAAAACCTTCCAGGCTGGTGTTGCTTCCATTGTAGCTGGCTATATGGAGACCCTTTGTCACTTGGGCCACCAGAAGATGGCTGCTTCTCATCCCTGATCCTCTAGCTAGGTATAACTGGTGCCAATGATATTCATCTTGGGTGGAGAGGATGAGAACTTAGTATCTGTCTGGTCCCTATACTGCCCAGGTGCCCGCCACACAATTCAGCTCAGTTACTGGCTTCTTTCTCCTTTTTCCTTTGAAATATGTAATTTGTCTATTCAGAACTTGTTAAGTGCCTGCTTCATATAGAATCCTGTAGTAGATTTTGTGTGAGAAACAAAAGAGTAAGACCTTCAGCTGTAGGACATTCAGGTGGAGATTTCCTGGAGATGGATGGCAGGGGGGTTCTCAGTTTCAGAGATAGATAAGAACTGTGAGTATAGATTTGTGAATCATGCATAATGAGGTTCCATGAATTTTAAGTGAAGGAGCAGCATGATTATTTGGAAAGGAATTTTGGAGTGAGAAGGTCTGTGTTAGTCTCATTTCTGACTCTTACTATATACCTCTGGCAATCTTTATAACCTCAACTAAACCTAAGATGCCTTTTCTCCTAAAGCAGGATAACTGTCATTTCTACCTCACAGCATTGTCAAAAGGGAGCAATGAAGTATGCCGGTGTGCTTTGTGATATGCTATGTCTAAACTTCAGTTGTTAGTGTTATTTTTGTTTCCATCATAAACAAGTGAGAAAAGTAAGAGTAGGTGAGGGTGATCCACATGAAAGTGGCTCTCTGGTTATAGTGTGCCACTTAGCAGGTAGGCTTAGAAGTCTGAATTTGAATTTGTGGACTTTTCTCTATGGACATAGTGGCACAGATCTAAGAAATAATGATAATTAAGAACATATCAAAATAAACAAAATTATGTATAATCTCTGAATTTTAATTTCTCCCTCAGTAAAATGAGAATGATTATAGACATATAATATGTTTATTTTGAGGATTAAATGAGAGGAGTAAGTAGTAAGGAGTAAGTGTAAGTAGACACTTACAGATTATAAGTAGATACTCTCTGTTCCCTCATCTGTAGATTTTGTGTGTGTGTGCCATTTAGTAAGGTAAGATTGAGGTTTGCTCTCTTGAGAACCCATGTAGCATTTAACTCTCCTCTAACGTGGCATATAGTAAGAATCCAGTAAATCACAGGTAGTAATAGTTATAACATGGAAAAATAGGCCTTTGGGGGCCATAGTTGAGCAATACCATTTATTACTAGGTAATGTATCCTGGATGCTTCTTTGGAAAGGAGTGATTCCTTATGGCTGGTGACTCAGGCTCTGTTCTCTTGGAAGGGTCTTTAGGAAGTGGAAGATGTGGTGTCCCATCCTTCACTTGTCTATCTCACCTGCTTACCCTGCCTTTATGCCACCTCTGACTTTGCTTTCCTACCACGTGGCCTGGTCCTGGACATACGTGGTGTTTGCAGCAAACAGAAGTCTAAAAATTTTGAAGGAGGGCCCAGCCCTACTTCTGCCACTTATCAGACCTGAATTATGTGGACACTGCAGGGTTTCTTTAAAATAACTTCAGATCTGGTCTTGAGTGGATCAAGAACGATTTTATTAATAAAACAAACAAAAACAGCAATCCTGTCCTTTATGAATTTACTTGTTTTGGAAAAGTTAATTTCCACATTGGACAAGAGAAAAGGTGAGTTCTGGTAGGTGAGGGCACAACCTGGGTATCACTCTCCTCTCTAGTGACACAAGGGTCACTCTATGTCACCCTCATCTGTCAATACCCTTCTACATTTTAGAAGTTCTCTGACATTCAAAACCTTCAAATTTTAAAATCAGAACCTTGTTCTCCAGCTAACCCATCCAGATTTTCCAACTTCCTGCATTTTTGTCTTGTAGGTTATTTTATAGTGCCTACTTAAAACAGGCAATAATCTATAGATATCATAGAAAATTTAGAGTTTGATTGCTCTGCCTATGGAGTAGCCGTTCTTTATTCCTTTACTTTCTTAATAAACTTGCTTTCATTTAAAAAAAGAAAACTCAGCCTTCATTTATAAGTATTTTAAGAAACAACCTGTTCCTTCATTAATTGGACATTATTGACTATTTTAAAACAAACATACAGGGTAATCTTTCCCCCACACTGTCCCCAGCAATCACCAGCGAGCCTAATCTTGTTTTGGCTCTTTTACACAGAAATAGTTTACATGAATGGCAAACTTACATTGGATCAGTTGGAAAAACTGTACTAGAAGGAGGGCAGTGTCCAAACTTTTTTTTTTTGAGACGGAGTCTCGCTCTGTCGCCCAGGCTGGAGTGCAGTGGCGCGATCTCGGCTCACTGCAAGCTCCGCCTCCCGGGTTCCCGCCATTCTCCTGCCTCAGCCTCTCCGAGTAGCTGGGACTACAGGCGCCCGCCACCACGCCCAGCTAATTTTTTTTTTTTTGTATTTTTTTAGTAGAGACGGGGTTTCACCATGGTCTCGATCTCCTGACCTGGTGATCCGCCCGCGTCGGCCTCCCAAAGTGCTGGGATTACAAGCGTGAGCCACCGCGCCCGGCCTCAGTGTCCAAACTCTTACAGCGGTGTAGCCAGTAAGTGATACTGTCCTTGCAGTTGCCGGGGCGAAAGCATACATCACTGCCTTTTACCTGAGCAGCATGTGCCAGGGCACGCTCTTAACTTCTAATTACCTCCTTCTAAGCTGGTAGAGTCGAGTCATGGGGAGAGTATGGAGTCAGGTTGGGTCCAATCCTGTCTGAGTGACCACTGGCAAGTTGTGTATCTCCTCTGAGCCTTGCTTTCGTCCTCGGTAAAGTGAGGATTATAATACTGACTTCATACACTTATTGTCCAGATTAAGAACGAGGTGCCAGGCCCCCAGAAAGTGCTTAGTGGGGTGCAGGGTCTGCCCCTGTGCTGGGTACTCTACCTACTGGGGCACTGCTGCCCATCTGGAATCTCACTCTATCAACAATAAGTAAAACTTGCCTTTCTCCACTGACGAATTCTCTCAGCCTCTGTTTGGCTTACTTGGAATTTGTTTGACAGTAGATCTGTCTGACCCATAAAGAGAGGAATTTAGACAAGGTTGAAATGCGTCAGATTAAGTCCTGTCTCCACAAAGAAAACACCAAAAGGCTGCAGAGACATAATGTGAAAAGGCTGCAGAGACATAATGACTGGCCATGAGTCACCCCAGGACTGTGATGCAGCTGTGGTCCTTAATCCTTGCCCCACAAAAGATTTGATTTAAATGCCTTGTCATACCTGTTGAAATATGGGAAGTGGTATTGTGAAAAACCAAAAAAACAGGACTTGGTTTAAACGTAATTTTAATACCCTGTTAGATTTTGCTTCTTTTGCAGTACTTAGTGCCTTAGCAGTAGTTAAATTTATAAAAATGAGACTTACAATCCTTTGGCCAAAATAATGAGGCACTTTCTTCTCCTGAGGGACGACGAGTGCTCTTTTACCAAAGAAGAGTGACAATCCTAGGTCACATGGCTGAGAGCTTAACTAGGTGCTAGGCACTATTCTAAGTTCATTTTCTTTCAAACATTCTAAGTACTTTTCTAAGCACTATTTCATGTGTGTTGAGTATTTTAAGTATTTTTCAGGTGCTTAGAGCATTCCAAATACTTTTCAGTGTTTCTTCAGAGCCAACCTATGAAGTAGGCACTCTTTACTCTCCAAATTTACCCTGATCACATTCTCCGCTGTTACACCCTAGTTCAGGCCCCTGTCATCTCTTGTTCCGATGGTGTGATAGTCTCATAACTATTACTTCCGTCTTTACCCACTTCCACCTCTTCTCTTCACAGCAACCAACATGATACTCTTAAAACACAGATAATATCAAAGCATTTTTCCTCTCATTCAGAAAAAATACAACAGTAACAACACAACAAACAGACAAAGGCCTCTACTCACTTTCCAGCGTACTTAAATTCGAAATTCCTTACCTACAGTCTTCCTACAGTCTTTAAAGCCCCTGTGTGTCTTTATTTTCCCGACTGTTCACCTTCGTCCCTTGGCTTCAGCCTCAGCAGCTTCTCTGCTGTTTCTCAACTACACCAGACACCACTCTGCCCCAGGGCCTTTGCACGTCCTGTTGTCAGTACTTGGGATACTCTTTCCCCAGATAGCCCCATGGCTCACGTCCTCTCCCAGTCTTTCACTTCACTAAAGTTTCTGCTCAAACACAGTCTTTTTAGAGAGGCCTTCCCTGACCCCTTATTTATTTATTTATTTATTTATTTATTTATTTATTTATTTATTTTGAGACGGAGTCTCGCTCTGTCGCCCAGGCTGGAGTGCAGTGGTGCTATCTCGGCTCACTGCAAGCTCCGCCTCCTGGGTTCACGCCATTCTCCTGCCTCAGCCTCCGAAGTAGCTGGGACTACAGGCGCCCACCACCATGCCTGGCTAATTTTTTTTGTATTTTTTAGTGGAGACGGGGTTTCACCATGTTAGCCAGGATGATCTTGATCTCCTGACCTTGTGATCTGCCCGCCTCGGTCTCCCAAAGTGCTGGGATTACAGGCATGAGCCACCGCACCCGGCCCCCTGACCCCTTATTTAAATAGTGCCTATGATACTCTCCATACCCTTACCATGCTTTATTTTTTTAATGGCATTTATCATTTTGAATTGAATCTATTTTTATGCATTGATTATCTGTCTCTCCTCTTTAGACTGTAAGTTTCACAGGGGCCAGGACTTTGTTTTATTCATATCATATTCCAGCACTTAGAACAGTACTTGACTCGTGGTGGTGCTCCATATAAATAAATTTTGAGATATTATTTGAATGCAAAAATAGTGCCCATTCAAATGAATCATTTGACAAGTAGACCTGTATAATCACTCTTACAGCCATGAGATAGGACAGTTTCCCCCACCCCTCCACAGTCAGTCCCTGCCCACCTCCCACTCCCAGCCCCAGGCCATCACTGACCTGCTTTCTATCACTATAGATTAGTTTGTCTTTTCTAGAATTTTGTATACATGGAATCCTACAGTATGTGCTCTTTTGTGCCTGGTGTCTTTTTCTCAGCATAATGTTTTTGAGATTCATCTATGTTATTGCATGTACCAGAAGTTTATTCCTTTTCATTACTGAGTACCATGACTTTGTATGGATATATCACAGTTTACCAGTTCACCTGCTGATATGAATATTTGGGTTGATTCTGATCTTTGGATGTGATAAATAAAGCTGTTCTGAATGTTTATACCTAGGTCTTCCTGAAGACACACATTTTCATTTCTGTCTACTAAATACCTGGGTATGGCTTAAAATATGTTTTGAATGACTTTTGGAAGTGAAGAATTGGAGCCTTAGAGAGGGTCAGTGACATTCCCAAGAACACACAGCCAGTGTGTTGGAGTAGGGTTTGCACCTGGGTGGCTTAACTCCAAAGTGCCTGAGTTTTGCATCTTTCATTGAAGGTAAATTATTTTCTATAGTCCAAGGCAGCCAAGGAGTCTGGCCTATGCTTTAGTGTGGCCAGCCCTCTGCTCCTGGAGACAGAACAGTAGACAGACCTGAGCAGAGGTTGCACACTCCTCACTTCCGCATTGATTCCCTTCTCTCTGCCCCAATCCAGCTGCTGTTCCCTAGCTTTCTCCTCTCAGCACAGAGCAGTAATGGCTGTATTGAGGGAAAAGCAGATGTTGCAGCTCCTATTCTGATTGGAGCACATGGTGTGTTCCCCTCTAGCTGGAGGCTTCTCAGCCTGCATACAGCTGGGGCCCACATTTCTCATGGCCTGGATCCAGGTCAGCAGCTGGGCTGGGGTAGGTTTTCTATTGCGGCTTCCATGTAGATAGTGAGAAATGGATACTGGATCTCAGTTCTCCTCTTTGGTAAAGACACCCCTTTCTTTCACATCTGGGACTCTCCACTGGACACTTGCTAAACACGTGATGCAGAACTATTACAAAGGATAGAATCCCTCAGCAGATTACAGCCTGATTGAAAGGATGGCAAGCAAATATACATGAATACAGTTTTTATAAAAGGTTGCTGAAATAAAACTATCTAACCATGCATGGGCCGTCTCCATTTTAGCAATGTAGAAAGTGCATGGCAGCAGTAAATACTTTATACCAATAGAATAAAGGAAGAGAATGAGGGAGAGTGAATTTCAGGGGTGTTTAGCATTGCACCTTTCAAAGAGTAGTCAGAGCAGAGAAAGGTAAAAGAGACTGCAAGGATTGCAGTTACCTGGGCTTCAGGCAGCATCACAAGTGTAAAATAAGGGCCAAATACGCAGCAGAAAGGACTTCCTTCACTGTGACTTCCTTTACAAGTTCCCCAGCCTTGAAGAGACTCTATATTGTTCCCTTCTGCACTGGGAGCATCTTGGCTAACAAAGGAGCCAGTGATACCCAAAACCTAGTGTGTGAGGAGTACCTGGTGGTGTGTTGAAAACATAGATTCCCACAACCTACTCCCAGTGACTTGAAGCTAATTGATCCGGGATGGGGCTTAGGAATCTGCATTTTTAGCAATTCCTGGATGACTGTGATGCTTGTTTTCCGGAAACCATACTTAGGAGAAAGAGTGATCCAAGCTCAGCATCTTCCTCGGTGAGCAAGGTTCAGTGGGAGCCCAGGGACTGGAGGCTGGCTGAGTTGCCTCATTCCCAAGGCTGAGCCTCCTGACCAGTAGCCACTCACCCATTGCCAGGCCTGATCTTCATGGAATCCCACAAGAGGTGAATGCAAAAGATTAATGTGTTATTTATAACACAGCACCCTTGCCCCCTGCAGTGTGTTGCCTCTTACTTTTTGTGCTGAATGCTCTATAGCTCTTGTAGATAGAATTCCCCATTGGTTTGTGTTATTGCATTATTTGCTTGGTATTTTTGCCTTCTATTGTCTTTTCCCTCCCTGTGATCCAAAATGAACAAACTGATGTTAACTTGTCTCCTCTACATCATAGGGTTGTGGGGAGAATTAAATGAACTAATGTGTGTAAAGCATGTAGAATACAGCCTGGCACACAGCAACCACTTGGTAAATGTTTGTCGTCGTCATCATCATCATCATCATCATCATCATCATCTCGTCACCACCATTTCATGAGTATAAACCTGCACATTTATATTGATATAAATCCACACATATGATTAAATCTTCTGTTCAAGTGCTTTTATTGGTTCCCAGTGTCCTACTTAGGAGGACCCAACTCCTAGCCTGGAAGCCAAGGCTGGCCTCAGCCTTCCTTGTCAGTCTCAGCTTTTCCTTTCACCTATACAGTGTTTGAATCGAGCTGGATTGCTCTCTGTTCCCTCCCATGCTTTTCCACATATTTTCTTCTACTAGGCTTCATGTTTGGAGAGCCCTTCCTTGAAATATCCTACACCATCGCTATCCTTCAGTACCAGAGCAAAACACAAAAGTCATCCTCTCCCTTAAGGTTTCTCCAACCCTCCCAGATAGTATTAACATTTTCTTTCTGTGAAATCTCAGGGGGTTACCAGTATCATTTATCTGCGCTTCCCTTATAACACCTGACACATTGTTCTACCATGTGATGGCAGCAGTTGAGCTTGGGTCTGTACTCTCCTATTAGAGAACAACAGGGCAGTGGCTTTTGGACATGGCTGTGTATTATATACTTCTTCATATCCTCACCCTGTCCTGACTGCTCCTTCCCCAACGCAGCAACCTTCATCTGGCATCTCCATTGGTTGATGAATAAATATAATGAACACTGCAAGGGTGCCATGTGTACCAGTCAGTCCTGGGCAGAGGAGAGAAAGCAGAGAACTTATGTAGGTAGGGTGCTCTTTTTCTCTCTCTTTTCATCTTTTTGCAGGGGCTCACTAAGCTGGTGTAACCTGTGCTCCAAAATTTCCCTCTTAGCCTCTCCCTCCCTCACTCCAACTAAAACGTCTTGGTTCTGCATGGAATTGTTGGCTCGCTAACATTTGATAACTAATTTTTGTGAATATGCCAAAGGTTGATAATGGCTTAAGAGCCTTCTCTTCTGTTTTAACCAGTACTGATTTCTAACGCTCAGTTTTGGGACACGGGATCCTTTGGCCAGCAGATTCTAACTAGTGGCGTGGAAGCTCCTAGGATATGGCAGAAGTTAATACAGTGGTCTTTCAAGTCTGCATATGTGGATATTTTTAAAAACCCTATTTTTAGATATTTGTATCAGTATTTTTTTCAAATACATGTAGATGCTGAAATGAGTATGCTGAAATTATTTAAAGGAATTACTGAGTACAGACTTTTTGTCAATTTGCAGGTTGTCAATCATGAGATGTTAACATAAAATGACTATTATGTGTTGAGCTCAAGAAATTTTTGTTAACAGATGGATTCTCACACTCAGAACTTTCTGTGTCTCTAGATTGTGCTGTTCAGTGTGACAGCCACCAGCTGCATGTGGGTCCTGAGCGTTTGAAATGTGGCTGATGCAATAGAGGAATGGAATTTAAAATTTTATTTAATTTTAATTAATTTAAATTTAAAAACTGATACTGGATCCAGTTGCTGGAAAACTTTTAAAGTATGTTTGAAACTACTTGGATATATGAATCTACTTTTTCCACTGTAAATTTTATGAACTCTAAATGCAGATCAAGTATTTCCAATGAAAATTTAGCTTCTGAATTGAGGTGTGCAGTGAGTGTGAAAGACCAGGTTTCAGAAACTTATAATATCTCATTAGTAACTTTTTATATTGAATACATTGAAATGACAAATATCTTGGATATAGTGGGCTAAGTAAAATGTTATTAAAATTTACTTCACCTGTTTCTTTTTTGTTTTTAAAATGTGGCTAATAGAAAATTTATATTACATAGGTGCCTCATTATATTTCTGTTGGACAAGTCTGCGCTAAACCATTTCTCTCAGTGGCTGACATTCCTTCCATCACAAACCTGTTCACTCTCCTTTTTCTCTGAGTTTCATATGAAACAAAAGGCTTCTATAGTTACTTTAAAACAAGTGGTTATATTTTGCTGAGGCAGCATGCACACCTCATGAGCAGCCCTTTGCAGGGTCCTTCTGTTTCCCATCTATCCCTTTCCTCTAAATCTTCATTTTACCCAGATCATGGTATTCGCTAGCAGCTTGCAAAACCATAGGCACAAGGCAGGGAGAAATACAAGACAGAGTAATGGTGGGAGACTTCAAATATTTGGACCTGTAGAGGCAGATGCATTCAACTAAAAAGCAGAGTACCAGACAATGCATTGTCAGGCCTTGCTGAAAAAGTCATCTCCTAAGATACAGAAGTGAAAAGGTAGACAGAATTGTGTCCGACAAGGAAGACCCAGGTTGATGTGCTGGAGAAGAAAGGGATCTGAGAAGAAAGGGATTCTATCTAACGTTCATCAAAACAAAAGTAAAGATGACAAGGCAGAAGAACCTTAGATTTGGGCAAGGCAGGCTTCAGAAACTTCAGAAAAGAGCAGTAGATGTAATTCCACGGCATGCAATTCTAACAGGAAAGAGGGCTCATTAATGTGAAGGAGGTCTCAAAAAGTAACTCTGCCACTTGTGAATGATCTCAGGAAGGAAGACAAGAAGATATAGAAGAACAGCTTTCTCAGGAGCTGAGAGGCAAAAAGGACACATACCGAAGATGGACAGAGGGACATGTGACCAAAGAGGAGTATGACAGGGTAGCAGCAACATGTAGGAGCATTACACAGAGGGCTGAGGGCTCAGATCAGCTGATGCCTGTGAAAAATAATGGCCACACTAACACCTATTTTAGTTCAGCTGGTGCCGAAAGAGTCACAACACAGGACAGTCTGGATAACCCTCCTCCTTGGGGGCCATAGTGTTTATCCATGTCCTGAGATTGGGAGGATAAACATTAATTAATTATGTGGAATTGAGAGCTCATGACTCCTGGACTGGATGAATTCCATTCTGTAGGTCCAAAAGGCAGTCAGTGAAATCACTGAACTTTCTGATAGAATCTTTGAAAGTGTGGAAGGACAAGAAAAGTGCTTGTCAGGAAGGACAAGAAAAGTCAGGACTGGGAGGGGCAGAGGAAGGGAGGAGAAGGCATTTCCAGATTTAAAAGTGAAGTCAGTGGATGGTAAAGACTCCAGGATAGTGAGTTCCACAATTCCAGACAAGACACTAGGATAGATTATGAAGAGTGTAGTTTGGGGACATGAGAAAAAACTCAAAAAAGCCATCAGTGATTGGTAGGAGCCAGCTTAAGTTCAGCAGAAATAAGTTGTTTCATCTACTATACAGCACAGCACCAATAGCTAACAATGCTGTATTGTACACTTAGAACTTTCTAAAAGGATAGAGCTCATGTTAAATGTTCTTACTATACAAATAAATAAGTAGTAACACTAATAAAGGGGATAGGAGGAAACTTTGGGAGATGATGGATATGTCTGTGGCCTTGGTGGTGATGATGGTTTCACTGATGTACACTTAGACCCAAGTCATGAATTGCATTTATCATATATATACAGCCTTTTACATATCAGTCATGCCTCAGTAAAGTGGTTTTTAAAAAAGTTATCTCAGAGTAGTTTATTTTTCTTAATTTATTAGCTTATTGGACTGGAAGATAAGATTAATGTTTCACATGTGTATCACCAGTTTATAAGGCACTTAATAAGGTCTTTCCTAAAAGTGCTGTAAACCAAACTGAGAAATGTAAACTGAATGATATTAGAATTGTGCTTGGAAACTAATGCCCATAATTGAAGAACACTGATCATTTCTTACTAGAATGCAAATTTTGAGTGAGCAGTCTTTGTTCTGTTTTCTCCTGTTTCTGCAGCACGTGTTTGCTTCACATATAGTAGGTAATTAGCAAATGTGTTTTATGAATTAATTAACTTGAAAAATATGGGTTGATTATTTACTATTGATTGTCATAGATTATCTATTTTCTGGTCCTGTGTCATTTATTCTCTTCTTGGTCTTGTCTGTTCAACAGTTTTATCAGCGAATTAGGTAAAGTTCAAAAAGACATACTTATCAAGCTGCAGATGTCATAAAGCTTTCAAGAGTGGTTAATATATTGAATGGCATAATAAAAAAAGATCTGTATAGTTAGAAATAATGGGGCTCATCTAAGAAGATAAATTTAAATAAAAGTATATGTGAAGCCCTGCACTTAATTTCAAAAAGCTAAGAGAACCAGCAGCAGTGGTACATCTGAACAAGAATTAAGGGTTTTAAATGGACAGTCTACTCAATTTGAGGCAACAGGGTGCTGTGCCTATTGAAGAACTAATGTGAACTTGGGAAACATTGAGATGGACAAAGATAAATCAGAGGAGGGGTTTGCTAGGAAAATGATGGATGGTGAGGAGCCTCAGTGTGCTAGGAGGAACCACGGGGCCCATGGGAGCATGGAGCCTGGAGACACAGTAGATGGCTTTACTCAAAATACAAGAGAATTCTACTACTTACAGGAGACTTGTTATACATAGTGCAAATGGAGAACAATGAGACCAGTCAATAGAAAATTAGAGGGATGAATTTGAGCCCAACAAAAGGAAAGATTTTCTAACAGCTAAGATAGAATACCACACAGGAGGAAAAAAGCTACCCCATCTCTAGGGGAAAACAGGGATGTCTGGATGACATTGGGTGTATCTGATATTAGCGTGGCCAATTTAGCACTGGGATTGTAACATTTTATTCATCCATTTATTTCAGTGCTACTAAAGGCATTGCCAATGATTGAAGAACTATGAAAAACAAATTACAAAGCCTATTTTTATTACTATAAGTAAATTATTTTCAGTAGCCAGAGGCTGTGATACCTCCTAGTGGCTATGTCATCAAATCAGAAAACATGTAGTTTATTACCAGATGTTAAATTCTTTCGCATTGCATTTCTGAAAAAAAAAGTTCAGAAAGTATAAAGAAAATAAGTAACCAAGAAAAGACTATAGCAACCTCAATCTTTATTTCCTCTGAATTCTCCCTTTTGTCACTTTCTTCCTTTATTTCCTTTCTGCCTGCCTACTCTTGCCCATTTTCTCCTGGATAATCTTCGACTCTGCTGTAGTGTTCAGAGTTTTAAAAATACAGTTGGTTTAGTTTAGGCGATGGAGAAGTCAGACTGAATTAATGAAAACATATGAACAATGGGGCATTCTATCAAACCTTGACACAGTTTGTCCAGTCGTAAGAATATAAGAGTGCCCTGTGGTGAGAAGAAAGAGAAAACAGGGCTCTAGAATCTGGCCCAGGCTTTGGCTAGATGAGAACCATTTCTAAGGAGCACAATTATTGGTTGTATATCAGGTGTGCTGGTAAAGGAGTTCATTCTTAAGAAGTTACACAATGATTTCAAAACAAAACAGCCAGACCCATTTTTATAGTACAGTATCACTACAAATTTCTGAACTGTTCGCATATCCCTGAAACTAATCCTGGTAGCAGTGCTGGTTGATCTAGTGATAACATATGCCCCTAAATTCACAAGGATTGTCAAGAATCCCAAGAGATTTTCAGTCCAGCCTTACTATTTTGCAGATATGAAAATTAAGGCCCCCAGAGATAACTTACTTCTATAAAGTTGTGGGGCTTCTCTGCAATGAATAATCCTCTATATTAATCTTCATCTTGCTTCTGTGATAAATATTTTCTATATCTGATGAAGTATTGTTAGCACTGTAAATGGGAAGGAAGGGGGGAAGCTGGAAGTGAACTCTAGTTTTATTCATATTTTGTTATCCTGTCAATAAATTGCAAAAGCTCTTCAACTTTCCTCACACAATTTAATCATTCCTTTTTGAAAAACCAGCCTAGTTTTCAGTTCACAAAGGTCAATCACAAAAAGACGTAAGGACTCAGTATAAACAACAACAACAAAAAAATCTCCACTGAGTTTGACTTGCCTCAACTCATCCAAATATATAACATCGGAGTGGATTCTGGGTCATCGCCTAGTTTTGCAGCTTCAAAACAGGAGTTTTGTTTCTTCATTGTAGCCTTCCTCTCTTTTTTTTACCATGCTGGCTCCTTATTACAAGGTCTGGATAAATAGTCTGCTTCTCTTCTCTTAGAGTCAGCAGGGCTTTGTGGCTTGGGGAGGCACAGGGTTCAGCAGCCCCCACATTAGCCTGTGTGGCCCTGATCTAACGTTGGCTTTGCCTTTGTGATCTTCCCAAGGCTGTTGAAGCTGAGATTTCTGGAAAGTGGTGACATGGATGGATGAGCCTCCTGGCCCTCTGTAAGTGGAGTTCAATTCAGTGATAATGTTCAATATAAAATGCTTGCACCTTTCCGGGTGAGGCACGTGGCTCCCAGAAAAAGTGCAGTGAGCAGTGTCCTTCCCATGCACCTTGTCAGAGTGCCCCGGAACCTCCTCGTCTGCAGTCTTGGCAGCATTCCACCCACTCTGCAGGGAGGATGGTGGAGAAGGCCTCTTTCGGGTGGGCTCTAGTGCCTTGAGTTTGGAGAAATAGCCTCCTAAACTTAGAGCAAGGTCCAGAAGAGAGAGTTTCAATCCAAAACAAGACAGTGTCCTGAAAACTTTACCTGCCTCAATCCACCTCAAAATAGTAGTGTTTTTTGGTCATCATTAGGGATGTTTCCCAAGATTAGGGAGGGCCTCAGGGAGCTCTTGCTGTGCACCAGCACTGACAGAAGGACTTTTCCTGGACCAGTCGCTATCTGCTCAATCATGACATATATGACTATATGCCGGATACAGCTTAAACATTTATATTTTATAACATCACTTTTTGAAACAACTCTGTAATCCCCAGTTTGCAGAGAAGGAAACTGAATCACCAAAAAGTGGTCATTTGCCAAAGGCCACACACCTAGAAAGTGGCAGAATCAGGCAGCCTGGCTCCAGGACCAAACCCTAGCCACTGTACTCTGTTGTCCTAACATAGACCTTGTTCTTCTCTCCTTCAAGCCCTCTCCCTATAGCCTAGCCAAACCCAGCCATTCAGCTGTCCACAAATGCCACTGGCACTCCTCCACCAAAGTGCCTTTGTTCAGTCTCTGGTCCTTTGATGCCCTTGGTCCTCTCCCTTTTGTTAAAAGCCTACTCATCATCCATGGCCGAGCTCACATGCTGCCTCCTCCGTGAAGCCTACCCTTCTCCTTCCATCTATAGTTTCTGTCTCTGTGTTTGAGGAGCTCGTTTATCATAGGATTCTCTCTGTTAGCTTCATGGCAGGTGTCAGTTTGTAATTCCTTTTATCTATCTATCTATCTATCTATCTATCTATCTATCTATCTATCTATCAATCTATCTATCTATCTATCATCTATCTATCCGTCCATCCATCCATCCATCTTCATCATTAATCTATCTAATTTATTATCTATTGCTCAGATCCTTCTCTGCTTTAGACTTTAAAGGAAGATACCATGTCCATTTTTTCTGAATATGGACACCCAGCACCCATAACAGAGCTTGGGCTGAAATATTTTCCGAGTGAATGAGGAAGTAAGTTAATAGATGTGTGTACCTTTCCTGTAGTAGTGGTCACATTCTGCCTTATGTGTTGGTTCTCTTTGTGAAATGTCTCTCTTCCAGACTTGATTATAATCCTCATGGACTTTAAGGCTTAGATCATGGACGATATCTTATTCATCCCAACATTCATCCCATACCTAATATAATGTGCTAGTGCCTAGCGCATGGAAAATGCTCATCAATGTATATTTGTTCACTTGAATTTAAGGGACACTTTCAGCCATCATACTACCACTTATTTAAATGTTTCTGTGCTGTTAACAAGCGTTTGAAAATGCATCTTTTTCCCCCTGTGGGAGTCTTGATACCATGGCAACCACATTGGTTTGACTTGGAAGTATGTCTTAGGAACTGAAGGCTTTTCCTTCTACCTGCTGCTATACAACCATGCACTGAGATGCTTTCCAAAAAAGGCTATTATTTCCATCCGAGCAGATTTGAGTAGGTAGAGCCCTCTCCTCTACACACTCTGACACGGTTTCCACGTGGTCTGCCCCACCTCTACCTCTCAACCTGTTACTGATGTGTTATTTTGAGGTCTGTAATCATGATGTCAGAAAATCAACAGCAGTCATTCCCTTGATACTGTTACTGGCACAGAACACTAAAGTCCAGAACTCTAAAGCCAGATGTGCTAAGAAGAGCAGCTGGCAAGCTATGCTGCTTACAGATAGGACACAGCTGGCCATAAAGAATGCTGACTCCCAGTTCTTGGCTGTGATTCTCATCTTTCATGTAGGTAATCACTTTTGTGGCCCAGATACAAAGTAAACGTATTGGACATATTATAGGTACCCAGGTTTTCATTTTATAGCTAGGCATTTTAAGAAGATTGTCATGCCAAGATGTTGGCAGCTTTGGTGCAAGACAAGCAAGGCTGTGAGCCAGGATGGAGAAAGTCAAGTAAAGCATCCAGATGAACCAGAAAGAAACTGGAACCAGGGCAGGGCTCAAGGCAAAGTCAGCTTCAAAGCAATTTTAGGCAAGCAGGGAAGATAGACATAAGGAACTGGAAATAAAGATGACTCATATCTAGAGCAGTAGCATTTAGAGATGGGTGCTTCGCCATACTGTCTACTGCCTACCTCCTAGGGAGATATAGACACAAGAATGGAAATATCACAAAGCAGGGATTTTAGTCTCTTTTGTCCCTCACTTGATCCTCTGCTCCAAGAACAACAGTTTCTGGCACAAAGAAGATGCTCAGTAAACATTTGGTGACTGAATGAATGGGCCCAAGACAAATCATTATTTTTATTTCATATTTATTTTGTAACATATTTAGCAAAAGCATTCACACACAATCTCATGAAAACCTTGTAACAGCTCTTTGAGAGAGCATATTATCCTGTTTTATGAATGAGAGAACAGGTAAGGAGGTAAAGTGGCTGAGAAACAGAGGGTTGCTCAGCTGGAAACTGGCATCGCAGGGCTTCAGCCTCAAGTCTGGAGCTCCTGCTGCTATTTGGAGCAGGTAGAAGGGAAAGCCTTCAGCTCCAAAGCATACTTCCAAGTCAAACCAATGCGGTTGCCATGGTATCAAGGCTCCTGCAGGAGGGAAAAAGATGCATTTTCAAACACTTGTTAGTAGCACAGAAACATTTAAATAAGTGGCAATGCGGTGGCTGAAAGTGTCATGCGGCCCCTTAAATTCAAGTGAACAAACATACATTGATAAGCACTTTCTATCTGTTAGGCGCCAGCACATGATGCTAGGTATGGATGAATGTTTAGATAAATAAGATACTGTCCATGATCTAAGCTTTATTGTCTGTGGGGTTTATAATAAAGTCAGGCAGTAGACATTTTACTAGCCTACTCTCAGCATACAAGACAGCCGAGAAAAGTTGGAGCTAGGGATAGACAGACACCTAGCAGGAGGATCATATTCATTTTCTGGGAACCAGTGACTGATTCTCCAACTGGGGCAGCACAAGGCTGGAGATTCAGCAACTCCTGATGTCTTGCTGGCTACAACAAGCACATCCTGTATCCTAGATAGCTGCCTACAAGTCCAAGCCCAGAGCCTGCTGTCAGATGGGAGTTTGCAGAGGAGGGTGGGCTAAGGCAGCAGTGATGGCTGGTTCTGCTGGAACCCTTATGAGCACCACCAGTCAACTTGTTTATCTGGCATTTCAGCCAAGATGCTAAGACCTGGAAGGCCTCAACTGAAGGTTACTCGCTCCAGCCAAGTAGGCATTTGCCTTCATGAAACTGCTTTGCAAATAATAGCTTCCACTTGTTGATGCTCTGTGTGCTAGGTATTGTGCTGACTACTCTACATGAATTATTCCATTCAGTCTTCACAGCACTGCTGTGAAGGAGATAGGATTGCTATTCCCTATTTATAGATGAAGAAACAGGTTTTGCTATTGTTACTGCCTGGCTCAGAAAGCGTTTTGAGACAGGGCCTTGCTCTGTTGCCCAGGCTGGAGTGCAATGGCATGATCTCGGCTCACTGCAATCTCCGCCTCCCGGGTTCACGCCATTCTCCTGCCTCAGCCTCCCGAGTCGCTGGGACTACAGGCGCCCACCACCACGCCCGGCTAATTTTTTGTGTTTTTAGTAGAGACGGAGTTTCACTCTGTTAACCAGGACGGTCCTGATCTCCTGACCTCGTGATCTGCCTTCCTCGGCCTCCCAAAGTGCTGGGATTGCAGGCGTGAGCCACCGCACCCGGCCACGGCTAACTTTTTGTATTTTAGTAGAGACAGGGTTTCACCATGTTTCCCAGGCTGGTATCGAACTCCTGAGCTCAGGCAATCCACCCGCCTCAGCCTCCCAAAGTGCCAGGATTACAGGCGTGAGCCATAGCACCCTGCCCATAAAGCTTTGACCCTTTAGGGCTTCAGTCAAGTTTCAGCTCCACACCAACCTTCATGACTACTTCAGTGTGCGTCAAATTTTGCCTTCTCCAAAGTCATAAGAATTGTAATTTGGTGCCCAACAATAGATAGCCTGGTAGATAGCCTGGCAGTGCAGATTGCCTTGGTGTTTAGATTGGCACCCAATCTAGATTATGCATCCTTTGCAGGCAGGGACACCATCTCATACTTCTCATGTGTCTCTTGCCCATTTCTCCTATCAGTGAATTTGTTGAGTGATCAATTCACTTTGAGTTAGGTTTTCAGGAATGGTGGATTCATGCTGATCAAGTCTTCTCCTTCCTGTGCTCTCTTCAATTTACCAACAAGCATCTGCCAATGGCTGACCCTGACCAGGGTCATCAACTTCTATTTTAGGAATACATCTCCACATGGTGTTATAGTCCTACTTCTTTCCTCTTCCCTTTTCTACTATCTCCATATAAATGCCAGAAAAGATCCAGATGATGTGATGTATTTATTCCTAATTCACCTACCAGATGACAGACTTTCCACAAGTTACATAACTTATTTAAATCATATTTCTGTATCTGTAAAATGGGCTAATGCCTATTTCATAAAGTTGTTACAAGGTCTAAATGAAATTACAAAGTATGCAAAGGGTCTGGCACAGTAGGTGATCAACCTATGTTTGGAAAAAATAGCTGTTGTTATTGGAATACACCACAGAGTGGAACCTCAATATATATTTCTAGGCATTTTTCTGATATTGATACAATAGCTACTTCATATTTTGGAGGTTTTTAAAATTGTTTGTTTGATTGTTTGTTTTGTCCAGGATACATTTCCAGGAGATAACTTGATTTTTATGTTCTGATGTGTTTTAAATTGTATGTAATCTTAGTAAAAGGCATCACAATGCTTGGTTCTGCTGCAGACCTACAACAATTAGATTGTATGCCCTCAAATAGCTCCAAAATGACTCAATGAGGGCTATTGGAAGTAGCAGGTATGAATGAGAAAAAGGCAGTTATTTTATAAAAGTATAAGACAGATAAAATGAAAAGTAAATGCATTTTTTAAATATGTTGTGGTAGGAATAGAGAAAAAGAGGCCAGGAACTATAAAGAGTAATTGAAATGTACAGATAATCAAGAAAAAGAAATCTTATTTTAGGTGATAGTTTAAAATCCCTTCCTCACAATGCCTTGAATCAGGGATGCTGTCAGAAAACAAAATTGGCTGGTTTTAATTTGGCATATTTTTATTTTCCCTGTTAAATCTCTAACAAAGCAGCTAAAAAGTGGTGAATTGCTAAAAAGATAGGCAATTAAGAGAGAGGAAGATGAATAACAAAAAAAATTTTTTAAAGAAAAAAAAGCCAACTTCAGACACTGCATCCTCAGCCTCTGAATAATGGAGTATCAACTGTGCCTGCCTCCTCAGGTTCACTGAGATGCGACTGGCTCTAAGCTCATCTATCATTTAGCTGGTAGCCTCCGTAGTATCCTTGTCTCCTTGCTCTGTGTGTCTCTGGCTTTCTTCCTATACGAGTATATGTGTGTGTGTGTGTGTGTGTGTGTGTGTGTGTGTGTATATATATATATCTCCACCCCCACCCACACACACCCACACGCATAGATGTACACGTCAGCCAGATCTCATTTTTCCTCAATTATGGTCAGTGCCAACTATGCCTCCTTTGCTTTGAACAGTCTGTAGCAAAGGGAAGTGAAAAATATCCAGAGCTTAATGGCACCAAGAAAATTTCCTCAGCACACCAGACCACACTTGACCCTTTGGGACAGTTTGAGTTTGTATCTGGAAGCCTGAATTTAATCTTATTGGGGTTTAAAAAAATGACAACACATTTGTGCTCTGAATGGTAATGAAATGGTAATGTTATAATTGAGAGCAGATGAATTACATTGCACTAAACATTCAACGAACAGAAATGTAATTGTGAGAGCATGTGTTTGGAGCATTCTGGAAGTCTCCTGGAGCCCTCCAGGACACTCAGCAGCTGTATTCAGCTGCTCCATGGCTGTGGCTGTGGCTGGGCTTCACCCAGGGTAAATCAGAGCTTGCAAATTGGTGCTCCTTGCTTCTAAATTTAAAAGTGCTGTTATTTACTTTAGAGAACTATCTTGAATATTTATTATAATCACTGCATTATTAATAGTATAGCTATTTTTAAATTCAAGCAAGGGATATTTTATTAAACATACATTGAAAGCAAATAGTGTCTAGTGGAGAGTATCCAGCCTTTGAGACCAGATGGAGTTCAGTTTGAGTCCTGAGTTTTTAAATTATTGCTCTATAATTAAGGATAAATTGCAAAATTTCTCTGAGTCTCTGTTTCTTTCTCTGTAAAATGAGAGTAGTAATACCTACCTTAAGGGTTTGCCCCAAGTTTTTAAGTGAAATAATACAAAGCGCTTAGGACACTGTTTGATGCATGGTAAGCACTCAGAAATAGCAATTATTGTTATTGCTGTTGTTATTGTTAAGTCCCCAGTGGTCTGCTGCCAGAGAGATGTTGATTGTTTTGTTTTAGAGAATGGTGTGAACCCAGGAGGTGGAGGTTAGAGTGAGCCGAGATCGCACCACTGCACTCCAGCCTGGGGGACAGAGTGAGACTCCATCTCAAAAAAAAAAAAAAAAAAAAAAAAGATATAGAACATTTCTGTAAACCCAAGTTTCTTCTTGTCCCTTTTCAGGCAACGTTCTCCTCCCCGCCCCAGAGACAACCACATTCTAATTTCTAGCACCATAATTTTATTTGATCTGGCATTTCATATAGATGGATTAGTACCATATATACTTTTTTGTGTCTGGCTTCTTTCCCTCAACCTAATGATTTTAAGATCATTCATGATATTGAGTGTATCAGTAGTTTGTTCCTTTTTATTGTTGAGTAATATTCCTTTGTATGAATATCCAACAACTTGCTTATCCATTCCCCTCTGATGGACATTTGGATTTCCTGTTTATTGCTGTCATGACTAAGTCAACTCCAGACATTCAGAAATAAGTCCTTGTGGACATATGTTTCATTTCTCATGGGATAGTTTTCAAATTTGTCTCAAATTGAGGCAAGGGAACAGGGCTATGTATACACGGTTTGACTAGTCATTGGATGAGGGCTACCCGCTGGGTGAGGCAGATCCCTTTTGCCGAGGGAAATGTATGAAGAGACACAGCTGTGACCATAACAGCCAGCACTTGCAGCTGCGGGAATGGGGTCCTGGTCTGAAGGGGGAAACCTGGGTAGTACTCCACAACATCCACTTCATCTGTCTAAGGTCACATTTTCCCCTGTGTTCTCTTCTAGAAGTTTTATGGTTCGAACTTTCACATCCATGTCTGTGAGCCATTTCAAATTTATTTTCGTATATGGAATGAGTTAGGTGTTGAAGTATTTCTGTTTTTGCATACAGATATCTAATTATTCTAGCACCAGTTGTTGAAAATTTTTCCTATCTTTATTGAGTTCCTTGGTGCCTTTATTGAAAATCAACTGACCACATATGTGTGGGCCTGTTTTTGGACTCTCTGTTCTGTTTCATTGATCTATTTATCTATCCTTACATGAGGCAATGTTTTGAAAGAAATCTGATAGAAACAATGTAACCCTTTGTGTTCTGGAAGGTAATCTAGTAGCTTAGGGAAGCAAGGCAGGCAGCATGTACCACCATTTAGACAGATGCAGACAATGGGCCCTAACAAGTTAATACCTGAAGTAAATTGGGTATTATAGGCTCTGAATTGGCTAGGCTATGCCATGGTTACAAACCAACCCTGAAATCTCAGTGTCTTAACCCAGTAAAAGTTTGTTTCTTGCTCACGTCACATGAGTTGGGTGGCTCTTCTGGGCAGCACTTCTCTAAACAATGACGCAGACACCCTGGCTGCTTCCAACTGATATCTGTGCCATCTGGAACTTGTGCCTTCCAAGACCACATGGATGGGGAAGAGGACACTGAAGGATGTTTTAAGTGTCTGGCCTAGATATTCTCACATTGTGTCCACTCATATCTAACCGTCCAGTACTCAGTTACGTGACTCAACCTAACGCAAGGAAGGCTGGGAAATGTAGTCTTTGATAAGCATGAGCATTCTCCACAGGTAGGATTGGAGCAAGTTAGAATCTGATAACTTTCATATGCGAGGGATTATAGCAGAAGTGTTAAACGCATGAGCTCTAGAGCCTGATTTCTCCAGGTTCAAATCCATCTCTGCCACTTACTGAATACATAGGTGACCTTAAAAGCAAGGCACATACATCTTCTGATATCTCAGATTCCTCACCTGGAAAATGCAATGGTTAATAATACTTATTTCAAGGTGTTGCTGTGAGAATTTTTTAAAAACATAAGTTCTAGAAATCTCTTTTTTTTCCCTTTGGATATAGGCTCTGGTTATATCACCCTGGCTGGAGTGCAGTGGTGCCATCATGGCTCACTGCAGCCTTGACCTCCCAGGCCCAGGCAATCCTCCTGCTTCAGCCTCCCCAGTAGCTGGGGCTACAGGTGCACACAACTAACCTCAGCTAATTTTTGTATTTTTTTGTAGAGATGGGGTCTCACCATATGGCCCAGGCTGGTCTTGAACTCCTAGACTCAAATGATCCTCCTGCCTTGGCCTCCCAAAGTGCTAGGATTACAGGTGCAAGCCACTGTGCCTGGCCTGCTGTAAGAATTTAAAGAATATAGTATATATATATGGTCCTTAGCATAATGCTTGGCATAGAATAGCATTTAATAAATAGTAGTTATTATTACACCTATACAGGCCCATAGGCATTACTTTGAATTCGGATCTGGGGGAGCCAGTCCAGCCCACCTTCTTCCCATTCTATTCAGCACTCTCTTCCACAGATCTTGGGGACTCTTGATGGGACCAGAACATCCAGACTGAAACAGCTCCATGTCCCCTCTGCCTGTCCCAGCCTCCTATCATTTTAAACTTAACAGTGTTGCTTCCTGGGAGAAGAGTTGTCAAGTGGTCAGAGGCTGTACACAGCAGAAACTTAAAAGGGTTCCTCATCCCAGGCATCTGGCATTGTAGGTATTCGGAGGGTTCCTCTTCATCTTTGTTGAGGCTAATGTGGTTGGTAATAAGCTGTTTGCAGTGACGGCCAATGAAACCCAAGTTGTTTAAATAAGAAGCAAATAAGGAGAAGGGATCTAGTGTTTCTTTATGGAATAACCAGAAAAATGTTTGTGCCTGAGTATTTGTTTCAGTCAGCAGAAGTTATTATTAGGACAGAAAGCAGACTGAAAATATGTTTTAAGGTCATGTGCAGTGGCTCATGCCTGTAATCCCAACATTTTGGGAGATCAAGGCAGGAGGCCTGCTTGAGGCCAGGAGTTCAAGACCAGTCTGGGCAATATAGCAAGAACCCCATCTCTATAAAAAATAAAAAGATTAGCCAGGCATAGTGGTGTGTGCCTGTAGTCCTAGCTACTCAGGAGGCTGAGGCAGGAGGATTGCTTAAGCCCGGAAGTTCAAGGTTAATTTGAGCTATGATTGTGCTACTGCTCTCCAGCCTGGGCAATAAAGTGAGACCTCATCTCAGAAAAAAAAAGTATGTTTTAATATTACACTTAGTCCAGGTGAAAATCTTATCTATGTTACCACAAAGGTTCTCTTTTTCTCCTTCTAAGGGACTGTGGATAAACTACTTCCCCCTCTGAGTTTTGATCTTTCCACACCCACCTAAAATGGATAAAAGACAGAAAATTCTGATAGTCTTCTCATCAGGAAAAAAATGAGTACAAGCAGTTCTGGCTACTGGTTTGTAATCACATAAAACTGATTGCCTGTGATACTATAACACACTGTGGTTTTCAGGAATTTGAGAGGTTGCTGATGTAATATTCATAAAAAAGAATAGAAGTGACACTTGACTATTAGTGACCGGTCATGTGGCTATTTCTCATTATGCTCTAGAAGGAGTGGAAGTGAAGGGCCATGCTGGGGATTGGAACAAAATGAACATTGGAACTGGGCATTTGGTTATGGTTTAATGCCTGTGAAAAAAATACTTTTTGTCATTGTTCTGTTTGCAAAGTTCATCTGACTTTGACTTGAACTGTCTTGCTACCCTCGATTTCATTACTCTTCAGTGTGTCTGTTTTTCACTCAACTGGAAGCAAATAATGGAATTAATAAGTCAAGAAGAATGGAACTGAGATTGAATCTGTATTAGGGTTCTCCATAGGGACAGAACCAATGGGATATATTTGTGTGTGTGTGTGTGTGTGTGTGTGTGTGTGTGTATGAATTTGTTAGAGAGAATTGGCTCACACAATTACAAGGTGAAGTCCTACAATAGGCAGTCTGCAAACTGGGGAGGAGAGAAGCCAGTAGTGGCTCAGTCCATGTTCAAAAGCCTCAAAACCAGGGAAGCCGAAAGTGCAGCCTTCAGTCTGTGAATGAAGACCCCAGAGCCCCTGGCAAGCCCCTGGTGCAATTCCTGGCGTCCAAAGGCTGAAGAACCTGGAGTCTGATGTCCAAGGGCAGGAGGAGCTTAAGGAAGCAGCCAGCATCAGAGAAAGAAGGAAACCAGAAGACTCAGCAAGCAAGGTCATCCTACCTGCTTTGTTCTAGCCGCACTGGCAGCCGATTGGGTGATGCCCACCCACATTGAGAGTGGATCTTCCTCTCCCAGTTCACTGACTCAAATATCAATCTCCTCTGGCAACATCCTCACAAACACACCCAGAAACACTATTTTACCAGCCATCTAGGCATCCTTCAATCCAATCAAGTTGACACCTAATATTAACCATCACAGAATCCTTGAACTCTGTCCAATTTCTAAATTGGTAACTCTAAGGACCTTTATAAAGGGGCTTCCAGTGCCCCAGGCTTAGCAAAGGGGACTGACCAGAGGCCTGTTCTTGGAGGCGGGAGGTGGGACTGGGGATGGGGGATAGTTAGGTAAATGCCTATTACCCACTGCGAGGAAACCCTCACACCATTCTATTTTAGGACATTTTCTTGCAGGGGACATTTATCTTTGAGGGACTTCTGAAGTTCTTTTAGCCATGGGAAGGCTGAACTAGAGATGGCTGAGCAGTTAGCTACTAGGGTGATAAGCACTCTAGAATTTTCAAGGGAGAGGGCTAAAGATAGCAAATTCCACAAGCTGCACTTAGTATCAGAATGCCAAGGGAGACAACTCATGTTACTTGGGTTCCATGCATCTTCCAAAGTACAGCCAGTCGTATTTGCACACGGCGCTAAGCCATGCCCTGGGTAGTGCTTTTCAGCTGGTGTGGGCTGTATGGTATTCCTCTGACAGGACATTCCTTCAGAGCCCACGAAGCAGCACACGTACGTACACTTCAGCCAAGCCTTGCACGGAGACCCAGAAATGTCTTTAGCTTGCAAAGCTCTCCTCAGTTCTTCTGATTTTGGTGAGTATCATGGCAATCAAGCCTTTATAGCCAACTATTTAATAAAACAAATATTTTAAAGAAGGACCTTATTCTTGGTTTATCACATCTGTGCTGTTCACTCATGATTTTGGTCTTAGGATGTATGTCCAAGCCTTCATCACCTCGTAAGGATCAATAATCTCCTAAATTGTTTCCGATTTCCAGTCTTCTGTCTTCTATCTTTAGTCTATTAGATCAATTTTCCTAAACCTCTACTTTGAAAGCGTTCCCTGTTAACAGATCCACATAGGCTCCTTACTGCCAAGATGAAGGAGTCCAGGTTCCTCAGTTTGCTATCATCTGGTTCCGCCAATGTTTCCAACGCCTTCCTGTTCATCTTAGAACATTGGAGAGAAAAGTGATCTTAGAAATGCCCGAGACCCGTATGTTACAGATAAAGAGGCAGATCCAGAGCAGTGAGGTGATTTGCTTGAGGTGACACCAGGAATTAGCAGCCGAACCCCTGGAAAGGAAGTGCTATGAGGTCAGGGATTTTTATTTTGCTTACTGCTGTGTCACCAGTGCCCCAAACAGCAGGTGCTCAGTAAACATATATTGAATTAATTCATGAACTTTGAGCATCTCAGTTCAGCCTTCTTTCCATCTCCCTGCTGTCCTCCACTATCCTCTGCTGCCCCAGCCTGACGGGTCAGCATCACGTCTTCCAGGTGTTTTTTCATAGCCTTCTTCCTGCCCTGACCACTCCTCTCAGTCTAATTTTTCCTCCAAGGCTCAATTCAGTCCTACCACTCCTTGAAATCATTTCTGACAGCCCCAAATCTCAGCTTCCTCTCCTTTCATTGGCCTCTTGTTGTTCTGCAATATGCATGGCTGACTTGCCCTACTCTGCCTTGTACTGATGCTTTACTCCAGGAGCACAGCCTATTGCTCACCCACTTCAGCCTCCTCTGTCTTGCAGGTGCTCTGTTCATTAGTATGAGCACGACAGTGCTATGGAGTGTGATGTTGATTTTCATTCAGACTCGCCCCATCTTCTTTTTAATCCTGTAAGTTTCTATTATTTCACTTAGTTATATGCCTCCATCTCCTGTCTTGAGTGCATGGGCAGTGGTAGGTATAACAGTTATTTCCAGAGCCCATATAGCATAGTGTAGCACAGGAATCAAGGGAGTTCAGAAGAGGGGTGTCAAAATTAGACTAGAATTTTAGTACTTTAAAAAGATGATAATTGGGTAAAGAAAGGCCAAGGAGGGCACTGCAGACAGATGTAACCTAGAAGGACAGTGTTTTGGGGAACTGCAAGAAGTTTGGTGGGGCTGGAAGGAAAACTGGATATGGGGAAGTAAAGGAAAATGAAGCAAAGTGTGTAGGCAGCAGCCAGATCATAAGGGACTCGTCTGCTGAATTTAGGTATCAAAACTTGATTGTGCATTAGTATAGTTGCCAACATAAATATCCACAGGAACTGCTAATTTTAAAAGTGGCTTTTTTTTTTTTTTTTTTTTGAGACGGAGTCTTGCTTTGTCGCCCAGGCTGGAGTGCAGTGGCACAATCTTGGCTTACTGCAACCTCCGCCTCCTGGGTTCAAGCAATTCTCCTGTCTCAGCCTCTTGAGTAGCTGGGACTACAGGCACGCACCACCACGCCCGGCTAATTTTCGTATTTTTAGTAGAGATGAGGTTTCACCATATTGGTCAGGCTGGTCTCAAACTCCTGACCTTAGGTGATCCACCCGCCTCGGCCTCCCAAAGTGCTGGGATTACAGACGTGAGCCACAGTGCCCACCCCAAAAAATGACATTTTATACTTTCAATATTGTGCAAAAGAATGAAGTAGATCTGTGTACACGCATATGACATAATCTTCAATATAAATTACATAAAATGCATTTGTGTAAAATGTTATATATGACATGTCTGTTAATATAACACATATATATGCATAGAAAAATTTTGTGGTACTGTTAATAGTAGGAGCCCTGGGGGTATGGGGTGAGTGAACAACTTACATTTCATGAAAATGATCTTTACATTTTAATGACAAGAGTCATTTCATACCCTTTGGTAATATTTGAAATTTTAAACCTGTAGCTGTATTACCATGACTAAAAAAAATCTTCAGTTAAAAAATGAACAAATTCTTCATACCTAGAATGACTTAGCACCCCTGACAGATTTGAAATAAGAAAACAATGTAATCATATTTCAAAAAGACTGTTAGGCCATAGTGAGGAAACAGAGATGGAAGAAGCGCTTCATGGAGGCAGGGAGACTAGGTGAGTGTTGGAGACTGTTACAGGGATCCCAGACAGAAGTGATGGGGGTAACAGTGAAGATCAAGACCACGAGGGGATGGAAAAGTGAACGATGAGCGTGTCAGAGCTCCAGGATTTGCATGTGTGAAAGGAGGGAGGAGTGTGGCATGACTGCCAGCTTTGTATTGTTGTGGCCACTGGCTATCTAGTGTTGCCATCATGAGAGAGGAAAAAATAGAAAAAGGCCAGAAAAATGAATGCAGTTTTGAGATACGCCACACTTCGGGATATGTCACATTTGTGGTACCTCTGACTGGTGATCCCTGTTGGCATCTTCCAGAAATTGCCTTCTGGATTTCATAACAACATGAGTTAATGTCCAGCATTTTCATAGGGTCCACAGTACCTAAGTCTTATCTTTCAAACTACAAGAGTCCACCTTAGTCTCTAATTGGTGTGACCATTTTGTTTTTAATTGGGTGTACATTTGCAGGGTTGTTGCATGGATATATTGCATGATGCTGAGGTTTGGCATACAGATGGTACCAACACCCAGGTGGTGAGCATAGTACCCAATAGGTAGTATTTTTGGCCCATGCCCCTTTTCCACTCTCCCCCATCAAGCAGTCCCCAGGGGCTACCATTTGACCCAGCAATCCCATTGCTAGGTATATACCCAAAAGAAAATTATTCATTCTGTCAAAGAGATACATATAGTTGTATGTTCACTGCAGCACTATTCAGTCGTAAACCCATGGAGTCAACTTAGGTGCCCATCAACAGTGGATTGGATAAAGAAAATTGGGTACATATACACCATGGAATGCTATGCAGCCATAAAAAAGCACGAAATTATGTCCTTTGTAGCAACATGGATGCAGATGGAGGCCATTATCTTATGTCAATTAACGCAAGAACAGAAAACTAAATACCGCATGTTCTCACTTGTAAGTGAGAGCTAAACAAAACAATGGCTTTTGTCCTGTGCACTCTGCCCCCCATTTGATAGGCAGGCAAGTCCTGTCTCCTAGGTTTAAAGCTAGGTCTCCCTTTGAGAATCTTGCCATTACGAGTATGTAAGATACAGCTTTTGTACCCAGAACGAGGAAAGATGCCTTGACTGTTTATCTTTTTTAAGCTTTCAGAGAGGATAGCAACCTAAATCTTCTGCCTTCCTCAAGGCACATGAAAAGGTAAAGTGGATGAAGAGGCAATTTGTCTGCTAAATAATGCAGGCCAGAGGCATCCGGGTTTTGCCTGAATTATCTGAAAAATTCCTTGGCTCCTCTGATTATAATTGAGTTTTGTCAACACAAATTGGGTACTTTGTACTTGTTTTTTTGGTCATTATTATTTTAATTAATATTGTATATATTTATGGTGTACAACATTATATATACATACCTATATATACACACCTATATGTACACACACACACACAGACACACACACACATTGTGGAATAACTAAATAAATTTAATTAACCTATCCCTTACTTCACATACTTACCATTTTTTTGTAATGAAAATATCTAAACTCTACTCTCTTAGCAATTTTCAATAATGCAATGTATTGTTAACTATAATCACCATGTTGTATAATGGATCCCCTGAACTTATTCTCCTGTCTGCCTGAAATTTCGTATCCTTTGACCAACACCTCCTTAACATGCCCCCCACCTCAAATTGACTGCATTTGTTTTGACTAACGATTTTCTAAAGGTTGATTGGAGGTAGTGTGGAATTTCCAAGACTATAGCAGAAGCATTTAAAGGATAACTATGAAAGAAACAGTAAAATATGACCATAATATTTTAGCCTTGATGTTTTTCCCTTCCACCCTTAGATGTGCCAGCAAGGTATAGGAAAAAGAAAGCTGAACAGTTTCCTGCGAAATTTGACGTAAAATCAAATTTTTTGCGTCACTCACCACAGCTTTTTCCTTATTCCTCTACTTTTTCATCTACATTAAAGGGTTATTTTCTGGATGTATACCACACTCACCATTTCACTCATGGAAACGAGATGCTGCGTGATTAGTTAATAAGTGTTTATTGATTACTTCTGGGCCTCTTGGCAGAATTGAATTAGAGCCAGATACTATCCCCTTGTGCTTAATAGTACTTTTTTCTTCCCCTTGTAGAAGGTGGAGAAATATGTTCTCTTTGCTAACAACAGTGAAAATGGAATTTATCTTTTTTATCCCTGAAAATGCCAGGATACTTCAGTTCGACTGATTATTTTTAGCTGAGTAATGGGCATTATGATTCAAGTCATTCTTAGTCCATAGCTACTTCTACTACTGCTTTTATCTATAGAGTTATGAGACTCCGAAGTTAAAAAGTACTTACCTATTGTCCTACATTAAAAACAAACAAACAAAAACCTCATAGTTTAAAATCTGAATGGTAAAGCTAAATACTCATCCTCTATGTTAATACTGACTTTGGACAGTAATGAGTTGGCTCTATATTGAGTATTTTCAAGAAATATGCTGACACTTCTGCCCCCTTTTTCTTTTCTTTTTTTTTTCTTTTTCTTTTCTTTTTTTTTTGAGACGGGATCTCACTCTGTAGCCCATGCTGGAGTGCAGTGGCATTATTATGGCTCACTGCAACCTCCAACTCCCGGGCTCAAGCAATCCTCCCACCTCAGCCTCCCAAGTAGCTGGGATTACAGGTGTGCACCACCAAGCCTGGCTAATTTTTTTAAATGTTGGTAGAAATGAGGTCTCACTATGTTACCCAGGCTGGTCACAAACTCCTGTGCTCAAGTGATCCTCCCGCCCTGGCCTCCTGCCTTGACTGGGATAACAGATGTGAGCCACTGTGCCCAGCCTTTTTTCTTTTTTTAAAACATGTTACTGTTATAAAATAAAAACAATCCTTCTTCAAGAAAATAGAATTTATGGATTTAAAGGGCTAAAAAGAAAATCTTTTAACTTTCTATATCAATTTGTCTTAAGGTGGTAGCATTTCATTTGATTCATACAGCCTGAAATTCTTTTCTTTCCAACACCACCCCTCTTGCTTGCTTTATATATTCCTAGAAAATTTGTACTAAAGATCAGAACTCCTGTGTTCTGAGCAGTTTCTTTAACTCATTGGCGTTTCATTCCTTGCTGTATCATAATTAAGACCATCTCCAAATACAGAACAACTCATAAGACGTCATTGAGCCCATATCTTGGAGAAGAGTGTTAATATAAAAATGTATGTTGCTAATATTGATTACTTTCGCATCAAAAATTTAAAACATTGCCATGAACTGCTGCACTCAAATCAAATTGGAGTCATGCCAGCGTGAGCTGAAATTGTAATTGCTGAGAAGATAATGGATAATGCCCCAGTGCTTCTGCTACAGCTCCTTGTCAGGTTCTTTTCCTCTTTTTAAAAAATCATCGTAACCATTTTCAGGTGTACGGTTCAGTATTGCTAAGTATATTCATATCATTGTGCAACCAATCTCCACAACTTTTTCATCTTGCAAATCTGAAACTCTCTATCCATTAAACAACAATTCCCATTCCCCCTTCCCTCAGCTTCTGGCAACCACTATTCAATTTTCTGTTTCTGTGCATTTGATTACTCTCTAGATGTGTTATAGAAGTGGAATGTACAGTGTTGGTGGCTTATTTCACTTAGCACCATGCCTCAACATTCATGTTGTATCATGTGTCAGAATTTTTTTCCTTTTTTTTAAATTTTTTAATTTTTTTGAGACAGAGTCTCGCTCTGTCGCCCAGGCTGGAGTGCAGTGGCATAATCTCAGCTCACTGCAAACTCTGCCTCCCGGGTTCGTGCCATTCTCCTGCCTCAGCCTCCCAAGTAGCTGGGACTACAGGTGCCCACCACCACGCCCGGCTAATTTTTTGTATTTCTAGTAGAGATGGGGTTTCACCGTGTTAGCCAGGATGGTCTTGATCTCCTGACCTCATGATCCACCCGCCTCGGCCTCCCAAAGTGCTGAGATTACAGGCGTGAGCCACTGTGCCCAGCAATTTTTTTTCCTTTTTAAGGCTGAGTAATACTCCACTGTATGTATATACCATGTTTTCTTTATTCAGTAATCCACTGATGGACAATTGGGTTGCTTCCACCTTTTGGTTATTGTGAATAGTGCTGCTGTGAACATAGGTGTACAAACATTTCTTAGAGACTCTGCTTTCAGTTCTTTTGGGTAGATACCCAGAAGTGGACTTGCTGGATCATATAGCAATTCTATTTTTCATTTTTTTTGAGAAACTGCCACACTCTTCCATAGCAGCAGCATCATTTTACATTCCCAGCAACAGGGCACAGGGGTTCCAGTTTCTCCACATCCCCAACACTTGTTATTTTCTATTTTTTTGAGAATAGCCATCTTGATGGGCATAAGGTACCTGTCAGTTTTTTGTTGGTTGATCCTTAAATATGTGCAACTAAGGATCACCAGATATTTGAAGAAAATCTGAAAAATGAAGAAAAGAACACAAGATGAATAGGCAGGAAAAATGACCTCACCAAAAAAACAGAAATAGAGAAGAGATTGGATTTTTTTTCTTATGATTCTCAGAAAAATGTAAGCAGACACTGCATCCATGGAACAAAATGCTCTAAAAAAAAGGAACAAAGAACAAAATGTTTAATATATGACTGTATAATGTTTTTTAAAGTACTGAAAGGGTAGATGATTTTGAGGCAGGTATAATAGAGAAAAACAGTGATGGAGAATGTGAGAGAAAAGATAAGTTATAGAGAATAAATCTAGGCAGACTAGAAAGAAAGAACAGGGAAAAGAGAGAGGAGGAAATTATAAAAAAAATTTAATTTCACAACACTAAAAAACAAGAATGAAGAGATCCACTTAATGTCTAGCACAAATAAATAAAACATGATCTACAGAGAAAACACAGTTTCTGAATGTTCTGAACACCTGGGATAAGGAGAAACATTTATGAGTTTTTTGAGGAAGAAAACAACAAAACAAAACAAGAAAACATAAAAACAGGCCACCTGCAAAAGATCAGGAATCATAGCAACAAAGGATGTGATAGTTGATAAAGTAAAACTTTAAGTTTTTGAGTGAAAATTATCTTCAATTTAGATTTCTCTTCCCAGCAAAACTATCAGGCAAGTGTAAGAATAGAATACAGATCTTTCAGATATGTTCTAAGTGGGAGAAAAAAGTAAAACGGAAGATGGAATAGTGGAAATAATAATTTCAACCCAATAGAGTAAGGAAGGAGAATCCCAGGTTGACAGCTGAATTTTACTGACAATTAGTTATGATTGGAGCAGGAGAAATGATTGCTTTGGGAGGGAGGTATCAGAGAGGAGGGATAGGTGAGGAAAAGCGATTCTATAGATACATTACTACTTTTAATTTCCTAGATCATATAGGGAAGCAATACAAACATTGCAAGAAGGAAGACAAGGACAACTATAAATCCCAGGATAAACAAAATGCTATGCAATAAAGGACATAGAGGTACGCTATACCACTGGCTTCCAAGAGTGAACAGTAGTTATGGAGTCATCCTTATATAGACACTGTTCATTGATTTCAACTTTGAGAATTCACCTATAGACAAAGTATGGAAGACAGACATGGCTACAGAACAGCATGTAAGTAGTATCAACCTCCATGCTATAAAAGTGTAAACATGAACAACAGAGAGCTTCAGAGTGAAGCTGGGGAGGAAACCTGAAGGGGAAGATGAGGGCACTCATCACTCTTTATTCCTATAGAATGGAGAATTAAGAAAATTCTACTCATCATAGTTGGAACAAGAAATGAAGGGATAAGTAATTACAAAGGAAACCAATACAGAAAGCAAAAGTAGCAATCAGTAGATCATATCTAAAATCAATACATTAAGAAATAATAGTATAAGTATGTTTTTTAATGATATGGAGATGATCAGTAGAAAATTAAAAACAAGGACATTTAAATAAAAGTGGTTGCTACTAGGGAATAACAGCAGCTGGCATGTGGTAAGGCAGGAGACTGTGACTTTTCATTTAAAATAATTTCTTGACTATTTCGTAACAATGGGTATTGACTACTTGGATTAAAAATTAAGAATTTATTTAATACACAAATTAAAGTAAAACGGTCTCCTACTGCAGCAAGTAATGTAATGGAGTGATGATTATGACATCTATGGAAAAATATGAAAAATATTTGTCCTATGTTTAAAATCTGAACATTGATGCACAATATGATCATAACCTTATTAAATATATATGATCTGGACAGAGTCTGAAAGGTAACATGCAAAACAGGCATTTTATGTGAAATCGTGAATAATTTTCTCTTTGCAAACTTTTATTTAATATCTTTTCACTGCTTTTTCAAGGATGCAGTTTAGTATTTATGGGTTATTATTATATGCAGCTATTTCACCTTTCAGTAATATTTATGAAAATGTAATGTGATAGTGAATTACATGAGAAAATAGCATCCTATAAATATGCTACCTTGCCACTAAGAAAGGTCACTTTGGCTATAAAATGTTACCATGAAGAGGGCCATGTATTTAGGCTATGCTGATTAGTTTCCAATTTCTGTCATTTCAGGTATCTAAATTATTGCTGAAAACATGGTTTATGTTTGTGGTAAATGAAATTTATGTCGCCGGATGAGTTGGCTTCACTGCTGGAAATCTGTACTGTTATTCCAAGCAGAGTCTTGCTGCTGGGAGACAAGAAATGAAATCTCAGTTTTTAATATGCTTTTCAAATGAAGGCAATCATTAAATATAGCCCATTGGTATTATCTATTTAAAGCTGACAAAATAAGAGTTTTGTTTGTTTGTTTGTTTGGTTTGTTCTTTTAGCTGGGCCCACATGGGCCTCAGTACCAGTATACCTGGGGGTCTCTAAATTTCACCTGAGCTATTGAACACTGGTATTTCCAAACACTGATATTTCCAAACTGATAATTTGCAGGACCAAGCCACTGCAAAAGAGAATTCCTATAAAACCTCCTATGAAGTTGCTTCTCTTTATCTGCTGATCTTATGATGCTGAAAATAGGGGAAAGTTCGACGCATTTGTTTTCACAACTTCTTTTTCATGGGGTGATAGGTGTGGAGAGAAGAGTTAACAAAGCAGGCATGAGGTTGCTATGTTTAGAAGGGTCTGTCTGCAAGGGTGGGAGTCTTGGCTGACACCTGGGAACTTGGTACTTGTCCCATTCTCTAAGAAATCAGAGTGGTTCACTCGCTTAGGTTGTTTGCACTAACAATGTGATTTATGCCGAACACCTGCTTAGTTCTGGGACTCTAGAAGAGTGGTACTTGCTAGTCAGAGGGTGCCCCTGTGACCATACCCCAATAAAAACCTTGGATGCTGACTCCATAATGGGATCCCCAGGCAGAAACATTGCACACAGTACTGTACTTTTAGTTGCTGGAGAAAGGAACATGCTCAGTTGTGCCCCATCACAGGAGGGAATGGGTATAAGGAAGCCTGGCATTGATTTATCTGCCTATGTCTTTCCCTTATGATCCAGCTGTGTATTCTTACTATGTGGCTATAATAAACTCCAGCTTTGAGTACAACTGTTTGCTGAGTCCCGTGAATCCTTCTAGCAAATCTCCGAAGGTGAGCGTAATCTTTGGGATCCCTGAAACAGTAAGGAATACATTAGTCCTGCCTCTTTCCCCTCATCCCTTCAGCCCCACCACTCTGCTTATAGTCAAAGATTTGGGAGTAATTCTCAAACACAGACATGGTTTTCTAAGAAAGGCCTGGGATTCCAGCCGTTTTGAACTGGTGTGCCTCCACTGAGGCTTCACTCTCATGCAGCCAAGTAATTTCACTTTTGAACAAGTGCAAGATTGCATGTTTTTAAATGGAGTTTAAAAGTAGTTAAAATTTGGGCTGGGCACGGTGGCTCACGCCTATAATCCCAGCACTTTGGTAGGCCTAGGCGGGCGGATCACAAGGTCAGGAGGTCGAGACCATCCTGGCTAACACAGTGAAACCCCATCTCTACTAAAATAAAAAAATTAGCCGGGTGTGGTGGCGGGCGCCCACACTCCCAGCTACGCGGGAGGCTGAGGCAGGAGAATGGAGTGAACCTGGGAGGCGAAACTTGCAGTGAGCCGAGATTGTGCCGCTGCACTCCAGCCTGGGCGACAGAGCGAGACTCAGTCTCAAAAAAAAAAAATTAAAATTTGAAGGGCTGCACCAAATAGGCAGAATTAATAAATCATTAGATGAGTAAAATAATAGAGTTGAGTTTTTGTTTTGACTCCCAAAAGAAATTGCAAAGTCCTTTCCATTTCTTTAGGGTTCTTTGCTCAATTTGATCATTTAGGAGAGATTGGAAGAGAGTGTAGACTCTTCCACAATGCTTCAGCCATGTTTTTCTTCTCTCTGCAACACTGTATCCTTATGCCTCAGGGCTTTTATACATGCTGTTTCCTCTGCCTGGGACAATATTCCACCCACTCTACTTGCTTAATCCTACCCATCCTTCAGCGTTTTACTAAAAGCTGCTTCTTAAGGGAAAGCTTTCCTACAAATGTGGCTAGATATCCTCATTTTATATTCTGCTTTTATTCTGCACTTTGTCTTCAGAGCACCCATCAATTAGATGCTTACTTGCTTGATGTCTCTTCCCCCATTTGATCATAAATTTGCTGAGAAAAGGATAGTGTCCATCTTCTTAATTGTTGCATCCGTAGAACCTAGCACAGAGCCAGACACATGGTAAGCCCTCAAAAAAAAAATCCTGAGTCAAATAAAGGAATGAAGAGACTCTGGGTCTGATTGCATGCGTCAGTGTCTTAGGGTGAACCTTTCCAAATAAACGACATGTGCTCCAATCTTATTTCAAGGTACCCATGATTATACCTTGAAATAAGGCTGGAGCACAAGTCGTTTATTTGGAAGGATTCCAGGAAGCACCGTTGGGAAGTGGGGAAGTGAGGAAGAGAAGGGAAGGAAGCCAACCTTGGGAGGGTGAGTGGCAGGTCACTCTGTGGGCAGCTGGGACTTGATCCTGCTTCAGGCCTCTGAGAGACAGTGGAGAACATGCCTCAGGGTTGTTCTAACTGAGGGGCGAGGAATTGGGTATTTATTCACTAAACCTCTTTTATTTTAGTTGAAGGCTACTCCCAGCATCATTAACTCTCTGCCACTTCCAGCCTATGCCATTTGGAGGCCTAACAGGCTCCTGTGGGTAGAGAAGCCCCTTACACGGAGAGTAGAAAATGCTTGTAATAGTAGGAGATCAGACACTACTGGAATGGCATTGAGGGCTTATGAGTGGGTCATCCACAGTATCTACTATGGTCAGAAACCCAACTGGATGAAATCGAAGCAAGGAGAGTATAGTATAATGCCAGTATAATTATATCACATGCTGAAAAGACAGGAAGAAAATAAAACCTATGCATATATGCAGTTGTAATTATTGTTCAAGTATGTTTTAGGATGCCTACAAGGGCATGGAATTGCACAAGAAGCTAGCACACTACAGATACATAGCTGTGGCAGGAAGAAAGCTCATGTTGGCCATAGATTTGGAAATTCTGAAAACAGACTCCTCTAAGAGCCCTGAATGAATGGCTGCTACCACCTCATCTCTGTCACATGAAACCAGCTCTATCAAGAGAGATACTGCTAACAGCACTTGTCTTTGACTCGGTTTTTGTGTAACTGCTTAAACATTTTTCAGGGAACAGTTCTGCAAGGCAGATGTAAACAGGTGGAATCTATATAACAGCTGACTTGAGTTAAATAAGGAACTGAAACTTCCCAGGACTGAAAGAAACCTGCTGATTATTGTCGCATAACCATGATTTGCTTTCAGAACTTCAGCATAAAAATCAAGTGAACTCTTTCCATACCTATTGACCCTCCCCTCAGTGTAGTGGTTATATTTCTATAGAAAGGTTGTTAGAAAGACCACAGGAACCGTGCTGAGAACCTACATAACATGTATGAAAATGCAACATGCTTTAAGCCAATTCTGGCAAGAAAGGGAGAAAGACTCATATTAAAAAATAGGGGGAGGAAATAGGAAGAGCTTATTATTTATAGGGAGGGAAGCAGGGTTTTGCAAACTTTGAGAAGGAGCCCACTTGAGCTCATTATGGTTGAGAAGGAGCAACTCAAGGAAAATTCGACAACAAAGGGTGATTGTTTGGTAGGACTCAGGACTGGGAACTCCGCTGTGTATTTTAGGCTTTGCATGTTGCCACTTTGGTAAATTATCAGAGCCACTATTGGACGCTGGCTCAGGATGACAAGCTTGAATTCTAGGCCAGGTAAATTCACAATCTTGGACCCTTGGACTGCAACATGGCATTTCCTGTTGGTTTTTCTGATTTACTTCAGGGACAGAAAACAAACAGCTACTGGGCAAGGACTGTGTGCCAGATACAATGCGAGGCATTCTGTGATACGATATCTCAATTAGCACATCCAGCAGCCCTATGAGACAGATGTTGACATCTCCTTTTCAAATGAGGACACAGAGACACAGAGACACAGAATCAAACAATTTTCCTATGGTCATCCACCTGCTAAATAACAGAGCCAGGCTCAGTTATGTCAGGCTCCAAAGTTTGTGTTCTCTGCACCATCTTGTGTGGCACAGGTTACCACTCCATTCTCTTGTGACCCTGGGAAGTTAGTTCAAGTGTTACTGTCTTCATTTTCCATATTGGGAAATGTGGAAAGTAAGATATTCAACACTGCATGGCAGTAACTCCTACGCGGAGTAAAATGGTCCTTTGTAGTGGCATGGTGCCAACTCTATGATGAGCTGAGACAGTAGGGAAGAAAGGAAGTTATTACAGGGTACACAAGCTTTTCGATAGAATTCAACATCGTTTAAAATATTTTCAGTGCAGCCAAAAAGAGAGATGGGAGAATCAGAAAAATCAGAGTATGTAGTAATCTGAGTCCAGTGATCTGAAAGAGAGGGACAATTTACATGTTGTGTTCCAACTTTCCATGTGGTTTAGACTGGCCCAGACTGTATACGTTTGGTGTTTAGGTGTGGGAGCAAGGGGTATGGAACACCCTGTTTTCCATCAGGTTGAGTCACAAGTTGTCACTTTGGCTGTTGAGCTGATTTTCTCCTTGGTATCTCTTTGAAGTGTTATCCTGTGAAAAGCATTGTAATTTCAGGGGAAGAATTCTTTCCTCCATTCTATGAGATTCTTGGCTGAAGCCACAAACTAATTTGATTCTGAAATGATGCTGTATAGAAGAGCTCATCTCTTAATCTCTGGGGCTTTCACCAACCAAACGTGCTGATTCTGTTTTTCACAAGTCAAGCTAATTTCTAAATAATGTAGCAACCAGTTAGGACAATCACAAGAGGGAGAGAAATTGATTTTGAAAGCCAGTTCTGAGAGATGAATGGAAATAAATTTGGAATGTGAAAGGTAAGGAGAGCCAGATGGACATACAGTATAATGCCAGACATGAGGAGTTTTAAAAAATGCTGATGCAAAAAAACACATACCCGGGTCCCAACCTTAGAGGGTCTGACTTAATTGGTATGGTATGGGGTGCAATCTTGGCATTGAGGTTTTATAAGCTCGTTGAAGTTTGAGAACCTCTGGGCTAGAAAATACCGTGTGTTATTCCAAGGACCGTGAACTTTAGAGGAAAATCAAGAAAATGTGCTCAGTTACACAAAGATGGTGTGTGATTTTAAAATTTGATTGTGAAAAACTAGTGCCCACCCTTATAGCTGTGTACACATCAAGGTGTGACTTTTCCTATCAGTCACAAACATGGGGACTTAGCTGGAGCCTTTTCCTTCAGCGGTAGCCTGATTATGGGAAGACATTTCTAATGCAGAGATGATGCTTTATGTTTTATTCTTTCTAAGCCACAGTCCCCGGAGCACTGCTATGTTTCTTAAAAACCGCAACTTAAAATGGAACCACTTCGGGGTCTTTTATTTTCATCATCTGCTACATAACGCAAGGCACATATGTACTTCAACACTGGGCATTTCTGAATGTCAGCCTGGGCTCTAGGATGACTGACAGGCAATCCAGAGAGACAGGGCCTAAAATTTGAGCTGGTAATGAATCTGGGCCAGACCCAGTGACTGACAGCCTTCCTGTGACACAGGCAGGCACTCTGCTAAGTAAGTCCTTCCACTGTGCCTGGGGCCCCATGTTCATCAGCCATTCTAGAAATCATACCTGGATGCTCTGTGCAGTGATGAACGTGGACGTGGTTCACTCTGGGGCTTCTCCCTGTTAAATCCTCTCTGATTAGCTGAGTGATTTATCTTAGGGACTGCTTGCCTTGAAAGTGACTTCACTTAGCTCTCTGTAGTTGTGGAGCGTTGGTTCCAGGACCTCCCACAGATTCCAAGATCCATGGATGCTCAAGTCCTTTACATAAAATGGCATAGCATAGTTGACCCTCAGTATCCATGCGTTCTGCCTCTGAAGATTCAACCAACTGCAGATGGAAACTCACGCATACAGGGGACCGACTGTTTTTATCTGTCCTGCTGTGCCTGCCCATTTTGGATATCTGGCCTGAGTGAGTGGGTGAGACTTCATCCACCTGTGCTGTCATTCAGGGACACAGACACTTCGGATTCATGCCGGTGACATTTCCACAGTGGCTGAAGAGAAGCGGGTGTTGTCCGAAGGATCATACATTCAGGGGCCAGCACACTTGAGTGATTATGAAAGCTGGACCTATTCTGGCCCAGAATAGTATACTTCATTGAGAGAGAGCCCTGCCCAGGCCTTCTATATAACTGCCAAATTTAGATTAAAAGCCACAAAATATATCCCGTCTGTGTGAGTGAAGTGAAGCACCTTCCAAACCCGTCAGTGTTTTCAGTGTTTTGTGGTTGACACCCTGCATGTCATCTCCCACCTGTGCCCAACAGTGAAAATTGTGGTTGTCACCTGAATGGTCTTCTGGCCTCTGCCTGCCCACCCGAGGGACACTTACTCTGCTCTTGAGTGAAGTAATGAGACTTATCCCAAGTTCTCCAACTCCTAATCTTCTCGACTTTTCTGTCTTTAGGTGAGAGATCTCAAGCCCTGGGGATCCCTTGGCCAGACAGATACTAGGTTGGTGCAAAGGTAACTGGGGTTTTGCCATTGCTTTCAATGCAAAAACTGCAACTGCCTGTGTACAAATCTAATGCATGAGTGAAACAGGCTGGCCTCGGAGATAGGGGGAATGCTGAAGACTGTGACAAACTGGAGGGCTGGTGACCCATCTGCAGAGGACACCTGCCACTCAGCTCCAGCCAGTTGGTGGTTACCGCAGTGAGATAACAAGTGACCCAGGTCTAGGGAGATTTTTACCTCTCACTCATAGATATCCTGGGCTACAGGAAAGGAGATTTAGACAGAGCCTTTTCTCCTTCAGCCCCCCTTTACAGACTGAAACCCAGAAGAGTAACGCTTACATGACCAAATAAGACAAGCCAGTCTCTTTATTTTTCTGGTACTGAAACAAAGCCAGTCATATTTTATTAACACTACTGTAATAAAGGCAAAAAATAATGTCTGCAGAAAAATTGGAGCTTCTATATGCCAGAGAAGGCAACAATACATTTGATTTTTGTTACATATTGTTAACTGAAAAAATTACAATGTATAAATTTAGAAAAGGAGGAGAAAGAAAATTTATTTCTTATAAAGGGTTATAACCTGTAAGGTGCCCATCCCCCAGGCTGGGAAAACATACCTCCAGCCAAGACCCGAGACAGGAACTTTGAAGGAGGAGGGGTAGGGATAGGACTTTATGCTGAACAGGCTGGCTGAACATACATATTCAGCAGGTTACAAAAGGAGCTATGAATATTCATAAAGGTGATACTGACACAAGCATATTAAACAAACATGCATGTTAACGTATGACCCATGTTCACTTTGGAGTGGAGCCTTGACATTTAAATGTCTTACAACTAGGCCCTATGCATCAAAAGGCCTTTTCAGGACACAAAGACATAGAAGTACAAAATCTCTGTAAACTGGCCTAGACCAGTGCATGGTCAGTAGTCTCTTTTCAGGAGAAAGTTACTGAAAGCAGTCTCTTGTCCAATCAGAGCTGTAGTCATGGCTGGTGGAACACGGGCATCGTCTGTGAGTTAGGCAGCATCTGTGAGCTGGATGAGCTGTAATTGTTCTAATATTGCTTATCTGGAGAACAGTTCTTGTTTTGCTGCCAGAGAAAAAGAAAAACCTTTTGGCAGTGAGAATCATAGTTTATTCTTTAGGTGTGGGGTGTGTGACTTAACCCTTGCCTGGCCTTATTAGGTCTTGTTCAATTTGGTATCTTATTGCCACTGAGAGGCTATTCCGTCAGTCTTATGATCTCTATTTTAATATTAATTCTGGCCAGTTGTTTTGTCTAAACCACAGAAGAGAGGGGGTGTAATGAGGCCTGCTTGATCTCCCATCCCATCGTGGCCAGAAATTCAGTTTTTTTCTGGGCTCCCTTTGTCCACAAGGGGGTCTGTGGCCCATCAGTTGTTTGGAGCTTAGGATTTTATTTTTAGTTTACAAATATCACAAGCCTGGTATACCAAATATAAAATCCGTGTAATAATATATCTCAATTATTTTTCTACAGTCCCAGCGAGATAAAATACTCAACTTGGGGCTTCTTCGAAGAATGATCTGATATAAATTTAAAGTAGCTTTAAATAAAATGGATGATGAACACACAACATTGACAGAAATGAACTACCTTTTTCCAAGGACTTTTTCAGAGTTATAAAGATCATGTAAGGTCAATGGTCAAAGCAAGATTGCTAAGTTTTTATTAGATACCGTCAGGGTGGCCGTCCATCCACAACGCTGTGGGTATCAGGCGCACCATTCTTAGTGCAGTAAGCAGTGCGAGGAACTCCTGACTTTGTCGCATCTTTACTCTAAAGAACATAAACAGTGAATTCTGAGTGGGGAAAGTGAATGGTGTTTGGCAACTTCACAGTCAGAAATAGGAGGTCTGAGACAGATGGGTTAAATGATTAGGTCACAGTGAATTTTGGCAGTATTGAAATGTGCTAGTCTGACAGAATATCTTCAATTAGTCAGTGTATCTATACTTATTTTACTGTGTGTAAAACAAGAAATATCTCCACGCATGGGATTTCAGGGAGTTTTGTTTTGGGGAGGGATTTTTCCCACTCTCTTCTCTCCCAGGCGGGTGGAGGGTGGAGCTTTGGTCTCCTCTTGTGAGTGGCGTCGTGTGGTTAGGCACACAGCAAAGCAGCGGAGGTGGGAAGGGACCAGGAGGTGGGGGGGTGATGGGTGTTGCAGACCCACAATGCAGAGCTGAGCTGCGTTCCTGGCTCTGAGGAGAGCGAGGTGCTGGCCTGGAGGGACTCGTTCACACAGCGAGATGAGCATGTCTCTGGCAGCCTGGGTACCTGGGTGCGGGGTGCACCTGCCAGCTGTCATCTCACAGGGCGTGCCGAGAATGGGCCTCTCAGATTGTGGGGGCATTGCCTGGTTCTCTAGGTTGAATGTTTTGTTTCCTCAAACTGTACCATTAGATGTTAATCCAGAATCCTGGATTTATACGAGGGCCAGGATTTAGATAAATGGAGGACCAAGACTCCTAATAGCAGAGACACCATGGAAAAGAGCACAGGCTTGAGAATCCATCACACCTAGGGCCAAATCCTGGCATGACCTTTGACAAGTGACCCTTTTTTTAAGTCTCTGCCTCTTCATTTGTGAAATGGAGCTAAACCATTGTAAGACTCATATGACATAATTTGTATTTGCTTGCTAGCCAATTTAAAGGACGGCATTTATAGCGCTATTAAGTTCTGCATTGTTACATTTCAATAGACTCGCTGAGCCAGAACCAAGCTCTCTTCTCCTAAATTAAAAAAGTGAACCCTGAGGCCGGGCGCGGTGGCTCATGTCTGTACAATCCCAGCACTTTGGGAGGCCGAGGTGGGAGGATCTCGAGGTCAGGAGTTCGAGACCAGCCTGGCCAATATGGTGAAAACCTGTCTCTACTAAAATACAAAAAATTAGCCGGGTGCGGTGGCCAGCGCCTGTATTCCCAGCTACTCGCGAGGCTGAGGCAGGAGAATCACTTGACTCCAAGAAGCAGAGGTTACAGTGAGCCGAGATAGCGCCACTGCACTCCAGCCTGGGCGACAGAGTGAGACTCCGTCTCGAAAAAAAAAAAAAAAAAGGAACCCTGAAATTGCTGCAGTTGTTCATGGGCGACAACTGCTTTACCTGTATCTCCTCAACACCCCCAGGCAAGAATAATGACATGGTAGCTAATACTAAAATAAGCCTGAAAGAAAGATAGATCTATATCTATAGTTATAGCTGTAGCTGTAAATAAATATATGGAAATATGTGTGTATACATATATGTATATGTATATACATACAATCAAATCCTAAGTCTTCCTTTTTAATAACTTCTAAAATCTAGGTGGGACAGACATAGAAGTGCACATGCCACAACAGAGCACCTCAATGAATTACCACACAGTCCACACTACACTCAACTCAGGAAATGGAATGTTACTGGAATCACCAAGCCCTCCTCATGCCCCTCCCCTCTTCTTCTGACTCCTTTCTCACAAGGAAAACACTAAGCTCACTTCTTATCTCATGGATAAATTTTGCATGTATTGAAATTTATTAAAATAAAATCATGTATACATCCTTTTGTGTCTGGCTTCTTTCACTCAGCCTTATATTTGTCAGAGTCAAGCACATTAATGCATGTCCTAACACCATGGTCACCATATGTAAACTAGGACCATCCCAGCTCATGCTACCATTTTGGCATAATCACTGTTGAAAGTGTCCCGTTTTGGAAAATAAATGGAATGATCAACCCTACCTACCACCAACGAAAAGAGATGGACTCCTTCCACCCGCCACACACACATTATAGGCTGCTTTGTAACTTTTCCTTTAAAGCCCGTTCCTACTGATGAAGCTAATTGATGACACCTGAGTCTTTTTGCATTCACGTGCTGGGGGAAAAGCAGGTGAGCTCCTGGGTGATTTCCCTATTTAGAGGTCTGTGAAAGCTGCAGAAGGCTGAGTTCTATCACTGATTTGAACTTTCTTCATGGAGACTTTCTTCCTTCATGGAGACTTTCTTCCTTCATGGTGAGTTGTATGGAACAAGATAAAGCAACGGGGCAATTTTGTAAGGTAGTAGAGTAGGGGTGCTTGCTTTTTTTAGAATCTTAAAAAAAATTGGCTTCCGTAGCAAGATGCCTGAGTTGGCTTCCAGTGGGGAGTGGTATTATTAAAGATACTATCATGCTTTCCCTTTCTTCCACCAGCGCATAATCCAACACATTAAAACTATGTCTTGAACAAGAAAAACACTCTGAACCTTCTTTTGTAAGTATTTAGTGCCCTTTTCTTACCTGTGCTCTTTGAGCCACTGTTTGGGTCAATCATACTGACCTAAAGTCCAGACAGCCTGGATGGGTAAATTTGCAATACAACAGCTTTCCTTAATCTGGTCACCCTGAAATGACTGTTGGTTCTGTAACAGATATTTTCTGGTTACTGGAACATGTGAAAGGCATTAGCAGCCCAGGGCCAAATATCAGCGAATGCCCTTCTTTATCTGCAGCATGGGAAGTGTCCCCCTTGAGAGTGTCATTTAGCGGTCTCTTCTGCTTGGCTATTATGAGGTCTTAAAAACAGTACTGCTTTGTTGGGGCAATCATCCTGAAGGGCAAGTGAGCTAAGAAATCCTTGAATGTATCATCTCCTGATGATAGAAGCACTGTTTACACTCATAGAGCACTTTTAACTTCTCACAGCTCATTTAAACAATTATTAATTTTATCCTTGCAATAGTCCTGGTCAGGCTGGGTGGTAACCTTGTTGTTGTCTCAGGCATCTGATTTCACAAGTACACTGTATAGTGCATGAATTTAAGTCACCTGGTAAAATTCTGTGACAAGTCTTCCGAATCTTATATTCAGCATTCAGCACTATTCAGCGCCTATCACTGCCAGCTGAAAACTGTATAGCCATTAAGATGATGCTGTAGAAATTCGAGAATTTCTGGCCTGTAGAATAATTTTTTACTGGAAAAACATTTGTAAACTTTTGCTTGATGAAACAGATTACAAAACAGTATGTTCAGTGTGATGTCATATGGAAAAAAGATATGCCACCCTTAAGACATGGACCACCATTTAACAGTTTTGAAATAAGGATACATCTCAAAATGTGAGTGCTCCACCCCTACAAATCTTATATGGATGACAAATCCTATATTTGACAGCATCTTAGAATAAATACAATCTTTTTCTCAAATCTGTACCTGTATAAGTAGTTTGAAATGCTCATCATCACTGGCCATCAGAGAAATGCAAATCAAAACCACAGTGAGATACCATCTCACACCAGTTAGAATGGCCATCATTAAAAAATCAGGAAACAACAGGTGCTGGAGAGGATGTGGAGAAATAGGAACACTTTTACACTGTTGGTGGGACTGTAAACTAGTTCAACCATTGTGGAAGTCAGTGTGGCGATTCCTCCGGGATCTAGAACTAGAAATACCATTTGACCCAGCCATCCCATTACTGGGTATATACCCAAAGGAGTATAAATCATGCTGCTATAAAGACACATGCACACGTATGTTTATTGCGGCACTATTCACAATAGCAAAGACTTGGAACCAACCCAAATGTCCAACAACAATAGACTGGATTAAGAAAATGTGGCACATATACACCATGGAATACTATGCAGCCATAAAAAATGATGAGTTCGTGTCCTTTGTAGGGACATGGATGAAACTGGAAAACATCATTCTCAGTAAACTATCGCAAGGACAAAAAACCAAACACCGCATGTTCTCACTCATAGGTGGGAATTGAACAATGAGAACTCATGGACACAGGAAGGGGAACATCACATTCTGGGTACTGTTGTGGGGTGGGGGGTGGGGGGGGCGGGGACAGCATTAGGAGATATACCTAATGCTAAATGACGAGCTAATGGGTGCAGGAAATCAACATGGCACATGGATACATATGTAACAAACCTGCACATTGTGCACATGTACCCTAAAACCTAAAGTATAATTAAAACAAACAAACAAACAAACAAAAAACAGTAGGTATAAAGAAAGCCCTAAAAAAAAAAAAAAAAAAAAAAAGAATGTCTACCAAAATGTTAACAGTGATTATCTCTGGGTGGGGGCAATGAGTGATTTTGTGTTTTCCAAATTTGAGTACACATTAATTTCAACAATGGCTTTTTGAAAAGATAATATACAAGGCCAAGGACCACAAAGTAGTAGACTGAGAAAGATGAGGTTCTTCCCATGATTATTATAAAATAATAGATGGAGAAGCCAAACAGCTAAAATCTTCTGCAAGAATGGTTAAAAGCATCTACAGGTTGATTTGGGGGAAAGGAAATAGAAATTTTAATTTAAATGTTGTGTTTCAACATTTAAATTGATCATAGATATTTTGTACAATTTTTGTACAAGACTATCTGGGAGGAAAGAAATTATAAGACACTAATAAATTCATACCTGCATCTGTGGTTGATTCATTTACAAGAGTGTTCTGATAGAATTGGGACACTAACAATTTACAGGTTACAGATGAAGAAGAGCCATGAATAACACAGCTGAAGCGGCATGGTTAGTAAATGGCAATGGAATTTGAGTCTCCCAATTTGATTTTCTCTCCCCAAATACTTGAGGCACACAGGAGGCTTTCATAAACCAGTTGTATCAAATACGGGAAAAGCATGAACCAGGTGCTCGTTGTTTCTGTCACACTTCTCATGTAAATTCACAGTCTGCCTTGGATAAATATTCTTTATTCATCAGCTTAACCTAGAGCACTATGTAGAGCTGATTTACAATGAAAATGTAGACAGGCTGTTTTTGTTAATACTAAGCTGAACTTTACATATTAAACAGCTTGGCTAGATTTAAGCACCAGCTTTGAAGATGATCCGTTCAGCGTAAATCCTGCACAGACGAAGAGCATGTCAGTGGGAACTGCCCTAGGCAGAGGGGCCCCGGGGCGACGATGACTCAAGGACTCAGAAGTCTCTGCTGGGATATCAAATTTGTGTTTTGTCAAGTCCTAGCAGGACTTGGTGCTATTTGTTGTTATGAAATCAAATGACTTATAGAACCAGGACTAATTAGGTTGACCGTGGTGTCAGCTGCAGGGGTGCAGGCTGTTGGGAATCTGACCACAGCTGGATGTGGATGGGCAGTGCCTGCCTCACTGCGTCAGCCACAACCCTGCTATGAGTAACCAAGTCCACCATCAGATGGCTAGAGACATAATTATTTAAGTGAGCATTTAATGGACTTTACTTTGATATTTTATTTTAGTTTGTATCTTTAATATGAGGCAGTAGAGAAATGAATGGTCAAGAGAGCTGCTTTTGGACATGAGGAATCTTTTTTTTTTTTTTTTTTTTTTTAGGACGGAGTCTTGCTCTGTCGCCCAGGCTGGAGTGCAGTGGCGCAATCTCGGCTCACTGCAAGCTCCGCCTCCCGGGTTCACGCCATTCTCCTGCCTCAGCCTCTCCGAGTAGCTGGGACTACAGGCGCCCGCCACCACGCCCGGCTAATTTTTTGTATTTTTAGTAGAGACGGGGTTTCACCGTGGTCTCGATCTCCTGACCTCGTGATCCGCCTGCCTCGGCCTCCCAAAGTGCTGGGATTACAAGCGTGAGCCACCGCGCCCGGCCCATGAGGAATCTTAAAGACTTCATTTCTGAACCAGGACTCTATAAAGAGGTATGAAACTCAGTAACTGATGAAAGATCTCTTTTGCATGTTTTAATTATTTTCTTTTCAACCATGTATAGGTAGAAAATTAAGGCAATGTGCAATGATACTCTTTTTAAACTCTGGGCCAATACCTTTAGTGAAATTAACAAAATAATTGGGTTTTGTGAAGAGGAGCAAATCTAGACTCCAAATGATAAGATATATGTTTAAAGCTATGAAACTAACTTCATAGTATACAGAGAAGTGCTGACTTTGTGTGTGGGGGTGGATGTCTGATGTTTTTAGTAATCGGAGATGAATTGAAATACTTTTGAAGTGTCAATAGTACATTTTTCCAGTAATGTGTATGCCCAATACAGACTAAATATAAAATCCTTAATAGGTAAATATATCAGAATATAAAAATTATTTTCAAATTATAAATTTCACTACAGAGTAATAATTCTTTGACAACTTTTCAGTAAACATGTATGATTCATTAATCTAAATTAATGTAATTTTAGAAAACATAAAATGAGTCAGATTTTTTCAGTGAGTCATAATTTTGTCTCCCATTTGCTTCATAGCTAATAATTCAAGTATTTCTAAAAACACTGATCTTAAATGGTTAATAAGTAGACTGTGTGCATAATCACATACATTGGTTCTTCCAGTTCCTTTGAAATATCTTTCCTCTTAGTTGGGTTTGGCTGAGTTTATCCTTTAACTAAATCTTGGATGGTTTTCAAATGGAAGCCAAAAGAGAGATTCTTAGCCATAATTTTAGAGGAGTGGTAAAAAAATGCAATAGCCAAAAAGCATATGGAATATCTTGTCAATTGAAAGATAAACAGTTGTTTTGTATGGGTACATCTTGCTTATAATAGCAAGCCACATGTTACTGTTCTTTCAGAAGTGTTTTTGCCTCTCCCTTTGAGGGATGAATTTAGTAGTAAAATAACAGTTAGCTTACATCTGGAGTGGTGCCTTTTATTAGTAGAAATGATGACAGGATGTAAAATCAAGATATTGCTTGTGCTGTTGCTTTTTAGCTTACCCTGATGAGTATAAATGATGAAACATCTTGGCGATGTTTAGAGGGAGAAAACATTCACTTTTATTGAACATGTATGTGTTCATGTGCTCATTTAATCTTTACAATGATTCTAAATGATAAACATTCATCCCTTCTTACCAACTAAAAAATGGGCTTCAGAGCTGTTAAGTAACTTGGCCAAGGTCACACAGACTGGGGTGGCTGTGACCATGAGACCAAGCTTGTCTGCTCTCAAAGCTCAGCTTCTTCTATATGGTTCTCTTTAGCCAACTGGTTGTTTATGGAAGAACTACTGTCATTGAAATAGCTAATCCAACTAGCATATCAATAAAATAGGGACCTGTTTATAATTTTAAATTAGGAATTACTATTTACTACTGTGTGTGTGTTTTTTTTTTACTTTTAACCGTTGAAACTGGAAAACACTAGGCTTCAGTCACTTTTCAAAGTATACAAGTCGAGAAGCTGAGAAGCATTAACTACAACAAAGTCTTAATACAAATGAGAATGGATAAAGTTCATAATAAAAGTATAAACTGGACTGAAATGATTTAATTTGTTTTTGAAGACTATAAGCTAATTTTTCTTTCCAGACAGAATGTATTCATTTGTATACATAACTTTTATTTTAAAAATTTGTCTTTTTGGTATCAGGTGTCTAGTATTTTAGGGGCTGTCTGCTGGAGAAACTGGGAAATATAATGAAAGGAGCATGTATCCTCCAGTCAGATGACCTGAGGTTAAGTCCTGGCTTTGCCACCAACTAGCTGTGTGACCTCAGGAAACTGGTAACCTTGGAAAGCCAGGATTGTCTCATTTGGTAAATTGAACTCATACTTACCTCCCAGGTGCTGTGAAATCCCTCATGAGATAATGTTTATGGAAACATTAGAAATACGTAAAGTATTATTTGAATCAAAGGTGATGGTAATTTTTGTCAAACATATAAAACTTTGGTGTTCTTGCATGAGTATTTTTAATGCAGAAGTTGGCTTAGGGATCTGATCTAGCAACCATGAGTGGTTTTCATTCCTTGAGGCCATGGTTCTGGCATTGGAGACTGAGGTTATAAACCACTCTCCTGATTCACTTCATTAAGAATGTGTGTTGGAGTTTAACTGGGGTAAGATGTGACCTTATAAACTGTCCTGTGTCCCCTCTCTAGGGATTTTCCCCGTGCCTTTTCACTGAGTATATGGCCAAGATTCTAGGCTGCTAGCACCTGGGACTATGGGAGGTTTTGTCTTGCTTTGTTAGTAGAAAGAAAGAGTTGAACAATTCTGGAGAACCATGAAACCTCCTTGGCATGCTGATGTATTTTTTTTGACCCACATGTAGTATTGTGTTCCATAAATACTTTTTTAAAAATATAAAGCAGCATAGTTTAGTCACTTGACTGGCTGATGCTTCACTGATATTTACAAGCAAGTAAGGCGTGTTGATAGTAATGATGTATATTAACCGAGGCTTATTCAGTTGCAAGTGTCAGAAACCCAACTCAAATGAGCTTGCAAAGAGGGAAACTTACTTGGTAATGTAACTGGGTAGTCCAACTGGTGGTGCTGGCTTCAGACCCAGGTAATCAAAGGATTTAGACAATGTCATTAGGACTCTGCTCTGCTTGCCTTGCTTGGCTCTGCTCTCCTCTGCTTCATTCTCAGGCACCTTCTCTCTGGGGGTGGGGCAAAGAGGTCCACAGTGGCTATAGGCCCATAGCATCCTCACAGGTGTATATCAGGGAGAAAAGAATATGTCACTCCCTTCTCTATAATCCATATTGATTCCTGAAAAGGACTCTCAGTGATTCTGCTTAGTTTATGTGCCTACCCTTGAACCAAGCAGTGTACTCAGGAGGACATGTTTTTCTGGAGATCCAGTCTGAGTTACCTGCTAACCGCTGTGGCTGGAAAGAGTGTCTAATGGCAGTAGGGAGGTGAGAGGGAAGGGATATCACAGTAGTTCCATAGAATACCTTCTGTGCTTTGTCATGGATACATGGAAATAGGAATCCCATTGGATGCCAAGGAAATGCCTTCTTTTTATTACGACCTTCTCTGATTAGACAGGTGATTAGGGGAGAAGAAGTCCCAAGGAGTGGATCTATTGATAACAGATGGCTAGCTCCCTTTGACCAAATGTTTGACCCTCACAGTTTTTCATTCCCCTCTCAGGAATCTTTCAGCTGTCTCTTCCACACCTCTGGCCTCACTCCACTTCCATAAAATGTCTGTAATCTATCCCCGTCAGCATGACAGTGAAAGTATTGACCCATGCATGATATTTAGTTGCCTCTCAAGAACATTTACTCTGGAGAATTTTTCAAAGATAACCTTTTAAGAGCTGAGGAATAAAGAATTGCCATGAAACAATGGTCTCTATTTGGAGGTCAGGTTGCCTGCCCTACAAATCCTCAAATAATACAGCAGAGGAAGCCACTTAGTTGGCTTTGGGATACAGGCTGAAGCCTTGTGTTCTGTACAATCAGTTTGAACATAGCTGAAAGTTAGCAGTCAGACAAGGGCATGTTAGTTGAAGAGGAAATAACTATCCCAGGCCATTTCATTGGTTCTTTTAACAAACGTTTGTTGAATTCTAAATACATGCCAGATCCTACTCTAGATTCTGAGGATAAAGCAAAGTTCCTACCTGAATTGAGTGTTTATTCAGATATATGCAAGAAAGGGGATATCTTAGTGAATTTGTGCTTCTATAACAAAATACCACAAACTATGCAATTTATAAACAATAGAAATTTATCTCTCATGGTTTTGGAGGCTGGCAAGTCCAGAATCAAGGCACTGGCAAGAATGGTATCTGGTGAAGATGGCTCTCTGCTTCTAAGATGACAGCTTGTTGTTGGATTCTCTGAAGGGGAGGAACACTGTGTCTACACGTGGTGGAAGGGGCAGAAGGTCAAGAGGGGTCTAAGCTAGTTTCCCTCATCACTTTTATAAAGCACTAATCCATTCATGAGGGCTTTGCCCTCATGGCTTAATCACTATCTTAAAGGCCCCACCTCTTAATACTACCACCGTGGGAATCAAGTGTCAACATGAGTTTGGAGAAGACATAATTGTTCAAACTATAGTAGAGGGTGATGAAGAAGTAAATACATAATGTGACAGAAGAGAAGGAAAACAGCGTAACAAGGATAGGGTATATAAATGGGGAGCAGAGTAGCCTTACTGGAAGAGACCTGATGGAGACGAGAGAGTAAACCACAGATCTGTGGACAGAGTTCCAGGCAGCAGGAACAGGAAGTCCATGTTCCTGTGGTGGGTCATGCTTGGTGTGACAGAACAGCAGATGAGGCCATGGGAGCCAGATCACCTGGGGCCTTGGAAGTCACTGTGAGGATGTTGACTTGTACTCTAAGGGAGATGGAAAGGGACTGCAGGAGTGACATGCCATTTCATCCAGATACCAAAACCTGAGAGTTGGATAGCTTTGATTTTGTGTCAATGGATGGAGTTAATTGCGATTCACATAGCTTCAAAGTACTGCAGTAGAAACCTTACCTATGGTAGTGGAAGAGAGTGAGTAAAGAGAAAATAGAGGCATGTCTAGAAAACAGAGCATCAAATCTGGAGAAAGGCATTTATTCCCGGCATGGACAGTGGATTCCCAGCTAACCATAGGTTATTAAGGTTAGTTAACATGTGAGCATTTCCTGTGGCATGTATATAGTACTTGTTTCCCCTCTACTCTCACTCAAAAGAGTTAAACCTGATAGTGTTCCTTTGTACAGCATTGCTTGAGGGTAGGGTTGCCTTATTTGGGAAAGGAAAAAAAATGATATCCCAGTTAAACTTGAATTTTTTTTCCAGTTTTCATTTTTAGATTCTGGGGGTATGTATGCTGGTTTGTTACCTGGGTATATTGCATGATGCTGAGGTTGGGGCATGAATGATCCCATCATCCAGGTAATGAGCATAGTACCCAATAGATTTTAAGCTCTTCCCACACCCCCTTTGCAGTCCCCAGTTGCTACTGTGGGCATCTTTATGTCCATGAGTACCTAATGCTTAGCTGACACTTAAAAGTGAGAACATATATTCGGTTTTCTGTTTCTGTGTTAATTTGCTTAGGATAATGGCCTCCAGATGGCATCCATGTTGTGGTGAAGGACACGGTTTTGTTCTTTATTATGGTTGTGTAGTAGTCCATGATATGTATATTCCACATCATTTTTATCCAGTCCATTATTGATGGGCACCTAGGTTGATTCCATATCCTTGCTATTGTGAATAGTGCTGTGATAAATATGAGTGATTGTGTCTTTTTATTAGAACAATTTTCTTTTGGATATATACCCAGTAATGAGATTGCTGGGTCAAATGGTAGTTCTGTTTCAAGTTCTTTGAGAAATCTTTAAACTGCTTTCCACAGTGGCTGAACTAAGTTACTTTCTCACTAATGGTGTATAAGCATTCCCTTTTCTCCTCAGCCTCACTATCATCGGTTTTTTGACTTTTTAATAATAGCAATTCTGACTGGTGTGATATGGTATCTCATTGTGATTTTGATTCAGATATACAAATATTTTTAAAGTATAAATATGTCCCAAATATTGCATGCCATCCTGTATTTTATCTGGCAATCCTCTTAGGCAGCAGAGAACATAAAATTGTAATATTTTGGTTCTCAACTTCAGTTGCTTCTCCTATAGAATAGAAAAACAAATGGATCTTTAAGATTTATAGTCATCTACTTAGAGTGATCTATGACTAGAAAACTGCTCCTCACAAATCTGTCAGAGGTGAAGTAACATGAAATCCACTCTCTATGTATGTGTATTCAGATGAGGAAAAAAACCCTCCAAATCCTAAGTACCACTTTCTCATAATGCATTAGGGGTTTGCTTTTTGATTGCTCATCAGTGGCCCTTCTGCCAGAGAGTGCTGACAGGCAGAGGATTTCTACAAACTTTCACTGTCTAGTCGGCTTGGCCAATGGCCTAGGTAATTACAACCTATGTACTCGGAGATAAGAAATAGGTCTTCTTTAAGTTTTAGGGTACATGTGCACAACGTGCAGGTTAGTTACATATGTATATATGTGCCGTGTTTGTGTGCTACGTATAATAAAAAAAGATAAATAAGCAAGTCACTGATCCAAATAAACTTGACTTTCAAAAAATCTAAAAAAAAAAAAAAAAGAAAGAAATAGGCCTTCTTGTTCCCAGAGACAGTACCTAGATTCCACTCTCTCTGCAGCTCTCTACTCTCTGATACTCTGTCCTGTGAACTCTGGCTGTCTTGGGCTCCCCAGGTGCTCAGCTCTATCTGTTCAACTCAGGTTCCACCTGGGTTTCTCCTCCCTGTGCCACAGCCTGGCTCTCACAGACAGGAAGTAGGACAGTGGTTGGACCCACTGTTGTCCAGTTTCCGGTGTCCAGTGTCTTGAAAAACCATTGTTCCATATCCAGTATTTTGTTGTTTTAAAATTTTCCCTATTGTTTGGAGTGGGAGGGTCAATCTGATTCTTCTATTTCATCTTGGCCAGAGGTGGGTGTACAAGAGAGAGTATCTTAGGAATTACCCACTTCTGGAGTTCTAGCTATGTCTGAAAAATAGCTGAATTAAAACTTGTCCCTTAGAGGGAATCAAGAACTTGTCTTCTAGACTAAAAAGGCACAAAACCTTGTGTCTAAGGTTTTTCTGTCTAAGGAGTCAGAAAATGCTAGTTCCTGTTCTCTTTCTCCCTTAGATCTGGGTTAAAGAAGGATTGTAATCTGAGAAACTCCTGAAAACACCAGGGCCTGTGATCCAGTGATCCTGGAATTTATTTCCCTTACTTCAAGCAGCCCAAAGCAGGCATAAACCCCAAAGAACATAGAAGTCAATTTGAAGGAGACTATTTATATTCCCTTGTTTTTTTCTGAGCATAGAAAAACGATATATCCCACTGTGTAAACATGGTCTGGGGCTGTGTGCACAGTGATAAATGATAGTGGGAAGAACAGTATAACTGGCCCATCTAATGCCACCGCCTGGGGAATCTATGCCACAGCACTGATTAAGCAAATCCTTGGGGCTGATCTGCTAGCTCATCACCCTCAGTGGTATTATTGCTTCTCATGTATTTTTAAATAACTGAACACGAGCCTTTGATTCTTCAGAACACTTGGTTTGACAGGCCCAAGGCTCCTTAACTTGGAATCATTTGAGTTGAATTGGAATGAACAGGCAGGTAGCCTCCATAGTGGAAACCAATTATTCACTACGTGTCAAGATGTTGAAAATGATTTGTTACAAGTTTAGACAAACTTTTTGTCACTAAAGGTTCATCCTCATTATTCAAACTCAGGACCAGCCATCCATAATAGATTTGAGAAGAGAATTTGTCAGGTGAAGAAAGCCGATGTCTCAGAAAGCAGTGAGAAGTCTGTGTGTACTTGATTGCCTTGTTTTAATCTAATTGTTGGGGAGAGTTCAAATTGAGGCATAAATGTCTTTCAGAGGATTTTATTCCCCACTGGAAGTTCTTTCAGTCTCAGAGTGATATGAGTGGCATGGGCCCCGCACAGCATGGCAGTGGGTGGAAGGCCACGAGAGGTACCATGGACACTGTATTAGTCTGTTCTCATGCTCCTAATAAAGACATACCCAAGACTGGGTAATTTATAAAGGAAAGAGGTTTAGTGGACTCACAGTTCCACATGGTCGGGGAGGCCTCATAATCATGGCAGAAGGCAAAGGAGAGGCAAAGGCACATCTTACATGGTGGCAGGCAACAGAGCTCGTGCAGGGGAACTCACATTTATAAAACCATAAGATCTCGTGAGACTTATTCACTACCATGAGAACGGTATGGGGGAAACTGCCCCGTGATTCAATTATCTCCACCTGGCTCTGCTTTTGACACATGGGTATTATTACAATTCAATGTGAGATTTGGGTGGGGACACAGACAAACCCTATCAGCTACCCTCCCTCCCTGGCTGAGAAGCTGGCTTCTTGCTGGTGCCTACTTCTAAGTGCCCCCTACCTGGATTTGTCTTGCTCTGGCTGTTTGAAAGTCTGCTTACCTAGGGCTGAAGTTGTCTTGCTGAGCCCCTGAGAAAAGTTATGAGTATTGACATTAAATTTAAATAATGTATTTTCCTTGTCTCTACACAACCCTCAGCCATCACTGATGTCTTTAGGGCATTAAGTAACACAGGCAGCTGTGCAGCCTGCCTTTAAGAAGTCTGATGACAGACATCTGTCACTGCAAATATTGAAGCAAACAAATCTATATGTTCTATTCATATTTACATGGAGGAATTTCTGTGGCCACATGGATGTGAGACAGAATGAGATATGAGGATGGTTCAGATGGGTTGCACACGGTGAAGAAATTGTGCCACCTGTTCCTTGGGCATGTGCTATCTTCACGGTCAACCCACTGACTCTGCTGAAGATTATTATTTCTAGTTATTTACTAATTTGACAAAGCTGCCAAAATCTGAATCACAAACTTACCACCGCTTCCACTTCACCTTAGGAGTTCATTTTCCTGACTGCCCACACACAAAAATTTATGAGCGTATCTGAGGTTTGGAGCTTTCTGAGAGGCTGTGTCTTCATATGAAAATCATGGTCCTGTGCTGGTCTCTTCCCTCTGGTTGCACGGTAATGGCTTTTCACATACCACACTGATGGCCGTGCCTCAGCCGCAAGCCTCAAGAAAATAGGGACAAGACTGTCAGACGCTTGGCAAGGGTCTAGCCTATCTTTCCTGTGTTTTGGATGTTTTCTGTAGTAATAATCAGCTCCAGGAAGACATTTTAGGACCAAGTTAACCCCCAAGAAAGAATTTGTCACAGTTGTCTGTCAAGAAATCTCATATTACTGTGAAGGTAATATCCAATTTAGGTTCCCAGTGTGTCAGCCACACCTGTTGCTGCCATTCAGTAGGCTACTTTGTGTATAGTTTCTTAGTTACTTAGAATAACTACTTAGGCGAGTAAGAGATTATAAATATTATCATTGAAATGAGGTAGGCTTATTTTCTTGGATACAGTTGTGGGCTTGTGGATTCAGTAATTTCTGGTGAAGGCATGCAGCTTTTCAATTTAGTAACCCCTTTGGCTTGACGCTGGGAAGGCCATGGGTTGTTCTTGGCACGGACTTGCCAGTGACCTCTTCCAAGTGCCAAAGGTATGTTCTCAAGCTGAATTTGGGCTTTGATGCCACTCTTCTTAGTGAGAGACAAACTGACAGTGGAAACCCTGGCTCTATGTAAGGCCTCTGGAGAGACAGCAGGTGGTGATATGTGGATTTCCATCAAATAATTTGGTTGTCACCAGTAGGATCACTTTGAAGCCACCCTGGCCATGTGCATTGGCAGAAGTCTCCCTGCCCTCTGGAGAAAGGAGAGGAAAGCCCCACCGTTGCTCTTCTGGGTCTAGGGTTTGTCACCAGGCCCAGAAATATGGGACTCAGGCCTCTTTCTGCAGCAGCGGAGACCAGGCCCAGCATTAGAGATGGGCTGGTTTGGTTGTAACTCTCCGAAGCTGAGTACTGTGGCTAAATCAAGCTCCCATTCCACTGCTGCATTTTCAGAACTGTCCTCCGGTTTGCCTGTTTCACACCCTCCCACTTCTACAGCTTCCTGTTTGCAAACAGATTTGCTTGTTAAATGGAGAAAACCAAGTTTGTATGCATTTGTGTCATGCAAAGGAGGAGGAAAACCAGTCTTCCTGGGAGAAGGCAGCTGGGGTTGAGTGTTGATGATGAGAAAAAAATTCTGTTCAAGAAACTAGCCTATGTACTCCATCTTTCTCTTTCTGTGCTCTTTGAGAATGAGAAATGGTCTACCCATCTCTGGCCCTGAAAGACAACTGTACCATCCTGATAATTAGGATGATGCAATTCCAAGGATATTATTTCATGGATAAAATGGCTCTCTTCTTTTGAAGAAATAAAAATGAGATGTTCTTCCAACCTCTTGAATTCTGGCATGTATGCTTCTAGGAGAGGCCTTGTTATGCCCTTTGAGAAAAGGGAGGGAGCTTGCATTTCCTAGAAAACCTAGTAAAAACACATTTGTATTGGCCAGTAAGTCTTCTCACTGACTTGGATTCTCAAAAGATTTACGTCTTGGGCAAGAGTTTGTCATATTTTAGAACCTTCTCAAAGACGGAACATTAGAAAGATATGCTATAACAAGTGTGACTTCCAAAAGGGTGTGAATAACTCTTAAAGCAAAGCAGAGAAAACAGTCCAATTCCTAGTGGAAGCGTCATGTGAGGAAAGGTGGGGAGAGCAAACAAGACAGTCCTGTCATTGCCACTGAGAGCTCTCTGTGTGCTTCCCCAGAGCTTTCTTAGCAGGTCAAGGAGATATTACTGTTCTGATTTAGGTACAGGAGTGTGGCCAGCAGGGGCTGTCATCTTCATGAAAAGAGATGTGTGGTCTGCAGACTGACTTCTGATCTGGGACTGGTCAGAATTGCAAAGTGGGTCAAATGTGTTTAAAGGGCCTCTGCACTGAGGCCCTTACCTCGTGACTGGTGCCCCCATGCTGTGCAGCAACCCCGTGGTCCTGTTCCCCACTCAGCTCTGCGCTGTTTCTGGGCCCCTGAGTCATTCTTTGTCACCTTTCCCATCAAAGTTTACCTGTCTTGTTCCCCCTGTATTTGGGATTCATTATCCTATTAACTTTTTTACCATGATTGGTAATAGTCTTAATAACTTAGAGTATTGTCATATTTATATTTGAAAAAGCTCTTAGTGGCTATTTTTGCAAAGTAAGGAGAGGGAATTCCAAGTACGATGACAGGCCATCAAGGAGGTTTCTCAGGATTAATGTCATTTAAGCATCTCTAAGATACATGTAGAATGAATGCTGCTATACTAATAAAAAAATGTATATCAAATTACCTAATGAATCTGTTTCTACTTGTTATACATTCATACCTTCAGGAGTCCCAGATTCTACTTCACCCCCTTGTTAAACAACAGAAATTAATTAGTCATACTATAAAATTATAAAAATTTTCATTGACTTAAAGTATTACATGATAAAGTTACAAAAATAATATTAGAAAAGAGCATGTGATTAAAAGGAGGCAAACAACTAGAGACTTCCTGGAAAATAAGGACTTTGAGCTGAGATTTTTAAATGGTTTGGAGAGTGGTACTATAATCTAGTGGTAGAAAGTTGTGTTGTGTGCTGGGTCTGTATAGCTAAAATTCTGAGACAAAAGAGAAAGACTGTGCTGACCCAAAGTATGTAAGATCTGGAGGTCTCCATGGGTATCTTGCTTATAGTTCTAAATATGTAACGAAACAACTCTGGCTCCCAGACCAAGAAAGACAGCTTCCTCAACATTTTGGGTATGAGTGAAGCTAGGCAATATTTGAATCTTGACTCAGAAGCAGTGACAGGATGTGTCATGTCTGAGAGGCACCTTGAAGTTTGAATAAGTAATTTTTTTTTTTTTAGATGGAGTCTCGCTCTGTCGCCCAGGCTGGAGTTCAGTGGCACGATCTCAGCTCACTGCAAGCTCTGCCTCCTGGGTTCATGCCATTCCCGTGCCTCAGCCTTCCAAGTAGCTGGGACTATAGGCGCCCGCCACCATGCCCAGCTAATTTTTTTGTATTTTTAGTAGAGACAGGGTTTCACCGTGTTAGCCAGGATGGTCTCAATCTCCTGGTCTCATGATCCACCCACCTAGGCCTCCCAAAGTGCTGAGATTACAGGCGTGAGCCACCGCGCCGGCCTTAATAAGTAATTTGTGTGGTTTATCAATAACCTGCCAATCATCTTTGTGCCTGATAACTTCTCGGTTATATATATAGGCACCCCCTCAAATATGTGAATGCATTTGGATTAATAAGACACTCTGTCCAGTATAGTAGCCACCGGCCACATGTGGCTGTTGAGCACCTGGAGTGTGGCCAGTCCAAATTGAGATGTGTTAAGTATGAGGCACGTTGTGGATTTCAGAGATTTAGTATGAAAAAAGAATGCAAAGTATCTCAAGAATGACAACTTTTTATTGATTATAAATTGAAATGATGGTATTTTAGATATACTGGGTTGAGTAAATATGATTGAACTACCAGTCCTTTTTACTTTTTATTAATGTGGCTACTAGAAAAGTTAAAATTCATATGTGTCTAGCAGTGTATTTCTATAGGACAGCACTGGCATGGATATTCATGTGTGTATACAGCTGTAAAAATGTTTCAGATATTTCCGTATTTTCCCCTTTCATTTAATAATTTGCATGACTGTAAGGGACCTGAATTACAAAAGTGAATAAAGATTCCATATGTTTCACGTATTCAGCAGCTTACCATTTGGTGAAAGAGATACTCTTTTAAAAATAAAAATAATAATTACAGTACAGTATGTAAGGGCTGTAATAGAGAAGTGTACCAGTGCTATAGGAGAACAGAGGAGAAAGGCCATGAGACCACTGCAAGCCAGGGAGTGGGCAAAGGCTTCAGACAGGAGTTCATATTTGAACTAGAATTAATTTTATTTAGTTTTTTACAAGACATAATTTCTTTTTTTAAAAAAATTTAGATTTGAGGGTACATGTGCAGGTTTGTTACTTGGGTATATTGTGTGATGCTGAGATTTGGGTCTCGAATGACCCCATCACCCACATAGTGAACATAGTGCCCAATATGTAGTTTTTCAGCCCTTCTCCCCACCTTCCTCCCTCCCTCCCTCTTTTTGGGTTCCCCAGTGTTCATTGTTCCCATCTTTGCATGTAGCCAATGTTTAGCTCCTACTTGTAAGTGAGAACATCTGGGTTTCTGTTTCTGTGTTAATTCACTCAGGATAATGGCCTCCAGCTGCATCCATGTTGCTATAAACGTCATGATTTCATTCTTTTTTATGGCTATGTAGCATTCCATAGTATATCTATCCCACATTTTCTTTACCTAATCCACCATTGATGGGCACACAGGCTGATTTTATGTCTTTGCTCTTGTAAATAGTTCTGCAGTGAACATAATGAGTGCATGTGTTTTTTTGGTAGAATGATTTAATTTCCTTTGGATATATATCCAGTAATTGGATTGCTGGGTCAAATGGTAATTCTGTTTTTAGTTATTTAAGAAATCTCCAAGCTGCTTTCCAGAGGGGCTGAGCTAATTTGCATTGCTACCAATAGCGTATAAGCATTCTCTTTTCTCTACAACCTTGCCAGTATCTGTTATTTTTTGACTTCTTAATAGTAGCCATTCTGACTGGTGTGAGATGGGATCTCATTGTGGTTTTGATTTGCATTTCTCTAATAATTAGTAATGATGAGCATTTTTCATATATTTGGCTACTTGTATGTCTTTTTGGAAGTGTCTGTCCTTTGCTTATTTTTTAATGGGTTATTTTTTTCTTCTTGATTTAAGCTCCTTATAGATTCTAGATATTAGTCCTTTGTCAGATGCATAGTTTGCAAATATATTTTCTCCTATTCTGTAGGTTCATTGTTTACTCTATTGATAGTTTCTTTTGCTGGGCAGAAGCTCTTTAGCTTAATTAGGTCCCAGTTGTTAATTTTTGTTTCTGTTACATTTGCTTTTGAGGACTTAATCATAACTTATTTGCCTAGGCCAATGTCTGGAACCGTATTTCCTACATCTTCTTGTAGGATTTTTATGGTGTGAGGTCGTACATTTAAGTCTTTAATCCGTCTTGAGTTAATTTTTATATATGGTGAGAGGTAGGAATCCAGTTTCATTCTTCTGCATATGGTTAGACAGTTTTCCCAGCACCATTTATTAAATAGGGTGTCCTTTCCCCATTGTTTATTTTTGTTGACTTTGTTGAAGATCAGTTGGTTTAAAGTGTGAGGTTTTATTTCAGTAGTCCCTATTCAGTTCTATTTGTCTGTGTGTCTATTTTTGTACCAGTACCATGCTATTTTGGTTACTGTAGCCTTGTAGTATAGTTTGAAGTCAGATATGTGATGTCTCCAGCGTTTTTCTTTTTGCTTAGGCTTGCCTTGGCTATTTGGGGCTTTTTTGGTGTCATATGAGTTTTAGAATAGTTTTTTCTAATTCTATAAAAAAGAATACTGGTAATTTGATAGGAATAGCATTGAATTTGTAGATTGCTCTGGGAAATGGACATTTTAATGATATTGATTCTTCCTATTCATAAGCATGGAATGTCTTTCCATTTGTTTGTGTTGCTTATGGTCCCTTTCAGCTGTGTTCTGTAGTTCTCCTGTAAAGATCTTTCACCTCCTTGATGAGATGTATTCCTAGGTATTTTATGTTTTTTGTGGCCATTGTAAGTGAGATTGTATCATCTATTTGGTTTTCAGCTTGAATGTTATTGGTGTGTAGAAATACTACTGATTTTTGTACATCGATTTTTGTATCCTGAGACTTTGCTAAAGTTATCAGGTCTAGGAGTCATTTGGCAGAATCTTTAGGATTTTCTAGGTATAGAATCATGTCCTCAGTGAAGAGATAATTGGACTTCCTCTTTTCCTATTTCGATGCCTTTTATTTATTTCTCTTGACTGATTGCTCTGGCTAGGACTTCCAGTACATTGTTGAATAAGAGCGGTGAGAGTTGGACATCCTTGTCTTTTTCTGGTTCACAGTGGGATTGCTTTCAGTTTTTGCCCTTTTGGTATGATATTGGCTGTGAGTTCGTCATAGATGGCTCTTATCATTTTGAGGTATGTTCCTTTGATGCCTAGTTTGTTGAGGGTTTTTATCATGAAATGATGTTGGATTTTATTGAACATCTTTTCTTCATCTATTGAGATGATCATGGTGTTTGTTTTTAAATCTACTTATGTGGTGAATCACATCAATTTGCATATGTTGAACCATCTTTGCATCACAGATACAATGCTCACTTGATCATGGTGAATTAACTTTTCAGGGTGCTGCTGGATTCAGTTTGCTAGTACTTTGTTAAGGACTTTTGTGTCTACATTCATTGGGGATATTGGCCTACATTCATTAGGGATAGTTTTGTTATTGTTTCTTTGCCAGATTTGGGCATCAGGATGATAACTGGTTATATAGAATGAGTTAGAGAGGAGTCCCTCCTGCTCGATTTTTTTGGAATAGTTTCAGTAGCATTGGTATCAGCTCTCCTTTGTAAGTCTGATAGAATTTGGCTGTGAATCCATCTGGTCCAGGGCTTTTTCTCGTTGGTAGGTTTATTATTATTATTATTGATTCATCTTTTATTACTGATTCACTCGTTATCGGTCTTGAACTGGACTTTAAGCCAGAGTAGAAATAGACCAGGTAGAGAAAATGGCAAGAGCATTTTTCAGGTAGAGAAAAAAGCACAAGGGAAGATGGTGAGAAATGGAAGAGCTGGACAGAGTGGGATTCAGCAAGAGTTGAGGGTGGCCAGACAGGTAGCAAGTGGAAGAAAGATAACCCTGAAAGTTGGAGAAACTGGACTTTATCTTATAGAATAAGGCTAACCTATAGTGATATGTCGATAAGGTTTTTCAACAATCAGTGACCTCAAATTTGTGTTTTAAGACAACCCCTGGAAGCAGTGTAACTAAGGAACTGGGGAAGGCAAAGATAGACATCCCAGAAAAACCAAGCCCTAACTTTACACACTGGGAGTAGAGATAAAGCCAAGGGGACGCATTCACAAAATACTTAGGTGGTATAGAAGACAGGATTTGGAAGTTGAATTGCTTTGGAGAATCAAGGCAATAAGCTAGCATGAGGACAGGAGAAACCAGAACGCAATGAGTTAAGGAATTAGTGGAAGTAAAGAAGAGGCAATATGAGGATAGATGGCTTTATTTCCAGAAGCTCGAAGGTGCAGGCAAACACAGAAAGGTGAGCAGCTTTTGATGGGAGGACAAGGAGGTGTGGTATGGTATACAGCCATCCTGCTTATGTGTTTTATATGTGCTTTATATGCATTTAAGCCTTTGGGCCGGGGAGCAGGACCAACTAGAAAGAAAGAGACTAGAGATATAAAAGTGAGGGAATAATGAATGGGAAAAGCTTCCTGAGGAAGCCTGGGCAGGGACTGAGAAGCAAGAATTATTAGGTAAAGGAGAATCAGGTAAATTTGAAAAAGCCACTGTGAGAAACTGAGGTTGCTGAAATCCTCAGTTCTGCCTCTTTTAGTAATAGAGGCCAAGCACCTTGAAATTCTTCAACCAAATCATTTTAGAAGTGTCGGTCCAGTTCTTGCTTGCCGTTGACTTTCGGGAAGGGGTGGGAAATCCATTTCAGGTGGAAAAGTTGGCTTTTGGAGGTGCACTGTGTGCCAGGAAGTAATCAGTCAGACGTTAGACTTTATTGCCTCTAATCATAAACTTTTGGCTCCTGTCCTTCCTTCCTTCCAGCTATCATTCATTTATTTTTAATCTGTATGCTTTCATTTGGAACTTAGTTTGAAAAGATGTAAAGAAAGTACTTTTCTGCTGACAGGCTCTGTCAAACCTAAGGCACAAACAGTACCTTTATTTGACAGTGTGAGCACATAAAATTCTCACTTTTGGAGGCTTCATTTTCTTTATCTCTAAAACTTAGCATTCGTTTGGATTATTACTGAGGCTCTTTTTAATTCTAAAATTCCATGGTGGTATGGTACCAAGTTGAATTCATGCCCACTTACAAGACGTGAAACAGAAGGAAAAAGTGATGCAGTGTGTACTCATCAGTGAGGGCGCTGGTGTTGATGTACTACATATGTATAAAATCCCCATGTAACTTTACCAGGCATCTGCAGTACAAGGACATTTTGCCTGCATAAGCAGCGTATGCTTCAGCTCAGAATATATGCCAAGCACACTTGAGAACTTTCGTATTTTGCAGCTGAAGTACAACACAGCTGGCCTCCTAAATGATTTAAAGTCTTCCTCTCCACCAGCAGAATTAAAAACTGTTATGATGCCTCTAAGAGAACGGAGATGCAACCTATAATTATGAATTTATCAGACAATAGGTGACTTTCCACAGCAATTCTTAATGTGTTACCATAATCACACTTTCTGCTTTGGAGAATCAAGGCTTGTTTTAAGAATTTGCATTGCATAGAGAGTGGGAGAGGGGAAATGGATGTGTTGTGCATCCAGCAAAACTTAGAAAGAAAATATAATTGGGTTCCTCCTTACCTGCAGCAAAGCAACCAACAGAAGAATCAGAATGTCAGGGGTTTGAGTGTTTAGCAGGTGACCATGGGGTCTCAAGCCCAGGGCCTGTTTATAAGTCCCACAAAACGTAATACATTTGTTTGTGATTTACTTGTAAGTTGATTAATATTTTTATATTGACATAGAAGAGCAAGGTGAATCTGCTGGATTTCTTGTGGACCATTCCATTCAGAGTGGAGGTACCTTCATGTCGTGTCTTATTTGTTCTTGCAACACCCTGATAAGGTAGAAATCTATCCTTATTTTGCAGCCGAAGTTAAGGCACAAGAAGTCAGTTTCAGCAAAGCAAGTCAGGGACAGATGGAGCACTAGAATCAGATCTCTAAATTTGCAGCATGTTCTTTTCCTTCGATTTTTTTTTAAAACAATCCCACAAATTTTAAAAACTGAGCTGCTATTTGTCTAGTTTTTTGCCTACCTTATAAGAAAGGAAGCTGTTGCTTCTGATAAGGCCCCTTGATGAAATATGCCGATATAGAAGTAGGAAAGCAAAAATAATCTAGATCAGAACCTACTGTTGGTAAAATGGAATCCCACCATGTCCATTACCTACCTGCTGTGATGGTAAGCAGTCATTCTGCAGGCATTTTTGAGTACCTGCCCTGTGCCATGCAGTGTGCTGGAGACTGAGGAAGTGCTCCTAAATTTTTCTTGGGAGTCTTGCTTCTTTAGGGAAAATTACCTTACAAAGATGACTGAGTCCTTAATGGGTTATCCAGGGCAAAAAGTCAATTTGGGGAGCCAGGAGAGGAGGGATTTCACTTACTATTCATTCATTCTTTCTGTAGTAAAGGCCTGGAACTAAGAAAGATCCTGGTGAATTGGAGGAGAAACGGAATGAAGCTGAATTTTAGATTTAAAAGGGGTGCATAAGGAGACTAGAGAAAGAGGCAGAGGACAGATATTAGAAGATGTCATTGATTGTGTAAGGTATTTAGAGGAGCCTCATGCAAGGGAGCTATCTAATTAGAGCTACTTTTGCAATCAGTCTGAGCCTAGAGATAGGTTGAAAGGAGAAAGACTAAAGGCACAGAGACCACTTTGGAGTTGTTGCATGAATCCAGGTGAAAAACCAAGGTCAGGACTAGGATAATGACATTGAGGATGGAAGTAATCTAATCTGTATGGTTTGGGAAAGATTATTGGGGCTTGGTGATAATTGGATGTGCATAAAAAGGCGAAGGAAGCTTCGAGGATGATATTTAGGTTTCTGGTTCCCAAACAAAGGTAGATGGTGTGAAATAAGGAATGCTGGCAGAGGAGGGGGTTTTGAAAGATCAGTAGGAGACAATGAGCTTACTTTTAGACCTCTAACTTTATGAGAAGTTCAAAGAAAGATGCCCAAGAGGCAGTGCCTGTTGAGAGCTCTAGGCTGGAGATGAAGATCAGAGACTTCAGCAGAGGAATGAAAGCCTTTGGAGGGGAGAGATTACCAAGGCAAGAAGTAAAGAGTGGAATGAGCAGAGGACCTGGAAAAGAACCCTAAGGCATGTACCATATACTATAAGGGAAGGATAGAGGAACAAAAGCATATGGAGAGGATTGGAAAGGAACTTCAATAGCCAGTCACTGAAGGACAAATACCATGTGTTTCTATTTATAAAATGGCCGGAATAGGCAAATCCATAGAGACAAAGTAGATTCGTGGTGGCCAGGGACTGGTGGTGAGGAAGAATGGGGAATGACTGCTAATGCATATGGTGGTTCTTTTGGGAGTGGTGGTGTTTAAAAATCAGATGGTAGTGAAAGGTGCATAACTCTGAACATGTTGAAAACCCCTGACTTGTACTCTTTGAAAGAATGACTTCTACGAAATGTGAACTCTATCTCAATCTATACTATAAAAAGAGATTCGACCGGGTGCAGTGGCTCACGCCTGTAATCCCAGCACTTTGGGAGGCCGAGGCGGATGGTCAACATGGTGAAACCCCATCTCTACTAAAATACAAAAAATTAGCCATGCATGGTGGCATGCGCCTGTAGTCCCAGCTACTCGGGAGGCTAAGGCAGGGGAATTGCTTGAACCTGGGAGGTGGAGGTTGCAGTGAGCCGAGATCACACCACTGCACTCCAGCCTGGAGACAGAGCAAGACTCTGTCTCTTAAAAAAAAAAAAAAAAAAAAAAAGATTCAATAATCAAATACCCTAATGGGGCAGGATGGATGAGAGGCTAATGTGAAATGGGGGTGAGGGAGTGGCAGGGATGTTGTAGAGTGGTTTCAACTTTCACCTGATTTTTCTCTAGGTCCTTCAGGAGTCAGGCTGGGCCATCCTTTCTCTCAGAGTTGCTAGTGCCTAGAGGTTTATGTTTACAATTCAACAAATTAAATTAAAAACAATAGACCAACATGAGAGGGACATCTCATTTCCAAGCCACAGGACTGTGAAAAGTGTTTTTCTTGGTACAATGAGCACAAAGCAGCCACAATGTAAAAGGACTCAGAGGCATCCAAGGCTTTGAATCACCGTCATTTCTCACAACACCCCGAATGAACTGTGTTATCTTTTTTATTTTTTATTTAACTGCCGAATAAACAGAGCCTATTTTTGCAAAAATGGCAATTTAAAATCTTTTGACTTTAAGCCAAGAGTGTTTTTTTCCATTGTAGCTTCTGTGGGCTTGGCCTCAGCCCTCAGTCTTTCCAGGACCCCGCTGAGCTGCCGCCTCTTTACTGCTTCAGTTCCCCAGAGCTTTCAGAGGGAGTTAAAATGGTTAAGTTAAAATGGAAGAGACGCAAGGAGAAGCCAGCCCAGTAAGTAGAGAGAACAGGTATGTGGGCAGCATATTAGAGGGAGCCAGGCTCATGAATCAGTCTCAGTAATTAGTAAAGAACAAGTTTCTGTCCCTCATGCTTGTAATGATCGGTTCTTAGCAGTACTGTCTTTTGGCCGGCTTTTCAAACCTGCAGGATTTGTATGTGATGCATCCATTAAAGCTGGGAACACAGAGACTCAAAGGGAATGAGTAACAATCCAAGGTTTGTGCATGGGGCTAAGTCAGGGAACAGGAATTGAGATCCAGGCCTAGGCCCTGCTGCTTACCACTCTAGCTGTAGCATCAGCTGCAACATAGCTCAGCCCTTGGGTGTGAGAGATGAGCATGAGTGAGGACTTACAAATTGGACTTGTTGAAGGGCATGTGTGAGCCTTCTCTGTCCCTGAACACTTAGGACAAGGCCAAGCCATGTCCTTCTGAAATGAGCATGTTAAAGCTTCTGTGAGGTTCTGATGACATGTGTGGTGATCTTTAGGTAAATTACTTGGCTAGGCCATTGGGGACTGAATCACAGCAGAGTTCAGCTTGTTTCTTTTTGGAATGCCTTGAAGATCAGCAAGACGCCTGCTGTGGTGTCAGGTGGTACCTCCATGAGGTCAGATCTAGAACACACAGTCGTCTCCAAGTGTTGGGCAGGGCTCCAGGCTGCCACAGCAGAGCAATGGCTCAGGCTTCCTCTTGGCTTCTTGATAAGCTACCAAAAAGCAGAAGGATGGGGTATTGATATGTTTGTCTAATTCTGTAAGGATCTGGCATGCTGGTAAAAAAGGGTCTTGTTAGCAGTAGCACAGAAATTCAGTGGACACATCATCAGGAGTGACTCCCATCCAATCCGGCCAAAGGCAATAATACATAGACTCCAACTTAAAAGTGGTCAAAAAGTTTGTTTTCGCACTGGCTGTTAGGGATGTGCAATGAGTTTTCCAAAAGAAACTATGGTATAAATCAGAGTTGTATATAATAAAAATGGAGTGGAGCTCGAAGTAGCTAATGATGAAAGGAGAAATCTAGGGAGTATAGCAGCCCTCCAGCCTGTTAGAGGGGAGGAAGAAAGGTGACCAGGGTGAAGTCTTGCTTCACATAACCCTCACGTTAGCCACAAGGAAGAGCCGTAAGCCCTGAAAGGCATCATTACACAGGATGTGATTCTCAGTGCCAAAGGACAAACTGCCTACTTTTAATGATGTTTGTGTAGTGCTGATCAGGCCCTAATTCATAGTGACCAAACTTACAGGAGTTTATAAATCTGAGTATTGGTTTGTTAATTTTTATTTAGAAGCATTTATTTCCTGATGACTGGAAAATCCCCTATTTATATCAGTTCCATCTGTTAGGTAGAACTTCAGAGTAACCCAATTATCAGATGTAGAAGCAGAACAAAGAAAAATGGACGGATTTTAAAGGAGGTTTAATTTAGTTCCGTAAAATGTGGAAGACCTTCTGCTTGGAAACAGACATATTTAGATAAGAATCATCAAATTACCCATTTGAGGCTGGTAGTATTGGGTGATTACTAACATTTTTACTCTTCACTTTAAGATTTTGCTTCCCTTCACTGCAGTGCTACTTCAGTTCATTATTATAATTGAACAATTCTGTTTCACATGGAGCACATTTTCAATAAACTGCTTCCCACTTGCCTTCTCAGAACTTCCTCAGGTTCCAGTTTGTGTGGATAATCTCACTGTGCGGGTGATCCTTTGAGGCTTTTCTGACTTTGATGTTTTTTTTGTTTTTGTTTTTTTACTTGACACCTGGTATTCATACTTAAACTTGCTGTCCACTGAAGGACAATGAGGCAGCAGCAGTGAGTGACTTTGTCTTAGAATACACAGGTGATCAGAATCTTTACTCCCCAGCTGAGTGCTGGGCTTAGTCTCTTGCTCATTTATTTAAAAACCATTTATGGAATACTAGTTCTTGTAGAGAAACATGGAATGGCATATTTCCTCTTCTTAATAAAGTAACAGTGTAGTAGAATATAGACATGCAAATGAGGAATTGGAATATTACGATTGCCATTGCAGAGGGATAAATCAAGGTAATGGGCCAAGGGTAAAAGAGCTTCAGAAGTGTGGGGAAGGCTTGATCGTAGATTCATTAGGCTAGATGATAACAGTTGGGGTAGGGGTGGTATGTGAGCCCTTTCTAAGTACACAGAACTGCGTGGGCAAGCAGAGAGAGATGAGAGAACCCGGCACATCCTGGGACTTTTCTGTATCGTGGGGCCGTAAATTTATAGATATCAGAGGTAGTATGGGAGATGAGCTTGGGCTTGGGCAGGTAAGTAGGAACCAGATCAGCAGAGGCCTTGTATCCCCTGTAAAATAGTTTAAATATTAGCCTGTAGGAAGCCGTTGAGTTGTTTTGAATAATATATTTTAAAGGCATCTAGTTCTAAGCATATTTGCATTTGACATAGACCTAAAGACAAGACAAGGTTGCATTTATTCCCTCTTGTAGTAGTTGAGGCAACTTTGCACATTAGTGTTTTTATTTTGCTTCAAGGGAGTTTAAATTGTAACATATATATAGCATAGAGTTTGCCATTTTAACAAGTTTTCATTTTAATGGTTAAAATTCAGTGGTAATAAGTACTTACACAATGTTTTACAACCATCACCACTATTCCCAAAACATCTCCATTACCACAAATAGAGACTTTGCAACCGTTAAGCAATAACTCTCCATCCCTGCCTCCAGGCCCTGGTAATCTCAAATCTACCTTCTGTGTCTGTGGATTTGCCTATTCTAGAAATTTCATATAATTGAAATTATATAATATTTGTCTTTTTGTGTCTGACTTATTTCACTTAGCAAAATGTTTCCAGAGTTTATCCATGTTGTAGTATGTATCAGAACTTCATTCCTGTTTTATAGCTGAATAAAATTCAATTGTATGTATAGGCTGTATTTTGTTTATCCATTTATCTGTTGACAGACACTTTGGTTGTTTCCACCTTAGGTTATTGTGAATTGGACTGTAAGGATCTGTTTGAGTCCCTGATTTCAGTTCCTTTGGATATATACCTAGAAGTGGAGTTGCTGGGTCACATGGTAATTCTACATTTAACTTTTTGAGGGCCCACCAAACTGTTTTCCACAGAGGCTGTACCATTTTACACTTCCACCAGCAATGTACGAGGATTCTCATTTCTCCACATCTTTATCAACATTTATTATTTTCCAGTTGTGCTTTTTTTTTAATATTGTCATAGCCATCCTAGTGGGTGTGAAGTAGAATTTCATTGTGCTCTTATACACCCTGGATTTGGAATATGCAAAAATGTTTTATAGTGAGTAATAGGCTTTGAACGCATTTTTGTTCATGAGGTTTCTTAAGTGTTCCTATTTTTGCCATAGAAAATAATTGATTATAGACTTTTATTTCCAAGTTAAGGCTTGTAAGTTGAAGCATTCTTCTAAAAATTTTAAGAAAACCCGTCGCTCTGAACTATCCTCCAGTGCACCCAGGATCAGTTTGCTAAACGGCAGCTGTTGGCCACGTCAATATACCTTGCTAGTACTCTTGCTGAACTCTCCTTGCCCTGGTTCAGATGTCCCTCGTCTCTGGGCTAGACTAGTACAGTGGCTTGCAGACTGTTCTCTCATTTCCTCATCTCCTCTTTTTCTCATTCCTCCTAAGTACTGCAGGCAGTAGAGCATAGTGCTTAAGTGCACAGGCATCAGAAGGAGAACCTGGTCTGAGTCCCAGCTCTGCCACTACTAGCCATGACACTTCAGACAAGTCAGTTAATCCTAATGAACACCTGTTTCTTTACCTATAAAAAAGGACAACATTGCCTACCCAACAGGGCTATTGTGAAGACAAGACAGGTCAAGCCCTTAGTACCTGGCTTGGCACATAGACAAATGGGGTTAGTTGGGGTGCTATTAATACTGCCTGCAGACTTATTTTTCTAAAAACCTGATTATGGAACTTCTCTGCTTGAGCCACTTCAAATTTCTATTTTCTCAAAACAAACTTCAAACTGTTTGGCACTTCGTAAGAGGCCCTTTGCAGTGCAGGTCGCTAGCCTTGTCTGCTGCCCTCCTAAGCCACTGGCCAGTGTAGACCAGATAAGCATGTGACTAATAGCTCAGTGCATGCTGTCCCATCCGCCTGATGGAGCCACATACAAGGAAATTGTCCTTTCTCTGAAGCCTATAAAAAGATTCCTCTCTCTGAAGCCCCACCTGGCATATATTGGACTGGGTCTAGGTTCACCTGTCTCTGTTAGAGTGATTATCTGTCATCACATGGGGGGGTTTTGTGAACTCTGCTGTGTCTTATTTATCTCATTTATCATATCTTATTTATATGATGAGCACTATAGGGCCTCTATCAAGATGCAAATATGAGAAGCTGGGCAGGGTGGTGTGTGCCTGTAGCCCCAGCTACTTGGAAGGCTAAGGCAGGAAAATCACTTGAGCCCACGAGTTTGAGTCCAGCCTGGCAACATTTTAAAAAACAAGAAGAAAATGGGAATATGGGAATAACTTTACCTACAGCAATCAGCCCCATTCCCTTGTTTTCTAACTTGGCGTGGTTAGGATTGTGGGAAGAGTTTCCACATCTTAAAACTTACCTGTCCTTTCACGTGGCCCTACAGTCAACAGACTCCTTAAAAGTGCACCATGGATGAATCCTGTGTGCTAGTGTTGATCTCGACTGCGTTTTATTTATTCAGCAACTCTGTTGAATACCCAGTTGGTGTAAGTCACTTTAATAGCCCCCTAAGGGAGATAAAGAATTGCATAAGATGTTTCTGTTAATGAGGCTTTCCAAGATAAATGTTCTTGCTTGTCCTGTGGCTTTGAGGAATATAAAATCTAGCTGGAGCAATTGTAGTCTGTTTGCTGGAGAGGCTGTGGGAAATTCTGACTCCTCCTGTCATCATTGTATTTCCAAAACAGTTCAGCCTTCTTGCTTGGCAGATGGGGCCACACGTAGTCCTGAATCAGCTTCTGAATTTCTGGTGAAATCTAAAACTACAGAGAGAAGAGAAATCCTGCTGTTTGCAAAGGATTCAAGAGGGAGACCACAATAGGCAGCAATTCAGAAGTAAACGCCAACAAAATAACTCTGTGTTGTCTGCTATAGTCTACAGTCTGTTTTCTGACACCATTTGGTCTGAAGCTTCTACTAGGTTGAGACTCACTTTCTTTTTTTTTCTTTTTTTTTTTTTTTGTGAGACAGAGTCTCGCTCTGTGGCCCAGGCTGGAGTGCAGTGGCGCAATCTCAGCTCACTGCAAGCTCTGCCTCCTGGGTTCATGCCATTCTCCTGCCTCAGCCTCCCGAGTAGCTGGGACTACAGGTGCCCACCACCACGCCCGGCTAATTTTTCTGTATTTTTAGTAGAGATGGGGTTTCACCGTGTTAGCCAGGATGATATTGATCTCCTGACCCTGTGATCTGCCCGCCTCGGCCTCCCAAAGTGCTGGGATTACAGGCGTGAGCCTCCGCGCCCGGACTGTTTTTTTAATCTTTAAATCTTTAAGGAAAAATATACTGATATGTTCCTACATTGTTTGTAATCAATCTCCCTGACCCTCTGATCTTATATAAAGATCTAAAGCTACAAATCAGTAGCATTATTTTGAAGAGGTATTTAATGGGAGAAGAAGGCAGTGTGAGTCAGGAGAAAAGTTACAGCAAAAGTATATGCTAAGCATTGTTTGTAAAGTAGACGTAAAACTTAGTTATGAGCTTCTTGACAGGTGATGCAAAATAGAAAAATACCAGGAATTGAATTAACACTTTAAAATACTTTGATTTCAATACTTTGAAATTACTGAGTTGAAAAATGTTAATTTTTTTTTAAGAAAACGTGGGAAATGTGGGCACCCCCTGTGGTCCTTTGGTGCTCTTCAGCCTGGCTTCCAGATTTCAGATAATGTTGGATCCAGGCTCAGAAGTGAGGATGGGCCTTTGTTCCTGAGTTCAGAAGATGCAGGCTACAGGCACTATTCCATATTTTTTAGCTAGTTGTTAAAAAAAAAAATGTTGCTCCTGGAAGTAGTACTTTCTTATCCTTTCAGTGGTAAGGGTGTAACTTTTTGTACTAAAGGCAGTTTAATTTAAAAAACTACACAAGATACATGGTTAAGTGATTTTATGTACATATAACCCTTTTGGGTGTTCTTATAATCTGGATTTAACAAAGATATAACTGAGGCTGGTAGTTAAATATATTACCAGCTGACTAGTGGTAGAACCAGGATTGGAATCTTGGTCTTATTTACTGGCATCTTGGTTTATTCTGGCTGCTATAACAAAATATCACAGACTGGGTGGCTTATAAATAACAGAAATTTCTCTCTCTCAGTTCTGGAGTCTGGAAGTGTGGGATTGTGGTGCCAGCATGATCAGGTTCTGGTGAGAGCCCTGTTCTGGGTTGCAGACTGCTGGCTTCTCTTGTATCCTCACATGGTGGGATGAGAGAGCTCTAGTCTTTCTACTTATAAGGGCACAAATCCCATTTATAAAGGCCCCACCCTCAGAATCTAATTATCTCCCAAAAGCCCCTCCTCCAAATGCCATCACTTGAGGGATTTAGACTTCAACTTATGAATTTGGGAGAAGAGAGAGATGCAGACATTTAGTTCATAACAGCTGGATTCTATAGTTACCAGCTAGAGAGGCCCCTGATGGATCCAGGGATCCAGGAGGATATGCAGAAAGGCACTGAACAGGGTATAGAAGTGTGTGGGTATGTGAGTCTGTGGGTATTCACTCTAAAAGTACAGTAGTATCAAAATTTAATGTTCCACTCTTTGTTGGATTTGGCCCCAATTTCATTTTACGAATGGATGTTAAGATATTTCTGGCCTTGATATTTCTGACTACAGGCCAAAATGATTCAAAGCTGGGTGCAATGGTGTGCACCTATAGTCCCAGCTTCTTGGGAGCCTGAAGCAGGAAGATCACGTGAGCCTAGAAGTTTTAGGCAACATAGACCTCATCTCTAAAAAACAAATGAGGCCGGGCGCGGTGGCTCAAGCCTGTAATCCCAGCACTTTGGGAGGCCGAGGCGGGCGGATCACGAGGTCAGGAGATCGAGACCATCCTGGCTAACACGGTGAAACCCCGTCTCTACTAAAAATACAAAAAATTAGCCGGGCGTGGTGGCGGGTGCCTGTAATCCCAGCTACTCAGGAGGCTGAGGCAGGAGAATGGCGTGAACCCGGGAGGCGGAGCTTGCAGTGAGCCGAGATGCGCCACTGCACTCCAGCCTGGGGGACAGAGAAAGACTCCGTCTCAAAAATAAAAATAAAAATAAAAAAAAACAAATGAAAAATATTCAAACTCTAATTGGTAGTAATAAAGAACGCTGCTCACAACTACATTTTTTTGTGTATATGTTATGGGTATTCTCTTCAGTGCAGATTTATGACTAGTATTCTCTTTTTGAAAAATACTTTTTAGGATGACAGTCTGTTTTCAAACTCTTGACTTTATTTTCAGGACCTAGATGTTGTATTACATCACTGGAAGTTTATTCATGGCTCTCTCTGAAATGAATATTTATGCACCTGTGCAAAGCTCCCCTCACATCTCCGAGCAGAACCAGTCAATGGTATCACAATGAAAGCCAGAGGTAGAAAGAGCAGGTTGAGATTGGTGAATATAAAACATGAAACTGGAGTCTATTAGACACCAAAGGAGCCTCATGGCTGTATCTCTTTTCCCCCATTTCCGCTGGGCAGTCTTATTTCTGGGTAGAAGCTCTGATCCAAAGAGAATAGCAAAGGGCAGGCCTTAAGTAGACAGGAAATGCTCATGTGGGAACTACTATCTTGCTGAGGCCTTTCTGAAATCCCTTCTTCTCTCAGAAACGGAGATCTCTCTGACCTGATCCACTCTCCCTTATCCATCCCTATCATCAGGTATAACATGGTGCCATGCACTGTCTGTTATCTTTGTATTGTAAGCTTCTTGAAGGTAAGGCTTGTGTCTTTGTCTTTGGTTTGTGGTAGTAGAAGGCCACCCCAATAGTGAATGATCTAGGATTTCCAGATAAGCTTATTGTTCATCATATAGATGGTGCACATTTCCTTCTTCTTCTACCTGTCTCTGTCTCTTGTATTGCATTCGAGGTAATGAGCTAATTCCATATCAAATGGCACAATGATCCTTAACATGTGTACATTCGGTTATTGATGATAGGTGCTCTCGGGTTTAAAAAGCTCTGCTCAAAGAAAGGTTTTGCTTTCTCTCAATTTATGAAAAGTCATCGTGTGCAGGTAGGTATTAAGTTTTGTACTTTGAAGATTTTAGTAATTTAATAATCCTCACCCAGATATCTCAGATAAACAAAATCCTCTTGTTGGACAGATAATAAAAACAAAATACCTTAGACCTATGTTTCTGGGTTTTCCTATATCCATTTAAGGCAACATAAATACCCATGTGGAAACAAAACCTTAATCTTAGTTTATTCAGGGTTTTTTTTCTGTCTCCTCCAAGAGGAAGATGAGCAAAAAAAAAAAAAAAAAAACCTTTTCAGGTGTGTTTCAATCTAAGATTACTTGATTCCTTATTTTCCAGCATTCACATAGTCAGACCCAATTAAGTTAGAGGATTTTTTCCGTGACTTCATATTTTTAAAATGAGTAATAAACAGTTCTAGTTCAGGGGATACATGTTAATGAAAAAAAAGTCAAAGTTGCTGGCATAATTGTATAGGGCACCACGTCAAGTTTTTCACAGAACTTTTCAAATACCTGAGATAACACAATATACCAGGTGCCCAAGTGTGACTTGAACATCCTGTGACTTCTGTTTCCTGAAGCTGCTGAGATTCTTGACTGTTAGAGCTTGGGAATTTCAGGAGCAGCACTTCCACAAGAACCTGGTTGTCAAGTTGCCCAGTGGCTGAGACATCTTGGAGGAAAAATGACACTTTGTTTAGTGGGCGGGCACTGCAGGAGTTTGTTTTCCCTTTTCTCCTGCTCGCATCCTTTGTTTCCTCATACTCCCTTAGAATAATCGTGGAAACATGATGCAGGAGGCCTGGGAGGGATCTTTCAACTGTGTCTAAGCAATTTTAAGAGTTGTTCCACCAGGGTCCCCGGAGGACTTAGGATTTTATCTCCACTCGGTTTATGAGCTGGTAGGGAAATTTGGGAAGAAGCAAGGGAACATGTTTTCAGCCTGATGAGTACCCTACATTAGCCAAGTATAGGTGTCACTAAGGATTGTCACGTAGCTCAAAGAGATGTATTTTTTTTCTTATAGACTACCTTCCTTGTAAAAGTCAGCCTCTTCTGAAAAAGATTTTAAAATCAGATAATAGCAGGAACACAAAGCTGAAGGATTCCTCTTTCTTTCTCTGGGCTTCTGAAAGGCAGACGCTGATGATCGGATTTGCACTTTTAATGGTGCTCTAATTGACTGGTTAAACATGCCATTGCTGTCTCTAATGTTTTCATTGTGCTGTAATGAATCTCTTAGAGGACACACAGCTCAGCACTCTGAATGCATCCACACCAACGGTCCTCTTTATTATCCCCTCCCAAAACACTATTTTGAGGAGACTTCTTCTTTTATACATTTTACTTAAACATATTTATTGAGAACTCTTAAGCACGTATAGGAAAATCACAAAAATGGAATGAATAATTTAGGAAGCTCATCTAAGTGACTGGGTAGCACTGACGGTTTCTGGAAAGGCAGAGCTCTGTTAAATATTGTATGACATAAACAAGATTTCTTTTCAAAAGATGGTTTATTATTAGTGTTTCTTTGGGAAATAGGAATAGCAGCAGTGGGAAAAAAGACTGTTTTGGTTCTCTAGTGTACCTTCAGCCAGCCAGTCGTCTAGGGCCCACAGGGCATTCTGGCTGGGTGTGCTGGTGGTTGGTCTAAGATGAGAGGGGAAGGAGGGCACGTGAGTGGGTGCAATTTCCAGCCAACATCAGCAAAAAACACGAAGAGGAGGTGTACACTATTTGTTTTGAGAGAGATGACTGTTAGTGTTATCCAACCAAATTGGGTCCTCTCACCCAATGCAGCAAAGCCAAACACTTATATCAGGATTGCAGTGAGCGAAAATGAGGCATTTATTGCACAATGCCAAGCAAGGAGTATCAGGCAGCTAATGCTTAGGACCCAAACTCCCTAATGCGTTTCAGATGAGGGTTTTTAAAGGTGGGGAGGCAGAAGTCACAGGCAAAGTGATAAATCGGCACATCGATGCTATTGGTTTGACCTAAAAAGGGAGGGCATCTCAAAGTGGGGACCCACAGATCCATAGATGAATTTGAAGATTTTCCGATTTGCAGTTGGTTAAGGAGGGAGAGCTTTATTTAAAAATTTAAGGTCAGCAGAAAAGAATGTTAGCAGTGGCTTATGGATGTGACCTCCTCTGCGCCCCTTAGAAAGAATTTAGAACAAAGAACAGTGGTCAGAATTCTGTCCTCAGTTTCCCCCTTATCTGAGGTCTACGTGCCAGAGAATCCATTTGGTGGAGATGTGGGTTTCTGAAAAACAACTTGGGCACATGTGTTAAGATGTCATCTTCAGTTTCTGTAAGGAACAAAACATTCTCCTGACGCTACCTTCCTTGGCTATTGTTTTAAGCTACTACTACCTTCTTGCTTATCAAGTTGCTCATTTACTTCTCAAGGCTGGCTAGGTGCCAGGATTTTCCCTTGAAGAAATTCAAGATTTTCCTTTATTTCCATGCTCTGGGGGTGAGAGATGTCTGGCAGGCCCCCAAGAGTGGGTCCCCGCTCTGTCTCAGTAAACTCTCCAACTGCCGGCAGCCTCAGAAGAGAGTGTACATTGCTTTCTTACCCTTTATTTTTTTAGGCCCATCTTACCTATTACTGCCTAGAGGAACAACTAGACTTAGGGGCTCAAAAAAGACTTGTCAAAGTGAATTTCTCTAAATGTTGTAATATCAAGAATGGGTGAAACTGTGGAGTAACTGACACATTGCTTGTGGGATTATAAATTGTACCACCACTTTAAGAGGTGAGTTAGAAGTATCTATCCAACCCAGCATTTCTTCTTCAGTATAACCAGCAGGAGGTAAGCATAAGAATATCTACTGCCACATAACAAAAGCAAAAGTACTCCCATATCCATGGGAAACCACTTATGGAGCAGCTAAACAGAATGAGTTAGATCTGTATCCAGCTCAACACAGAGGGATTTCTAAGATGCATTGAGTGGGGGAAAAAAAGTATCACATACCTTTTATGAGATACCATATGGTTTCTGCAGCTACATTTATGTACAAAAAGTATCACATACCTTTTATGAGATACCATATAGTTTTTGCAGCTACATTTATGTACAATCATACATATAAGTGTGTGTATATGTATGTATAGATATGTCTGAAAAGAGATAAACCTAATTTCTACTTCTGAAAAGGAAGAGAGGGGCGGGGCACAGTGGCTCACATCTATGAACCCAACACTTTGGGAGGCTGAGGTGGGCGGATCACTTGAGTCCAGGAGTTCAAGACCAGCTTGGGCAACATGGCAAGATTCCCTCTCTGCAAAAAAAAAAAAAAAAAAAAAAGAAAAATTTAACCAGGCATGGTGGTGTGCATCTGCAGTCCCAGCCACTCAGGAGGCTGAGGTTGGAGGATTGCTTGAGACAAGGAGGTTGAGGCTTCGGTGAGCTGAGCATGCACTACTGCACTCCAGCCTGAAAAAAAAAAAATGAGGGGAACAACAGAGATAGAAGATGGAGGATAATCACAGAGGATTTGGCCTTCTTTGAAATGCCAAAAAAGTATGTGTTGATGTATTACTGATCTAATTTAAGCCTAAACCAAAAAGTAATGCATTGCCCCTTTTATGGCGAGACTGGGTAGTTTGTGGGGCCAGGGGACATTTTTGCATCATCAAGTAATCTGTCAGCATATTTCAGATAAGAAACAGCAAGACTTACTGGAGTAGATAGGAATTATTTCTACTAGTAAGTCACTGGGTTACCCTCACTCATTGCTTACCTTGCCTTCAGATTTGGCTACTCATAAAATGCTGGCTTTTGTTTAACTCATAGATGTCTTACAAACATTAATTATCAGTTTTGGATGAGAATAAATACGTATTCCCTTCATGGCTGCATAGTTTTTTAGAGAAAGCCAAGATAAGCATCACAAGCAGGAGTTTGTGAGGATCATAAAAATCATAGGTGCTGATGTAAAAAGATGACTACTACAGAAGGGAAAAAACCCAAGTGTTTGCATTTAGTTAAAAGGAAGAACAGTGTGGTATCTAGGGAACACAAAGGATGTTATTGAACTACGTAAATGTAGTTTTCAAAACAGTACACCTATGTTAACCTGCCAGCCCTCACCCTGTAGCCTCATCTGTTTGGGGAAAAATTGCTGTTGCAAGACTTTTTCTTCTCTTAAGATGCTTTCTCCTGAGTTTTGCAACACTGCTGCATTTAAGTCCTGTTTCCAGGTGACTATGAAACTATTCTTGAGATAGCCATGTTTTCTGAGTTTTTGACCACAGAGACCCACTTATATTTCATTAGATGTAAAGATTTTTCTTTTTTCTGTCTTTTTTTTTTTTTTTTTGATACGGAGTAGCTGGGATTACAGGTGCCCACCACCATGCCTAGCTAATTTTTTTTTTGTGTGTTTTTTTGTTTGTTTGTTTGTTTGTTTGTTTTTAGTAGAGACGGGGTGTCACTATGTTGGCCAGGCTAGTCTCAAACTCCTGACCTCGTGATCTGCCTGCCTCAGTCTCCCAAAGTGCTAGGATTACAGGCGTGAGCCACCGCGACTGGCCGAGATGAAAAGATTTTTCTAGTCTCAATAATTTCACATCGAATTAGTTTTTCAATGTCTGGCTTATATGAAGTCAGGATAGAAAAATCAGTACAATCCAACTCTTTGGCCTAAATTAATCTAGTCTTACAACCGTGGAAATAATGTCCATTGTGTTGGCTGAATCAAATTAGTTTATTGATCAATTCTTCAACTGATCTGTCCATTACCTGAGGCCTATATTGACCTTTTCCTTCATGGGTCTTTGACTCATGCACATTCTAGAGGAAGATAAAATGGGACTCTCCAAATCCTTGTTATCTGCTGCATAGAGATGTATTTTATGCTGTATATATTCAGGTATGTATTTTTGGTTAGTGTGTAGTAAGCATAAAAACTGCCACCTGGGGTTGGACCGAGGGGTCCCTATACTGCTTCACTTGTCTCCCACAGGAAAGTCATTGTTATAGAAGAGTATCTTTGTTTGATTTGGCTTTTTCAGGTATTGGTATCAAATGTTAGGCATGTCCCCCCAAATCCTTTATTTCATTAGCAGACCATTAATGCGTGTTTGGATTTGCATCTAAAGCTATTTTGGTCATTCAACATTTTATATAATAAGTACATATTACGTTCACTAAACTTCTTGGGTATTGTGTGCTGGACATATGAGATGACATAAAAGTAATGATACACTCAAAGAAATTAAAGGACAATTAGGGAAGATAGATTAGTAAGTAAATAAATGCAGTTATAGGAGTATGAACAAGGGTAAGAAGTAAAAATATAGAAGTAGCCAATTTATATATTGACTGTGTAGCATCTTTTGAAGTAACAAGTTTCACATGATTAGCCTATACAAATTACTTTTAGTATTAGAGAACTAAACTGGTGTGTGAGAAAGCACCTTACTGGGTAGCTAGTACATTTCAGGCTTTCAATGTATTTGCTTCCCCTTCCTTACCTCTAGCTTTGGGATGCCCCATCCACAAGCAGCTGGTTACCTCATCCACACTTTTAAGTAAACTGATGCATTTTAGTGGTTATTTCTTTTCAAGTCCCATTTTCCAGATTGGCAGACTCTCATATTTTAGTGTGACCTCATTGGACACAACTTTATCCACCTAATCATTATAGTTAATCTTTTTGTGTCTCCTCCAGCTCCATCACATTTTTCTTCAAGTGCAAAAATTTGAACTTCACACAGCGTTCCAACTGTGCAAGCACCCTCATTCTCCAAAATCCTAAATAATAGTTTGCACCTTTTCTGATGGTAGTTGACATTTTGTTGGGATGTTTTTCTAGGTAACAGCACACTGAGTCTATGTCTTCAAAAATAGTTTGTGATATCATCAAGGTCTCTTTCCTAAGTTGTGCCTGAGAGAGAGCCCATCAAAGCAGTAAATGTAGGTTGTATTTTCAGTAAAAACATTGTCTATTTGCCCACAGTGAAATTCATCAGTTGTTTGTTGGTTGTTTGCCAGTTGCAGCGTCAGAAGTTTGCTCCGCAAATCACCTCCCATGTCTTGGTGGTTCCCGTGCTTATAGTTTGTATTAGCTGCAAGAGTTTTTGTCATTTGCACATTAAGAGATTTCAAAGTGTATTTACTCCAGAATGTATTAGAACTCAGTTGAATCCATTTATTCCTCTCCATGTTTCCACATTTCTAAAACTATCTTCTCTCTGTAATATATAGAACAATATTAACCAATTTCATGGCAACTTTTTTGAAAGTAGAGTTTGAAGCCTTGGTAACTTTATGAAATATTTTATACAAGTAAAAATATCTAGTACCCATATGTAAAGTACAAACAATAAAGATAAACTGAACACTCACATACTTGGTATTCAGCTAAAGCAACAGGGTATTACCAATAACTGTGTGCCCCTCCCTAATTGTATTTCTCTCTCTCCTCTTCAGAGATAACCTCTAACCAGAATGTGTCATTCTCTTCTCTTTAGTGTTTGCTATAGGTATTTCTCACAACACTAATAAAAAGATTTTTTCTTATTTACATTTGTTGTTGTTGTTGCTGTTGTTTTTGAGACAGAGTCTCGCTCTGTTGCCCAGGCTGAAGTGCAGTGGTGTGATCTCGGCTCACTGCAAGCTCCACCTCCCGGGTTCACGCCATTCTCCTGACTCAGCCTCCTGAGTAGCTGGGACTACAGGTGCCCGTCATCATGCCCAGCTAATTTTTTTTTGTATTTTTAGTAGAGCTGGGGTTTCACCGTGTTAGCCAGGATGGTCTCAATCTCCTGACCTTGTGATCCGCCCGCCTCAGCCTCCCAAAGTGCTGGGATTACAGGCATGAGCCACCGTGCCCGGCCATTTACATTTTTTTTTAAGTTCAGGGGTACATGTTCAGGTTTGTTATATAGGTAAACTTGTATCACTAGGGCTTGTTGTACAGATTATTTCATCACCCAGGCATTAAGCCTAAACCCACCCATTAGTTATTTTTCTTGATTCTCCAACCTCTGATAATTATAATTTTTATATAGATGTGTCATACTCTATATATTTTTCTGGAACTTCTTTTATTAATATTGTGAGTTTCACTTATAGTGATATATATGGTTCTCATCAATTTTCAGCTGTTCTGTGGTATTCCAGTGTATACATTTATCATTAGGCTTTTTTCCTGTCAGTGGATAGTTTGGGGCTTTGGGTGCGTGTGTGTGCGTGCGCACACGTGTGCTATTTCACATACTACTGTAATAAACATTCTTGTACTTGTGTGAGAATTTCTTCAGGATTTATACTTAGAAATGAAATTGATGGGTTACATGGGCTATATGCCTCTTCTTCCATATTGTGTCCGGAATTTATTCCTTCTGGTGGGTTCTTGCTCTCGCTGACTTCAAGAATGAAGCCGTGGACCTCAAGTGTTACAGCTCTTAAAGGTGGCATGTCCGGAGTTGTTTGCTCCTCCAGGTGGGTTCATGGTCTGGCTAACTTCAGGAATGAAGCTGTAGAACCTCGCGGTGTTACAGCTCTTAAAAGTGGTGCAGACTCAAAGAGTGAGCAGCAGCAGCAGCAGCAGCAAGATTTATTATGAAGAGCTAAAGAACGAAGCCTCCATAGCGTGGCAGGGGACCCAAGTGAGTTGCTGCTACTGGCTGGGGTGGCAGCTTTTCTTCCCTTATTTGTCCCTGCCCACGTCCTGCTGATTGGTCCATTTTACAGAGTGCGAATTGGTCCATTTTACAGAGTGCTGATTGGTCCATTTTACAGAGTGCTGATTGGTCCATTTTACAGAGTGCTGATTGGTACATTTACAATCCTCTAGGTAGACAGAAAAGTTCTCCAAGTCCCCACCAACCCAGAAACCCAGCTGGCTTCACCTCTCAATATCATATATAGCAAGTTATATTTCAAGGTTGTGTTCATTTGAGTTGTCATTGCCACCATAAGTATATGAGCCCTCCTTGTTCAATATCTTTGCTATACTGATTTCCTTTTTTTTCAAATCTGATGGAATGAAATAGTGTCACACTGTGTCTTTACTTTTACCATTAAGGTTGAGTATCTTTTTCATGTATTTATTATATATTGGTGTTGTTTTTTTCTTTGAAATACCTGCTCATGGCTTTGGGTTACTTTCTTTTCTAAATAATTCATACCAGTTCTTTGGACATTACAACTGTTAACCTGTTGGCTATGTTACAAAGATCTTCCAGTTTGTAGCTTATGTGTTACTTTATCTGTCTTTTCATGAAACCATATTCTTTTTTTTTTTTTTTTTTTTTTTTTTCTGTCACCCAGGCTGGAGTGTAGTGGTGCAAACTCGGCTCACTGCAACCTCCGCTTCCTGGGTTCACGCCATTCTCCTGCCTCAGGCTCCCAAGTAGCTGGGACTACAGGTGCGTGCCACCAGGCCAGCCTAATTTTTTTTGTATTTTTAGTAGAGACAAGGTTTCACCATCTTGGCCAGGCCTGTCTTGAACTTCTGACCTTGTGATCCACCTACCTCAGCCTCCCAAAGTGCTGGGATTACAAGCATGAGCCAAAGTGCTGGGATTACAAGCATGAGCCACTGTGCCCAGCCAAAACCATCTTGTTAATCTTAGTGCAACTTGATGTATTAGCCTTTAAGTTATTTATTTTTTGTTTTTGAAGTGGTCCTTATCTACCACAATATCAAAAATATTCTCATTTTCTTCTAACATTTTCACAGTTTTCCTTTTTACATTTAAATATCTAATCCACTGGAATTGGTTGGTGTGTGAGTTGTAAAGTAGGAATTCAGTTTTATTGTTTATGCATGTGCTAACTAGTTGTCTTAGCATCACTTATTGTAATGATTTACACTTTCAACTCTGTCAGTATCAGGATTCCATGTGTTTGTGTGTGTGTAAGTGTAAATTCAATTTGATTGCAAAAAATAGAAAAAAAAATAGCGACCTATTAAGCTCGGAGTTTGTCTCATGGAATAAGCAGTCTGTGGTCTGGAGCAAAGTCGTTGAGGCTGGCATAGCAGCTCAGCAGTGGCATCAAGGACCTAGGCTCCTTTTACATTACATCATTGCCGTCCTTAACATTTTCCTCATGGTTACGGCATGGCTGCCATACTCCCAGGTTTTATATTTGTGTTCAAGTCAGAAAGACGAGGAGAAGTATAAAGGACAAAGACCTGATCTTGTCATGATTTACCTTTTAGTTTTTCAGGAAGGGAAAATCTTTTTTAAGACCTTATCCCTGAATTTTAGTGTATGAAACTGTTATATATACCACTCTTAGCTGAAAGGAGGCTGGGAATTAAAATAGAGCATTGAATTGAGTAGTTTCTACTGTGGAAGAAAACAAGGAAGAATGGAGTTGGGATAACTGCTGAGTGAGCCAACTTACAGTCTCTGCCACAGTGGCCTGTTTCTGGACTCTGCTTTTCCACTGGTCTGTATACTTAGCTCTTCACCAATACCACATTATCTTACTATAACTTTATTTTTTTATTTTTGAGACAAGGTCTTTCTCAGTCTCCAAGGCTGGGGTGCAGTGACACAGTCATGGCTCACTGCTGCCTCAATCACCCGGGCTCAAGCGATCCTCCCACCTCAGCTTCCCAAGTAGCTGGGACTACAGACCCATGCCACTCCACCCGGCTATTTTTTTTTAAATTTTTTTAGAAACAGGGTCTTGCCATGTTGCCCAGGCTGGCCTTGAACTCCTGGCCTCAGCATTCCACCTGCTTCAGCCTCCCAAATTATTATTTACTGACAAATGATAAATTGTATATATTTATTGCATATTATTGTATTTCTCTAGCTCCTCTTCAGATGTAACCTCTAACCAGAATTTGTCTGGTTAGACAGAAACAATGTGATGTTTTTTGAACTAAGAAAATTTACATAGTAATTACTTCACATACTTTTTTGTGGTGAGAACATTTAAAATCTCTCTTGGCAATTTTCAAGTATATTATACATTATTATTAATTATAGTCACCATGATGTACAGTGGATCCCCAGAACTTATTCCCCGTGCCTGACACTGTGTACCTGTAACCAACGTCTCCCCATTCCCCACTTCCCTCCCCATCCTCCACCCAGGCCCTGGTAACCATCATTCCACTCATTGCTTCTGTGAGCAGCTTTTAAAAAAAATTCCACATGTAAGTGAGATTATGCAGTATTTGTCTTGATGTGCCTGGTGCCTGGCCTGTCTCACTAAGCATAACTTTAAAAATGTCTTATTGTGTCGTGTGGAAAGCACCACCCCCCTCCCCAGTCCCAACCGCATTTCCTATTATTCTTTTTTCTTCAACTGTCTCAGCTATTCTTGTTCCTTTTCTCTCCCATATAATTTTTAGGATTAAACTATCAAGTTACACACACATGTGCACCAACACACAGGGTAGTTTCACCACTTTGTATTGAATTTATAGATTAATTTGAGGATAACGGACATATTCACAATGTCTTTTTTTTCCACAATATTTTTTTATCTTTGAGCATGGTACATTTATTCAGGTCTTTGTCAATGTCTTTATATAATTTTCTCCTGAAACTGATAGAGTTAAAAACATAATAACTAAAAGAATGGAATCTATTGCACATTATTATTTACATCACAAAAACACACCTGCACATAAAACAGTAATCTACACTTTACAAGAACTCATACAAACAAAAGGATACATAACAAATATATTGGGATGTTTTTCTGTGGTCACTGTGGAATGGAAATAGGAATGAGAGAATGGGCCGATGCTGATACATGACCCAAGAGTCGAGCAGTATTAGTAACTTGAAGTTCAAAGTGTTAAAAAAATATATATAATAAAAAGTTCTGTAATCTTTTAATATAGTTGTCTTGTTTCCTTTTTTGTTATTGCTAGTTAAAAATTTTTTAAAAATTTTGTTTTATAATCCTTTACTGCTGAGTTATAGAAATGCTTTTTTTTTTTTTTTTTTTAGGAGGAGGGACGGAGTTTCGCCCAGTCGCCCATGCTGGAGTGCAGTGGTGCAATCTCGGCTCACTGCAAGCTCCGCCTCCCGGGTTCACGCCATTCTCCTGCCTCAGCCTCTCCGAGTAGCTGGGACTACAGGCGCCTGCCACCACGCCCGGCTAATTTTTTTGTATTTTTAGTAGAGACGGGGTTTCACCGTGGTCTCGATCTGCTGACCTCGTGATCCGCCTGCCTTGGCCTCCCAAAGTGCTGGGATTACAAGCGTGAGCCACCGCGCCCAGCCTAGAAATGCTTTTGTTTTTTAACATGTCGATCTTGGAACTAGCCATCTTGTAAAATTCTTAATATTTTATCTTTGGGTTTATTTGGCATTTCTGTAAAAGAAATTATATAGTCTTCATATGACAGTCTTTTTCCCGTATTACAGAGGACAATGTCGAATAGAACCAACAATAGTAAATATACTTGATTTGTTTTAATTTTTAAAGGGGCTGCGTCAAATGTTTTATCATTGTACATGACTCGAGCAAGTTCCTGTAAACTCCTGTTTCTTGGTGAGTGGTGGTTCAAATGCTTTTTAAAAGTACTATATATCTTCTTCATACTCTATTTGATTTAATTTGCCATCATGTTGTTTTTTATAATTGATGCTCATAAATGAGAACAGTCTTTAATTGCCCTTTCCTATATTCTCCTATGTGGTTTTAATCTCATAAAATTAGTTAGGGAGTATTTCCTGTTTCTAATCTTTATTCAAAATGTTTGAAGACTAAATTGATTACAGCCGTAAAATAGTTGTGTGATCATGGACAAGTTATTTAATCCTAAATCTTCACTTTCCTTATGAATAAAATCAGAATAATCGGATGCCATGGGGTTATTAAGAGAATGAGTTGAAATAACCCATATGAAGTACTTAGCTCATTGACTAACATATGGCAAATATACAAAAAAAAATCATAGTTATGGTAACATTATCTATCATTAGTCCTTTTTCATTCATTAACATATGGGCTTGTTCTTTTTTTTTTTTTTTTTTTTTTTTTGAGAAGGATTCTCGCTCACCCAGGCTGGAGTGCAGTGGCGCGATCTTGGCTCACTGCAGTCTCCGCCCCCTGGGTTCACGCCATTCTCCTGCCTCAGCCTCCTGCGTAGCTAGGTCATATGGGCTTGTTCTTATGGAAAAAAATGCCTTTTTATGTGTTGTAGGTATACAAGCATGGATAGCGACAGGTAGATAAAAACGAATTTGTTTTAAATTCTTTAGTTACAATTTTTCATTTTAAAATTGAGTCTAGGCTGGGCATGGTGGCTCATACCTGTAATCCCAGCACTTTGGGAGGCCAAGTTGGGAGGATCACTTGAGCCTAGGAGCTCAAGACCAGCCTGGGCAACATAGGGAGATCCTGCTTCTATTAAATTTTAAAAATTAATGGGGCATGGCGGCATGCACCTGTAGTCCCGGCTACTTGAGAGGCTGAGGTGGGAGGATCACTTGAGCCTGGGAAATCAAGGATGCTGTGAGCTGTGATTGCACCACTGCACTCTAGCCTGGGCAACAGAGTGAGACCCTGTCTCAAAAAATTGAGTCCAACTTCATATGGACTGCTGACTCAAACCCATTTAAACAAGGAAGTACATAGGTAAGCCCCTGAGAACCACATCTTTGAGGCAATCATAGCCTCTGTCCCATGGGTGTTTTAGGATAGACTAGTTCAGTGGCTTCCAACCAGGCGTGATTATGCCCCCAGGGGACATTAGGTAATGCCTGGAGATGTTTTTGGTTGTTACAGCTGGAGTGCTATTGGCATCTAGTGGGTTGAGGCCAAGGATGCTGCTTAATATCATGCAATGCACAGAGCAGCCTTCATAACAAAGAATGATCTGATCCAAAATGTCAGTAGCGCTAACTTTAAAACTTACATTATCAAGGTGATTCTCCAATGTGGCATTTCTATGTATGTTGGGGGTTCCTTATTCAAAATTCCACAATTCCAGGCTCTATCCCTAGAGATTCTATTTCAACTTGGTAGAGCCCTAAAAGCTGGCTCTTTAAATATGCAGATGAGTTTGATATATGTGGTCCAGAAGGTTCATTATAAGACGCAATGAAATAAGCAAATAGCAAAAACATATTAGTAAATGCATTTTCCAAGTACATAGACAGCAACAAGGAAAAGAATGGTCAGACAGCAGCGAGAGTATTTGTGCTAAGAGCTGTGGATTTGGGAGCAGTCAGACTCTCACTGGCTCTTTCTTGTGGTGGCAACGATGATTTCTTGAGTCACTTGCTGTTGTGTGATAGTAGTTTCTTACCCAGTTACATACACAGCACAGCTGAACAGTTTCTGTCATTATCAAGCACTTTGTGTCCAGCCAGCCACATTTTCAGGGTCACTTCAGTGGTGAGAATCTGCCATCATTCTAGGCAGGCTGAAAACAGGGCTGAGTGAAATTCATTTCTTGCAATTGTGGTTACAGTTAGGGTTAAGAATGCTTAGAGGAAATTGCACATCAATTCTTATCCTTGGTTGCCAAATTGTTCAGTCTGATTTTCTGACCATCCTTTTCAGCCACAGTATTAACTAATGTCACTTTGATTTAAAAAGAAACTTATTTTAGGGTTAATATTTCTATAATGGGTGCTTTTTAGTCAATGCCTGTATAGCACATATAATTTTCCAGGAATTGTTCTGAGTTCTTTAAATATATTAGATGACTTAATTTTCGTGACAGCCTAATGACATAGGTTCTGTTACTATTCCCATTTTTTAGATGAGGGAAGATAGGCAGGGAGTTGGGGGAGGCAGATAGTAATTTTCTCATGGTCTTATAGCTGGTAGAAGTGGGGACTTAAACTCATTTATTCTTGTTTCGGGGTCTAGGCTCTCAGACACTTGAACAAACTCTTTCAGGGGCTTTCTCAAAACTCTGATCATAACATTAAGCTTACAAAATGTTCATTCTCTAGAAGTTCATTGTTTAAAAGACCTCAGCTTTTAAGTGAATGCCCTACTTTATACATTTGGATACTTTCTTCTATTTTATTTCTGCAAATGTCTGAAGACCTTACTGCTGTTGAATGTGAATTACCTGTCCCAGATCCTTACCTGGTTGCCGTATTGGATTCCATGAGAGCCTCTCGATGGTGACTGAATTAGTTCCTTGAGAGTAGGAAAGAGAAGACACAGGATAAGAAGAGAAAAAACATGTTCATTGTAATTTTTCAGACATATCATTGGAATGTCATTCAGCAAGTTATCACTTCTTGGATTCTCCATAGGAATTTCTGAGTTTCATTTTGTCTACTGCTCAGCTGGGTCGTGGTCTGTTACCTGTAAGATGAAGCCAGAGAGACATCAAACCCAGAAACTGGTATTAGTGTCAGTGAGTGACTTCTGAGTGTGTGCCGCGCAAAAACAGTTTTCAAATTCTCAATTAGGTATTATCTATTCCTTACATTTGTGTGTGAAAGTTGACTCCAATGATACATTAATTAATGTGATAAATTACCTTTTTTTCTAAGAGAGGAAATATAGCTAAAAGATGGTTGTAAAAACAATATTTCAGTCAAGCAGTTGAAATTTCCACCATGAATTAATTACATTGTTTTATGCTATCTCACTTTTGTGTTCTCTGGGAACTACAATTTACCTTTGAGCATGTTTGCTTATTATTTTTATTCTGATTAATATTAGGTAGTTTAAAAATTTAAGTGTATATAATGCCTCTTTGCTTCTAAAATTTGAAAAGAAACGACTTCAAAGAACTATATTTGAGAATTTCAGTGTGTAGTGGTTTTCTGCTTCTAGCAGAATTAAGTAGGGGAGTGAGTTTGCAAAGAAGTGCCATGTAATAATGGTGATGCTGATAACAAAGACAATTAAAACCACAGGTTATAGCCACCTGACCATATGAGCAGGTTGCACATGGCCTGAAAATGCCACATGTTGTTTATATGCCTTCCTCAAGCCAAATAGGCTTTAGACAGAAATTTCAACCATAGCAATACTTCGTTTATCCGGAGGTCACTCATCCAGTATCTGTAAACATTTAAAACGTAATTGATAATAATAAGCAAAAGCTTCCGGACAGCCAAAATAGATGCTACAAAGCCAAAACACTAAACCCATGTGTTTGTCCACCACAAGGGGCTATAACAAAGCATATTTGCTCCTACAGTAGAATACAGTTGTTCTACTTGTCCTGATAATGGTGATTTCCAGACACATTAGAAGGTAGGAGAAAGAAGGGAATTACAAACTTCATAAACGAGGCCAGGTGCAGTGGCTCACGCCTGTAATCCCAGCACCGTGGGAGGCCGAGGCGGGCAGATCATTTAAGGTCAGGAGTTTGAGACCAGCATGGCCAACATCGTGAAACCCTCGTTTCTACTAAAAATACAAAATTAGCTGGGTGTTGTGGCACACGTCTGTAATCCCAGCTACTCTGGAGGCTGAGGTGGGAGAATTGCTTGAACCAGGGAGGAGGAGGTTGCAGTGAGCTGAGATTGCACCACTGCACTCCAGCCTGGGTGAGATAGTGAGACTCCACCTCAAAAAAACAAACAAAAAAAACTGCGTAGACAAAAGTGCAGCATTTCTAGTTGACAGCTAAAAAATAAACTAAACCCTGGAAGTCAGAAAAATTGAAAAATCAGTGTGCCCTGTAGGCTACCAGCAACATTAAGAACACAACATAATTTTATTATGATGAGCCTAAGTTGTAAACAATGGCTAAATTTTATTTAATATAGGATGTTTAGTAAAGCAAAGTTTGCAATGCATTTAAAAAGAGATTAACCACTCTTTCCACCCAAGAAATTAGAAAACAGCGCCTCATGACATGACAGTATCCTATTGTGTGTTGCTTACCTAGGACAGTAAAGACATTGCTCCTCTGACACTGTTCAGAGTAGTAATTATCAGGTTGTCAGGTCTTTTATTGTTTTACAAGACATGGGGCACCTGAGTCTGGAAATGATGGAACAGACACAAAATAAATGGGCCCACTTTGCTCACTCATCAGGAATTCACTGGCTGTGCCTCTGCCACATGCCCAGGAAGCGGGAAGCTCTTTATCACATTTTCCTTATAACTCTCCTCTTGTTTTCTGCCGTCATCCTTAGCTCCTGTTATCATCTTTGGAGATTTCAGCCTCTGTGTTGACAGTTCATCTGGGGTTCTCTATATGACCGCTTGAAAATCTATTCCATTCCGACACACCATAGATATTGCAGGAGGCAGCCGCTGTGTGAAATCTAGTTACCCACACCCTGTAGGTTATATTGGAATGATAATTGCAAGATGCCCCCAGGGTGCCTGAAATGAATTTGAGGGCTTCGTGGTTAGCATTCTTTGGAAATTAAATTTTTAGTCAGGAAAACCAAATTGAGACCCATAGCAAAAAGTTTTTGGTGGGATTTTTTTTCTCCATTTCGTGGGTTCCTTGTGGGGTTCGTGTACAAAGCTAGGGCCAAGAGGCTGTCACAGACCTGTTGTAGACAGGTGACACTAATTATTCTGCTCCGTGAGCAAAAAGCTTGTTAGAACAGGAAGTTTTCTAAGCAGTCCCCTCTAGTTCAGCCAATTTGCATTTTAATTTGCTTTCTGAAAAACCAAAGGTTTAAGAAATATTTATTTTGCTAATTTCATTTATTGTTTTCAGAGCAATAGGAAAATGTAAGTGCCTTGACATGTGATAAAACCATAGACCCCGCTCCTTGGTTATGTTTGTTCAGCGCCTATCAACTGAGCACCAGCTTGCACATAGCTTAGCGCTAGACATATGGGGATGAAGGAGACAGAGCCTCCCTGCCCTCAAGGAGTTTACATACTAGTAGAGAAGAGACAAGTAAGCTCATGAATAAGTAAGGATTGTGGCAGGTGCTCTGATACATATTAGCAATGGTGTGAGGAAGAATAAGGGCAAAGAGCTGTCTTAGTTGGGGCAATTACATTGGAGGCTTAGACCTGAGCAGTGAGTCAACCAGCCACACAGCAAAGCTGGCAAAAGAGCATTGCAGGTGGAGAGCACAGTAAGTTCAGCAGCCCTGAAAGGGAAAGGCTTGTCACATTCAAGAAGCTGAATAAAAGCTGGTGTGAGCCGGCCCTGTGCCCTGATGGGAGAATGCTGATAGCTGAAGTGGAAGTGAAGACAATGGTTAGCCTATGTAAGGCTTTGGAGGGCACTATAAGGTGTTTGGATTTATCCTAAAAGGACGCTATCAAAGGATATTTAGCAGAAGAGTGGTATTTCATTTACATTTTGCAAAGATTCCATTCTTGGCCAAGGCAGCGGGCTGGAAGGACCAATAATAGAAGCAGGAAGGTGAGTTGAGAAGCCACTGCAGTGGTCAGAGCAGAGGTGGTGAGAGCTTGGGCTAGAGACTCAGCAGTGAGGGTGATGCGAAGGGGGCACATGGGATATGTCTTGGAGTTGGCGGTGATAGGAAATGCTGATGGACTGGATACTGAGGAATAAGGATGCGGGAGGAACCAAGAAGGAATCTTAAGTTTGAGGTTTTGAACAACTGGGTGAATGCTGGTATTTTCAGAGATGGGGGAGACAGGAGACAGGAGGCAAAATGACAAGATCTGTTTTTGACATACTCATGCTGAAATGCCTATAAGCAGCCAGCCCAGTAGAGACACATGTCTGATTTTTCCTGATCTAGGTCCCCTCTAGGGAATGTAGCAGAGACATGGAGTAGACCTTAGATTTAGTAAATATTAAATTCTGGGGAACCTGCACTTCTGTTTTCCAATCTCAGGTGATGAATATAAATTCCTGTCCCTCATCTCATTTTTCTACAAAAATAAATACCACCCTTTCCCCCCCACCCACCAATAAACAAAAAACAAAAAACAAAACAACACACACACACACATACACGAAAGCCATTTGAGATTCTAGGAAGCAACACAAAGGAAGAATTCAATGTTTTTTTTTTTTTTTTAATAAAAGTTAAAAGTCAAGTTAGTTCATCCTTATTAGGTACTGGATTTGTACATGTTACAGACAGAAGAAAATCGATGTGATTTTTATACTGTTATAAAGAGCAAAAGAAGTGACTTTACGTTATGTAACATTAAGATACTGAATGTTCTGGGAACCTGAGACGCGTTAGTAGGAAATGCTGTAGACTTGCTTCCTTGAAACCTTTACATGAACTCTCAGGAGTGGCTTAAGTGTGATTGTCCAGATTTTATTAGAGTCCTGAGGATAATGGAGGCAATTTCTTAAAAGTGATTTCCACACTTCATATTTACTTTATCCATGGCGAGGTGGAGAATGAAAACTAGGAACTATTTCTGCCACCTGGAGAAAATTCGTTTAATTACCACTGACCTCACTAACTTCTGCTTTTCTGATTCTCTTGCTCAAATTAGAGTGTTCTCCTCACAAGGACCAAGCATGAGATTGAGATTTTCTTTCTAAATTGAAGACTTAGGACAACTGAGCTCTTCCCTCTCAGTTATGGAAGCTTTAGAATAAATACTAATATTTCTTTACATGGGTGAAAGTTGGGTATGAAAATAAGCTTAATGTGTTTGTATTTGTTTGCTAGAGCTGCCACAATAAAGTCCATAGATTGGGTGGCTTAGCAGAAATCTATTTTCCCACAGTTATAGAGGCTGGAATTCTGAGATCAAGGTGTCAACACATTTGGTTTCTTCTGAGGCCTCTCTCCTTGGCTTGTAGATGATGACTGTCTTCTCTCTGTGTCTTCACATGGTCGGCCCTCTGTGTGTGTCCGTGTCCTGATCTCTTCTTCTAAAGACACCAGTGAGATTGGATTAGGGCCCACCATATGACCTAATTTTACCTTAATTACTATTTATAAAACACTGTTTCAAAATACGGTCAATTCTGAGGTACTCTAGGTTAGGACTTCCACATACGAATTTTGGAGAAGCGCAGTTCAGCCCATAATAGTATACCAATCTTAATTAGTTCCGCCAGAAAACTCACTCTAGTGCAGAAACTTGCAACTTCCTTTTAGCACTTTAGTATCATTAACAGTTGTTACTCTTCCTTCCCTTACATACATTGTAGAAGGCAATTTCTCCAATGCCTTCACCACCTTGCTCAGTTGCCTCTTGCTCTTAGAAAACTTTTTTCCTGCTCTTTCCCCAACAAATGGAGTTGATGGCAGACTCTTATGCCATTGTAGAGTACGTCTCACCCTGCACCACAGTTCTTTACTTGCATCTGCAGCCCTGATTAGAATGAGAGAAATGAGGCCAAAGGCTGTTTACAACTTTGCATCCTATTATTTAGCCTGGCATAGAATAAGTGCTTAGTAAAAGAAAAGGTTGGATGTACACGTGTTAGTATTAGTTTGGAGACAGCTTCTATTTCATGTAGTGTCAATAAAGGTAATCTTTTGTTCATTGCTTAGAACTTGGTATTCATGATGATAAATTCCTGTACTCTAATTACCTTCACACAGAGAACCCCCTGATTTCATTCAGCCAGTAGCCATTAGGGTGACTGGTTGAGAACGGGGATAAATGGGTATGAACTGGGCAGTCTTCAAAGCAATAGGAGAACTGGACATTCTGTTAATGGTAGGTCAGGAGCATTCTCTTTCCCTGAAAGGACTTCCTTCCCCACCCCACGCCCACTTACTTTCCTCCGAGCAGTATTGGGGTTTTGGACTTCATAAGAGGTCAAGGTTGTATTTTGCAGCACTCCGGTCAGAGCAGGCATTGCATTGTGCTCCCTCTGGGAAGGACATGAGATCGTGGGCTTTTCACAGATAAGATCGTCCTTGAAAGCACTGTCACAGATAAGATTGTCCAGGATGGAGGCCACTAGCTACATGTAGCTAGGCAAAGTTAAATAAAATAAAATAAAATAAAAATTCAGTTCCCCAGTGACATCTGACACATTTCAAGTGCTCAGTAGCCACACATGACTAGTGGCCACAGAGTACGGACCATTTCCATCATCACTGAAAGTTCTTTTGTTCAGCATAATTCTAAAGCTCAGCTCATAACTTTTTGTTTACTTCAGTAGATGATAATAGTAATAAGTACCATTTAGCATGCACTTACCATGGGTTAAACTCAAATCTCTTTTTGAGGCTCAGTGAATTAAGTAATTTGCCCAAGTTGGGTCCCCCAAATTAGAAAGTAGCAGAGACAGATAATAATAACAATATGATATTTTCTAAAATTACCAATGTAAGAGATAGAAAATGGTCCTGTACTGTAATTTCAACTTACATGCCTTTTACAATGAGGTTAAATTAGAGCAAAGCAAATTATCTGAGGTTTTGTTTCAGACCAAGCTGGCCTCAGTTTCTTCTCTCTTGTCTTGGTTCCCAGTGACTTGAGGTGGCTGAGTCTTCCAGTGAGGGCCTCCAGGAGGATGAGCAGTCCCTCTCAGGGAAGCAGGCATCTGGCCAGCTGCTGGCCTCGAGAATATAGAGGCAGTTTGTGTTTCATGACTGCTTTTTGCTCCTCTCCCTTTTCCAGATCAGAGTCATGTTTCAATGGAACTAAGAGCAGGATAATACCTTTTGCCCTGAGGCTACCCAATCTACCAGTGAACAAGAATAGGACCCTGAAAGGGTGAAGGAGGCCAGTCATTTGTTCATGTATAGACTTCTCAGAGAAACAGGTATTTCTGAAGTGAAAAAGACAAAGCCTTGAGAGCGAGATTTGAAGGTGGCTGAGTACTAACAAGGAAATGTACATAAAATAAAAAGTATGCACAAGAGTTTCCACAGATGGTGACAAAGTAATGATGAGGGCCTTTTGCTGCTGGACCAAAGGTGAAGTTTATCCGGAAATCAATTTTAATCTGTATTTTCACTATTTCAGTGAAATAGGGGAGAAAACAATCAGAGTAAGAGAAAAAACAATCAAAGAGTAAGAGAATGACGGTTCTGGGAAGCGGATTCTGGCCTCATTGGGTGAGGAGGCAGACAGGTGGCAGGACCTTTCTTGTGCGGTCAGCTCCTGAGGGTCAATGGCCCTGTCTGGGTTGCCCATTGCAGCTGATTGGAAGTTGCTGCGGCTGCCTGGAGTGTGGGGAGAGAACGTGATCACTGATTATCCTCGTCTTCCACAGGTTTAGAAAGGGAAGTGGTGTCACACATGTCAAGTATTCGTGACTCAAGGGCCTGAGAAGTAGTCCCGGGAAGAGTTTCACTACTCAAAACTTGTGGCAGAGAGAGTAATTAGTTGTCTATTGCTGAGTGGCAAATTATCCCCAAACTTAGCAACTTCAACAAATTTATTAGCCCAGTTCCTGTAGGTCTGGAATCTGGGTGTGGTTTGGCTGCATCCTCTAGCTCTGGTTCTCCCACAGGGCTGAATCAAGGTGTCAGTGCGGGCTGTGGTCACCTTCGTGGTCCACTGGGGGAGGATCTACTTCCAAGCTTACTCACCTAGCTGGGACAGACCTCTAGTTCTCATTGGCTGTTAACCAGAGACATCCATTCCCGACCACATGAGCCCCTCCATAAGGCAGTGGATTCCACAGTGATCAAGCGAGAGAGAAAGAGGGGTCATACAATGTGAAACTCACAGTCTCCTTGTAACATAATCTTGGCAATGACATCATGAATCAAGCCACTAGGTCCAGCCCATACTCACCGGGCAGGGATTGCACAAGGGTGTGAACCCCAGGAGGCAGGAATCACTGAAGGCTATTCAAGAGGTTTCTACATAACATAGTGTGAACGGGGGGCAGAATACTAAATATATTATAGAAATACATTTGTTTTATTAGTAACGTATTTTAAAATGTAACAGTGTCATGTGCTGTCCCATGCTGAATATAAAAATAACACAAATGCCATAATGAAACCTGAAAGAATTCTGATTGTTCCTTAAAGTTTAATCAGATTGCTTTTTGCGATAACGTCAAGAGAACGGAAGTTTTGGCAAGGTGTATAGGGTAGGTCAGTCACTTTTGAGCATGGATGTCTTTGCTTCAAAGATAGTGTTCATGCTGGTGTGGAAGGAAGGTATTTAACCAGAGGGAAGCATAAAGATCCCCCAAATCCTAGGCGGGACCGGGAGGAGGGGGACAAAGGCAGCTGAGGAAGTAGAATAGGGTCTGGATGAGGTGGAGAATACCCAAAAGGAAACTTAAACCTAGTTTGAATTATTGCTTAGTGGCAGCCCTGCCCTTCCCTTCTAGAGGCAAAGTATCCGTAAATTATCTCTGTTATCTCAATCCCACTTTTTCCTGTCCTTACTGCGGCTGAAGCATTAATACCTAAAAAAAAAAAAAGAGCCAGCAACTGTGAGCATTGGCAGTTACACTTCTCAAATGGGAGAATTCCAGGGGCATCCACACCCTGCATGGCTTCACTCAGACACAGCTTAGTGGGCTCAGATGTCTGACCAAGAATCTGAGATTCTGTGATGTCCTTAGAGATAAAAATCCTGCTAAATAATTAGTTCTTGAATCTAATGGCTGTACTTTATTTGGGAAAACAAGACTCTGATTGTGAGTTTATAACCATAATAGATTTCTAAGGTTAGAAGGCAGAGAGGGCAGGGACTGGATGCCACCAAGCCCCAGGCTGTACACCCTGTAGCTTTGCAAGCAGCAAGACACTCCTGCCTCCTGCCCTTATCTCAAGCTTGTCTAAGTCAAAGTTCTCCACACAGCAGTTTACAGAGCCCAAGGTGCTGAGATGAAACTGTTCGGAGCAGAGTGACGTTATCTATTCCTGGGCAGAGCTCCTTGAGCTCCTTGCACCCTCTGCTCTTGAATTTTTTGAGGATTTTTTTTTTTTAATACAATGTCAGCTTATGGGCTACGTATGTATCCTTTATTTACACTGCAGACCTTGCAGGATCCTTATCTTGCGGAGTACTGAGTCCTGGCTTCATGAATTTCATGTCAAGTAAATGGGTTTTAGTCATCCCTAGTTCATGTGCATGTGCCGAGAAAAAGGGAGGCTTCTAAAACATGTGCTGCAAACCACAGAAAACAGTGCAATCCTGTGTGTCTCCTATTCCACTTACTCCTCAAGGCACCAAGGTAGGACGCATGTTTGGTGGCTTTCTGGCTTATAAGTTCCAGTGCCTGCTCCCATTCCCTCAGAGGTTTGCTGTGATCACTGAGGGAAGCAGAATGGAACATCCTGTGGTCCTTACTGGATACTCCTTGCAGCACCTGAAACACCCAATGTTGTTAGAGGCAAATCTGTGCTGGCAAACCTGGATTCTCATTTCATCTCTACCACTGTGTAGCTTTGGGTAAATAACAGATAGTCTTAGCCTTACTAGTTTTCTCGCATGTAAAATGCAAATGAGATCATTGTCAGTGTTTAATAAAGTACTGTTTATAAAGTGCCTGGCACAGAGCTGGTACATAACAGGCACTCCATAAATGGTGGCTTCCTTCCCCTTTCCCCCAGTAGATAGCAGTGACCTGTCATTACCTCTATTCAAACGGGCACCCTATTCTGCTCCTTTCTCTCTCTACCCCTTCCCCACTTATCTTTCAGGATAGTAACAGTTCCCATTAGCTTAGCCTGACAGAGGCTGGACAATATAAAATGAACAGATGAGAGTGACCACTGGCTGCATAGCTCTGTTATAAATTGTCAAGATTGTCATGGAAAAGGAACCTAAATTTTGAAAACAACAACAACAAAAAACAACAACAAAAAAACTGGGGTAAAATGTGCTCCACAATCACGTGACTGAGGCAGACAAGCAGGTTATGTTAACTCCAGAATTATTAATGCGTCAGTGACGTCTGCAGCAGCATGCCAGAATTTGCCAGGATGGAAAAGAGGCTGGAAGATCTTCAGGTCACAGTCAAGTCCAGAGACAAGCCTAGTCCAGTCCAGACAGGAGTCAAGTCCAGAGTGACATAGCAAGGAAGATGGAATCCCATGCAAACTGAGAGACTAAAAAAGTTGAAGGCTGAAAATTTGAGTTATTAATATTTCTGCTTTATAGTTTATAGGATGCATCTTCATGTATGATTGTTACTCTGCACAGTAGTCTTTGACTTGGTCATTATTAACTTCAGTTGATAAAGAAAGCTCATAAAATTAAGGGATTTGCTCAAAGCCATGCAGCCAGTGAATAATCAGTACTCAAACCGGAGTCTTTGGAATTTCGTTCTGATGTCTTTTTAAAAATTAAAGCACAATCACAGACTTAATCAATCTGTCTAAGGCACTGAAGTCTGGTTGAAGGCCAGGAAAGGGCCTCCATGCTCCAGCAACCAAACAGACATGATAGTGGAACAAGACTCTGGGGCCAGGCCATGTGTTTTTGCCTCTTTCAGAATTAAAATTGGTTCCAAAGGCTGCGATCCAGCCTTTCTTTTAGAGTAAGCTCAGTTATGGGGTACAAATCAGGGCTGAAAGGGAATGTTTCTCATTGTTGGTTCAGCCCTGGTGATCACCCAGCGTGCTGCCAGTTCATTGCAGGACAGACACAAGATATTTCTTTTTAACTTCCAACTTTCCAAAGCAGGACTGATACTGTGGCTTTGGGTTGGTAATCTATTGAGGATAATTTATATTGCTTAGATTTAAAGCAGCATCTCAGTTTCCAGAAAAGCAACCAAAGAGAAAAAAAATCAGTCCCATTTCTTCTAAATCTTGGCTGCAACTTTAGAAATAATATGTCTATGAAAATCAGACTATTTCTATTGTTATAAGGAGACATAGGCCATTGAGTATTGGTTATTCCTAAAGGGCTTCTGAAATACAATGATAGAATATTAACAAAATGCCAATATCTATTGAGTACTTGTTAGATACAAGTACTGTTTTGGAGGTTTTATATTTACTAACTCATTTAATCCTCAAACAATGTGTGAATAAATTACTATTATTATTATTTCCATTCCACAGCCAAAAAAATTGAGGTGTGAGAGGTTAAAAAAAATTGCCAGAAGTCACATGGTGAGGTTCAGGGGAGAAGATTCCAACCCAAACAGTCTGATTTCAGAGCCTGGTAGTTTTCACTACTCTGCTATAATGGATTTTATATGAAAATTAAAGTAGTGAAATTAATGAATGAACAAGACAGACTTTAAAAACATCATAATACCTTATTCCTAATTACGGAAAAACCTCCAGCAATCTGTTAGGGTCAATGGAGGCTCACTCTCTGAATGTTTGACTTGTCTGCAAGCAAATCTTCATACCAACACTTGCCAAAAGCCTCCTGGCTCCAACCTTTTTCCTTCCTTTGAAGACTCCAGTGAGGTTTGCTGCACTTGAAACTAGGGTTTTTTTTTTTTTTTTTTTTTCCTTAGGGGCAGCAGCCTGAACTGCAGGCCAAAGCTTCAAAATGGAATATAGTCAAGCAACAAGTTCTATCTCAAAGCTCAAAATAAACCAAGACTTTTATTAAATCATCCATTTGTTGGCTTAAGAACATTTGAAAGGTTAAGTGCTATATTAAAGTAAGATTTGTAGAAAAAAATAAACCTTAATTACTATTCAGATGGCTTTTAGGCATTCTGTGTCGATTTACCTCTGATTCTGGCCCAGATGTAGTTGATTTTACCAGCATTTTTCAGCTTTAAAAGTACTTTAGCTGCTTGGGGACTTTTGTATATTCTAGAGCAGTCTCTGCATAATATTCCTACCATTGTATGTGGCTGAAGGAAACAACATTTGCTTCCATGATTGCCTGGGTGAGAAAGTCTTATATATTGATTGCTTATCCATAAAAAAGCAGAAATATAAAATGAGACCTACAACAGTTCTGTAGGTTTGATGCAAAAAGGAACAACTGCTATATAGTGATGATTCTCCCTAAGAATGTATATCTGTATACAAATGTTAACTGTCTACTATACGACAAATCCTGGTATACTTGGAAAATATGCATGTGGAGTTGCATCGTCTTTGTGTTTCTGCAACAGTTGACACACAGTTTCCTGATATTTCTATGAAAAGAAAAATAAGGATATTGTTTCTAAAAGAAGGATTAGGGAAATAATACTAATGTCTTCCCATGTTTGCATATGAAAAAAATGTTAATTTACAATCAAGGAACCCAGACTGCACACAAATGATGAACCCTTTGACTCTGTTGGAGAGGAACAGTGAGTCAAACACAGCCTTTTCATTGGGTCCTTTCCTAGGATCCAGTGGGCAAATGATTGACTCGTTTTGAATGAGGAACTGTTGAGTTCTTGCCAGGTTGAGGCTTGGAGAGTGGTACTGGACCTGAAAATTGGCAATAGCTCAGAATCTAAGCAGACATCATAAGAATTCTGCCTGCGGCTGGAGGCTGTCCCTCTGGTCTGTTCCTTCAGTGATTTGTGAGGTGGGAGGCTCACTTGACAAAGTTCTGCAGGGATGCTGGAGTACTGGAAAACATGGCTCCTGTTGACGTGGAGCATCCAGTAAAGAGAGAAATTGAAGGATAAGAAGGAGTCATGGTGCTCTGGCTGAGTGTCTCCAAACTAAACTGGCCAGAGGAGGCAGTTAAGGTGCTTGCTTGTAAAACTGTTTAAACTTGACTGTTACCCCACTGCAGGTAACATTGGCCTTTTCTTTCTACCTACTTTCCCCATACAGTAGCCTGGACTAAAAAATAAAAACTAGAAGTTAACCTGTGACTATATTGGCGGTAACATGCTGAGTTTAAACTTAAGACCCTGGCCAAGCTAAACTCAATCATCCAGTCATTAAGCATTTACTGAGCATATCCTCTCTGCTAGGCCTTATCCTCGGCATGGAGATGAGTCAGACATGGTTGCCATCTCCAAGGATCTTATAACCAGGAGAAGGAGGCAGACAAGCGAAACAGCAGTTAAGGTACAAGGTAATAAATGTAGTCCCAGAAGTATGCAGGGAGCACTATAGATGCACAATGATGGACCCTCCCAGATTAGATAATATATATGATGCAAGCCTGAGAAAATGAGGAGTGTGATAGAGGCATGCATCCTAGGCCAAAAGAATAGCATAAACAAGGGCTCAGAGGTAAGAGTACGTGTGGCACTGCAGCAAGTAGCTCCATAGCGCTGAAGTTGAGCATTTGGGTCAGGGTTGGTGAGGGCGGGTAGGAACTGAGGCTATAGAGAAGAGGGCAGGAACCAGGTGAGGAGGAACTTGAACTTCAGCTATAAAACCTGAATGTTATTGGCAAACTATGGAAGAGTTTTAAGCAATGTAGTGAGCTGCTGAGATTTGTCTTTTAGGATATCGCTGTGTCTGGAGCAGAGAAGAGAGAAACAAGGCTGGGCTCAGTAAGGAAGCTATTATAGAAATCCTAGGTGCCTAAACTAGGAAAACAGCAGTGGGGACGGAGAGAAGCAAAGGAAATTCTAATTGAATGTGTAACACAGAGCAGCTGTGGATGACTTCCAGGTTTCTCCATGGGTGTGTGGGTGAATGATGACACCTGTCACTGTGTAGGGAGGGCAGAAGAAACACCTGTGGGAAGGAACAATTATGATGTGAGTTTTGGATGAACTGACTTGCAGTGTGTCGGGGCATCCAAAGGAAATGACTGGCAGCCTGCAATCTAACATAGGGTCTAGAGGTCAGATAAGATGTTTAGGGATCATAAATAAAGAGATTTGAGTTAATCATCAACTTGGATGGAGTCACTTGGTAAGTAATGTGAGAAGAGCAGGGCCTGAGGACAGAGCCTGAGGAATTCTACCTCTAAAGGCACAAGAGGCTGAATGAGAGGATGGGAAGCTTTACAGGAGAGGAGTACATGCCTTAGAGGCCAAAAGAAAAGATGGTTTCCAGAAAAATGAAGAGATTTACAGTGTCCCTTGCCACATAGAGAGGTCAAGTAAGACCAGGTCAGAAGGTGTCCCTCAGATAGGACAAACTGGAAGTTCCTGGCCATCTAAAGTGAAAGCAATTGGCTGCAGGAACAGACAATATCACACATTGTAGAACAAATGGATGCAGCTTTGTCATAGGAACAGAGCCCCAGAAACTTGGTCTCTGGATTTTGATCCTGGAAAAAAAAAGTATTAGACACAAATGTCTACCTTGTTAAATAAAGAACAGGAAAAATATTTTATTTCCTATTTATTGCACATAATTCCACACTAAACATAATGGGGGCAGGCTTAAGTGTATATGTAGCCACGAAGCTCAAGCCCATCAGTACACAAGCATCAAGACTCTAAAACTGGATACATTGACCCAATATAACATTTTGTTAATGACTGTTTCCTTAGATTGTATTCTTACAGAATATTAATCACAAGACACTTCAAATATCTCGGAGAAGATAGTTCTGTATTCTGTGTGTGAATAACTGTAATCTAATCTTGAAAACTTATAGTAGTGTTTAACCCTCACTTTCAGTAAGTCCTTTCTCATATCTCATTTCAGTCTCTTCTGCTATAGTTTTAGGGCTATTCTGTCTTATTGTCACTTTGCTGGATAATGGATGGTTACCATCTTCCATATATCAATCCTTCCCATAGTTGCAGATGAATAATAAATTTCTCTTCTGCTTGGAATGCTCCAGGCTGAATAACTTCAATAGAGCCCAAAGAATTGATCGTGCAGAATGCCAAGAGGATTAACTAGTTAATGGACACTGACTGTTTGTAGGCAGAGTGGGCAAGCACGTGACAGAGGAAGTTTTTAATCAGAAAAAGAAGTGTGCAATATAGCATTTCATCTTTTTTTTATAAGCCCTGCTGTGTGATTGGTTGTACAGGTTATCTTTTGGTGCTCTGCATGTGAATTTCTTCCCTTGCAAGGAGAGCAGTTTGAACTTCTGTCTTGAATTCCTGAGAGGTTTGGATTCAGTGGCTCCTGAGATGCTTCACTCCTAAACACTGATTCCACTTCCATGTCGACCATTTTTCCATCCCTTATCTTGGTTTGGAGGTTACATTTGCACAAAAGAACTTGATAATGACAAAGCATGAGAAATGAGGCCACGAGCACCTTCTCAGGGTTTTGCTAGAGATGAGTGTTGCTTTTTCCTGTTCCTGGTGAAATCTCTTGCTGTGTTGTTTCAGTGGCTCAGTGCTGAATCAGAAATCATCAGAGCAACAAGTACTTGCAGTTGTATGATAAAATAGGGGCCATTCTATATCATTAATTTGCTTTAGATAAAAGATGTGCATTTTGGTGTTTAATTCTAAACTGACTTAGAGAATTACAATCCAAAGTTACAAAGTCTCTCCATTCCTGGGACAATAAATACTGCATAATGACTAGAATTTTGTTTGTGTTCAACAAATAGGTAGCTACCTGTAGGTGAACTGTGGTTTTTTAAATGTTTGGAATACATTTACATGTATTATTTGACATTGTATAATACCATTGCGTAACTATGTTTTCTCCAAATTTGGGGAAGAAGATTAAAATTTATTTCCGTATTTCAAATGGAAAAAAAATGTGCCAAAAGAAAATTAAGATACATACATATTAGCTTTGAAACATTATTTAGGTATTCTGACTCCCTGCTGCTGAGAAGGAAACGTGTTGTGGGAGAGGGACCTTGATTCTTTTTGAAATCAGTATGTCAAAGAGATATCTGTAGTCTTATGCAGCACTATCTACAATAGCCAAGATATGGAATCAACTTGTGTCTGTCAGTGGATGAATAGATGAAGAAAATGTAATATGTATACACAATGGAATACTATTCAGCCGTAAAGAATAAAGTCCTGTCATTTTCAGCAGCATAGACGAGCCTGAAGGACATTATGTTAAGTGAAATAAGCCAGGCACAGAAAGACCAGTATCACACATATGTGAAATCTAAAGAAATTGATCTCACGGAAGTAGAGTATGGAATAGTTACCAAAGGCTGGTAAGGAGAAGGGGAAAGAGGATAAGAGATTGATCAATGGGTAAAAAGTTATGCTTAGGAGGAATAAGTTCTCCTGTTCTGTGGCACAGTAGGGTGACTGCGATTCACAATATCGTATACTTTAAAATAGCTAGAAGAAAGGATTTTGAATGTTTTCATTGCCAAGAAGTGATACATGTGTGAGGTGGTGGATAATACCCTGATTTGATCATCATACAACATACACATACAACATACACATACAACAATACATACCCTGATTCGATCATCATACAACATACACATACAACAATACATACCCTGATTCGATCATCATACAACATACACATATAACATACACATACAACAATACATACCCTGATTTGATCATCATACAACATACACATGTATTGAAACATCACACTCTACCCCACAGACATGTGCAATTATATGTTCATTTTAAAAGTTAAAATAGTTTTACTTACTGTCCTTTGAAGCTATCAGAAAATCATTCACACCTTGTCTTGGAGCAGTTTGGGAGTGGATTGGGGAAAGGAAAATAAGGATCAGCACGTTTCCTATCATCAGTAGTGCCAGGTACATTGAGAACATTCAATAAGTTCTTGCTGGTTGCTTGGCTAGTGTGATGGTTAATTTTATGGTGTCAACTTGACTGGGGTAAGGGATGCCCAGATAGCTGGTAAAACATTATTTCTGGGTGTGACTGTGAGTGTGTTTCTGGAAGAGATGAGCACTTAAATCAGTAAGCTGAGTAAAGAAAGAAGAGTGGTTACCAGGGGCTGGGGAGGGTAGACAGTGGGATAGGAGGAGATCAATTAACACTTTGTACTCACCCTCATCAATGTGAGGGGGCATCATCCCATCTGAAGGCCTAAATAGAACAAAAAAGTGGAGGAAGGGCAAATTCTCCCACTGTCTCTGTCTTTGAGCTGGGACATCTATTTTTGTCTGCCCTTGGATGTTGGTGCTCCTGGTTCTTGGGACTTTGAACTCCAGGACTACTTATATCACCAGCTTTCCTGGTTCTCAGCCTGCGGAGGCCACATGGTGGGACTTCTCAGCTTCCATAAACACATGAGCCAGTTCTCATAATCTGTGTGTATATTTGTGTGTGTATATCTCCTATTGGTTCTGTTTCTCTGGAGAACCATGACTAATACAGCTACTTTTCTTGTTTTGAACTTCTCAGTTCGTTGTAAGTTCATGATTCCGTAGTTCTGCAGAAGTCTGTAAGGTGTTTAGTTTCTCTTGATGATTCACGTAAAGCTGACCTATCATCTTCCTATCTAGTCCCTGTAGCCAGGGGAGAAGTCCTATGAGGCAGTATTATAAAGGCCTTGAGAAAAAAGAAACCAGGCTCTGTTTTAGAGTAGTGTACCAAATGAGGGACCTGTAAACAATAGCCTTTGGTGACTGGCGTTTTCTGGGGTCAACAATGGCCTAGCCTTTGGATTCTTGATTGAAAGGAAATGAGGACCCAATACCTGTTCTTTCCCACCACTGTCTTCTTTTTGTCATATCCAGAACTCATTTATTTTCCCCTGTGATGTTATGCCTGTATTAGTATATATCTACCAACCTTCTCTAACTTCCCCAGCTATCACTTCTGACCTGAGTCAATAGAGGAGTCCTCCATCCTCACTGGTGTCTGTCACCTGGGAAGTGCTTCGATACCCGGCGCAGCATCCACCCTTCCCCAGAGATTCTCATTCATTTGGATTGGGCTAGGGCCCAGGCATCAATATATTTTTACGGGTGCTTCGGATGAGTATGATGCTCACATATGGTTGAGCCCCACGGCTTCACAGCAGAGCTAAGTTTGTTCTTTTCCTGTAGACTCATCAAAAGGAGAAAAATTCTGGTAAAAAAAATACAGAATAAAAATGAGTTGTATCTTCTGTCCCTTCCTCACCCGGGCAAGCAAGGATTTGTATCCTGGAGACCTGGGGTTCCCTTTTGCCCTGTGGTAGAGCTGAGACTTAATTCTCAAAGTCTCTTGGAGATAAAAATTCAAGTGGTATTAGTAAGATGTCCCTGAGGCTTGGACAAGTTGAGACCAAATGGTCAAACCGGGGAAAGCTGTGCTTTCTGGTTTAAGACTGGTGTAAGAGCACAGCAAGGCTTAATAGGTGGCAGAAACCTGCAACCCTGACCATTATTCTCTCCAGGAGACATAGGGCCTATGAGGGCCAAAATGCTAGAGACCTGGGCACTGACCCTGAAGCCACCAAGACTTTGGGTATCACAGTCTGCGGCTGAAAATGGGGATGAGGTGGTAGACACCTGCCATCACATGGACCATGCAGGCTTGGACAATGGGTATCTTGACAGCAATCTTTAACTGAAGACCAGCTGCCTTGCTCTAAATGTGTATACTATATAATTCTCCTGGGATTATTAAACAGCTCTAGGGAGGGGAAAGCTTCTCCAAACATGACTGAGATTGAAATTATTGCAAGTGAGGATTCAAAGCCAGACATGATTATATTTAGAGGGAAAAAAGCAATATGATGAGGATATGGAACAGATTCTAGTCTCGGTTACAAAAGGAATCAAGCAGTCATGCTTAAATAAATTAACTGTATCTCATATGCTTCTAATTTTATTGGTTTTTAAACTAGATTTTGGTTTGGCTAAGCACTCTAAGAATACAGAAAAATACAGAATAAAAGGTTACAGATTTAACCTTTTGCTGCAGTGTACAGGTGCATTTTCTGAGCCTGTTGTTAGAATATGCTCCAGAAATTTTTATGGCAGGGCATGTGGTCAGCAGGTCAGCAGAGTGATTGGACATGGTAGGGGACAGAGAGAATGGCCCGTAGGCTTGAAGCTGTGTTTTCATTAAACTTAAGGTGGAGAAACAATTGGTTGTTCATATTTTATTTAAGAAAGGGAAGCTGCTCCTTTAACTAAAGCCCTCCAGCTGCAATGCCCACTGCTACACTATGAGTAAGAAGTTGAAAAAGTAGTATCACTAAGTGGGAGTGGTGAGTGATGGACATATTGCAACTCTTACATTTGGTATGCAACTGACTGAAATGCTTTCTTCACAAAAGAGCCTTGTGTAAATTGGGAAGAACTTGAAGTTTGGAGTCACACAGAACTGGATTTACACCCCTACTTACTAAATTTGAAGCTTTCTTGTATTCTGAGGACCTAGCGAGTCGTACAGAACTGGATTTACAGCACTACTTACTAAATTTGAAGCTTTGTTGTATTCTGAGGGCCTAGTACTGCATGGTGTGTAATGGGCACTGAATAAATGCATGATACATTAAGGAATAATTAACAAAAGAAATCGCCGTCTTGCTCTGAGCAGTGACTTAATACGTCTGAGCCCAAGCTTAAGAGCCTTTACCTGTAAAATGGGCATAATGACAACTATCTGGAACAGAATTTTTAGGAGTTTATGAACTATAAAGTACTCAAACCAGTGCCTGGAGGGGTCTTGGTAAATTTGTTTCCTGCTTGGCCCACCCCTTCCCTAAGTGCTGTTTATTCTGTGATTTGTGATAGGAAGAGCCCCACTGTATCACAGCCTTCAAGTGTGGGAATTTGTGGCACATAATATCCACTTTTTTTTTTTTTTTTTTTGAGACGGAGTCTTGCTGTGTCACCCAGGCTGGAGTGCAGGGGCGCGATCTCGACTCACTGCAAGCTCCACCTCCCAGATTCACACCATTCTCCTGTCTCAGCCTCCCAAGTAGCTGGAACTACAGGCACCCGCCACCACGCCCAGCTAATTTTTTGTATTTTTAGTAGAGACGGGGTTTCACCGTGTTAGCCAGGATGGTCTCTATCTCCTGACCTCGTGATCCGCCCATCTTGGCCTCCGAAAGTGCTGGGATTACAGGCGTGAGCCACCGCGCCCGGCCTTCTAATATCCAACTTTTAACCACAGACTAGACCCTGGGAACTAAACACTAAGTCCCACCACAGGAGAATGAGTTGAGGAGAATTCTGTCAGCAGAAATAGGCTTCACTCCAGTTTCACGGGTACTTTGTCTCTTCACGAGGCAATGTCTTATAACCCTGGACAGTGTCTGGTTTTGATTCTACTTGTAGATACTTTGGGTTCACAGCTTTTTGTCCTATTTGACCCACAATTCTAATCTGTTATTTCTCCTAACCATTATTTTAATTCAATGAGTACTTTTAACATGTTTTCTTTATAATCGGTATTAGGGATACAAGATAAACAGATGGAGATGGGCAGGATATGATCCTTGCCTTCTAAGCCTAAATATTCTGGTGAGAGGGGAATTAAATAAGAAATATGAGTTGCAACATAAAGGGATAAGTTTTCCAATGGAAACATTTACTCACAGCAGCTCAGCCTGGGGCAGAAAAGTTGTCAGGGAAGAGAAAGAAGTAGCCCAAACATCCGTGTGTTCTTCCTGCTGTCTTACTCAGATTCTTCTGGTCCTGAATTATGTCATCATCTCTGCAAACCAGTGCAACCCCAAGCCTGTCTAAGCTAATATATAAGCTGGGCTCTTTATCCACCTGGAATGTGACCTCCATAAAGGTGGATGCCATGCCTACCTTGTTCACCACCATATCCAATACCATAAAATAAATATTTCTTGAATGAATGCATGATTTAGTTCTGAATGGAGCTGGAAAAGAAAACCGGAAGTTTTATGTTTTTTGGTTTGTTTGTTTGTTTAAGAAACTAGTCCTGGACAGGACAGTTCAGAGGGCTTATATGTTCCATTAAATTATGAAAACACTTATTTTGCCCGTTAGTGACCTGTTTTCAAAGATTTAACCTTCTAAAAGTCAGCCCATAAATTTCATTAACATCTGCTAACTTTAAAGAGCATCTTTTGTTGAAAAAGGTAGTGTTCCCTGGTTATTAGATTTTGTATGGAAATTGCTGGATGCTTTGTTCTGACAAATTTACTGACAACATCTGTCAGTAAATTGCAGTGAGTGTGCACATACAGGATATTCAAAGAGTATCCTACATGCCGAGTATTTTAGTTTTGTTTACTTTTTCTACAGACGTTAAAGGGGAAAATCTCAGAAAGCACCCTGTATGAGGCACTACAAGTAGAAAGAATCTCAATAGGTTAGTTATTTCCCAAAAAACAAAAGTGAATGTGCTGTGGCCCTCTCTCCTGAGGATAAGTATTGTTAGAAGATCTTGCTAAAAGTAGATGGGTTTGTCGTTGGTCAGTTGTATGGCCCAGGGAAGACATTATGTCTTAACTCAGTAGCCAAAGATTCCAGAACCAACGATAAACAGGAAAATAAATTGACTTAAAAATAAATAATGTATCTAATGACATACAAATGCAGATGCCATAGATCTGATAACATACAAACATAGATACCATTGCACAATTTGTCAGGGTCTCTCTGCTACTGCCATGGTAGCCTCAGACTTAGACGCTCTTCTGTCTCTTTGGGGCCACAGCCACAGTAGGCTCAGACTTAGATGCTCTTCTGTCTCTTTGGGGCCACAGTGCTTAGAGTGCATCATATGATGGAGACACAGCCACAAACTCATCAACATTTATGATCGAAATATGAAGTTAAAGTTTCCTGGTCATATGTCCTTCTTCAAATAAGGTTCAGGTCAGGTGTCTGGTGGTTCACACACCTGTAATCCTAGCACTTTGGAAGGCTGATTACTTGAGCCCAGAAGTCTGAGACCAGCCTGGGCAACATGGCAAAAGCCCGTCTCTACAAAAAAACACAAAAATTAGCCAGGTGCATGCCTGTAGTCCCAGCTACTCAGCAGGCTGAGGTGGGAGGATTGCTTGAGCCCAGGAGGTCGAGGCTGCAGTGAACTGTCATCACATCACTGCACTCCAGCCTGGGTGACAGAGTGAGACCCTATCTCAAAAAAAAAAAAAAAAAATTCAGAACAATGTTAGAACCAGAGACCAAAACTTTCCTGCCATAACTTTATTATTGACCATTGCTACCTCTGAGGTTAGAGAGTAAAAATTATGATTTGCTGTAGTATTTGAGATTTCTCTCATTCATTCTTCTCCATGGCTGTCGTATCTAAAGAAGAATGAAACCAAAGGAGTGTGTGCAAGCTTTTGGGTGTGGTCACTCACCTGCTGTGTTCTGATTGGGTGGGAGAGATTTATCCAGAATATCAGTGTTACCATTTTATAGAAAATCCTTCTGTGGGGCCTGAAATTCTCTGGGTAGCAACTAGATCATTATTTTTCCATCCTATGAGAATAGAAAACTTAAACAAATTGATTATTATTTCTGGAGAAAAACATCATGGGTATAATAGGTCACTGCATTCTTCCATGTTACAGAGCAGCATGTTCTGCCTGAGAGAGAATGAATTGCATATGTAAACCCTAATGCCTGTATGCCACTCAGGGAAAGGCTTTCTCCTTTGCTCTCCCTTGCAAGTTTTCTAAGAGATCAAGCCATGGGAGGCTGAATAGATTTTATGGTCAAGCTCCAACCTCTGCCTTCTTGGTAATGGGAAAAGTCGTAAAGAGGAATTACAACAGTCCTCTGTGTTGCTGGAGCCCAAAGGGTCCTGTAAGCTGTGGGTGCCCCTGTTTTGTCAGTCTCCGTAAGCAAGCACTTCCAGCTGAGACCAAAGAATGTAATGAACTCCCAGGTTTTTGTGGGGATTACTACTTAGTAAGAACTAAAACGACGAATCTTTTGTTCAGTGACTCCGCAAGTGCCTACCATATGCCAGGCACTGTTTCAGGCATTGAGTATACAATGGTAAACAGAATCATATGCATGCAGGTTACATTCTAATGAGGAGGAGAGAGATTAGAAGTAAACCTGTATTGTTAGGAGGTAAATACTAGTTGGAAAAGAATATTAAGCAAGATTGGAAGTGCAACATGAAGATGGAGTTATAATTTTATATGGGGTGATCAGGGAAGGCCTTTCTGACAAGGCGACATTTGAGCAGACACCTAAAGGAAGTGAGGGAGGGAGCCCTCCAGGTATGTGGGGGAAGAACATCCTGCATGAAGGGAACAGCAAGTACAAGGTTTTGAGCGAGGATAATGCTTCAAAAACTTGAGCTCTAAGGAGAGGGCCAGTATAGTTAAAACCAAGCAAGCAAAAGAGTTACAGAAGAGAGATTGTAGGGAGATGGAGACATATATATATATATACACACACACATATATATATATATATACCTTTATATGTATGTAAATATATACAAATATAGATAATATGTATTTAATATATAATGTATATAATGCATTTCCTATATTTTAATTGATATATTTTTATTTAAGGTAGCAACTTGATGTTTTGATATACATTGTGCAGCGATCACCACAATCAAGCTAATGAATATTTCCATCACCTCACATTCTTACCTTTGTGTGTGTGTGATAACACTTAAGTATCCTCTTAGCAAATCTCAATTATAAGATAGAGTATTGTCAATTAGAGTCACCATGCTGTACATTAGAGCTCCAGAACTTACTTACCTTGTATAACTGAAACTTTTTACCCTTTGACCAGCATCTTCCCACTGTCCCCATCCCCCCTGTCTCTGACAACCACAATTCTACGCTGCATCTATGAATTTGACTATTTTAGATCCCGCAAAAAGTGAGATCATGCAGTATTTGTCTTTCTGCACATAGCTTATTTCAGCTAGCATAATGCTGTCCAGGATCCCGTAACATCTGTGTTATTGCAAGTGACAGGATGCCCTTCTTTTTAAGGCTGAATAATATTTCATTGTGTGTGTGTGCCACATTTTGTTTATCTGTTCATCTGTCAATGAACATTTAGGTTGTTTTTGTATCTTGGCTATTGTGAATGTGCTGCAGTGAACATGGGAGTTAGATATCTGTTTGAGATACTAATCACATTTTCTTTGGAAATATATATATAGATAGATAGATCTGTATATTTATATCTATCGATAGATATCGATATCTATATCCAGAAGCAGGATGGCTTCATCATATGGCAGTTATATATTTAATTTTTTGAAAACCCACCTTGCTGTTTTCCGTAACTTCTGTACCAATTTCCAATCCCACCCAGGGAATGGTTTTCAGTGTACATCCAGTATGCAAAGGTCCCTTTTTTCCATATGCTCACCAACACTTCATAGCTTTTGTCTTTTTGGTAATAGCCAGTCTAACAGGTATGAGGTGGTATCCACTGTGGTTTTGCTTTGCGTTTCAAGATGGGCATTTTTTAGGACCTTGTAGGCCATAGTAAGATAAGAATCCTGCCTTTTCCTTAAGTAAGATGGAAAGTGATTGGAGGCTTTCAAGTCGTGAAATGATGTGATCTCAGGTTTTTAAAAGACTCTGGCTACTGTGTGGAGGACAGCAGTGAGGAACAAGTTTGGAGGTGATTACAATAGTTGTGACAAGAGATGATGGCTGAGCTAGGTGGTGGTGGTGAAGAGGATGCAAGATGGTACAATCGTGTATATTTAGAAAGTAGAATGGGAAGAATTTGCTGATGGTGTGGATGTGAGGTAAGAGAAGGAAAGGAATCACATGACCTCAAGATTTTTCTCTTTTCCTCCATTCCTTTCTTCATCTCTCCCTCTCTTCCCTCCGTTCACTCAAGCAACCCCAGAGAATAGAGTTGCCATGTTCTGAAATAAAGAAAACTACAAAAGGAACATATGCGGGGAGATACTCAGCATCTGATTTTGGACATAGTAAGCTTGACATGCCTATTGGACATCCAAGTGGAGACGTTGAGTAGCATTTGGAAACACAAGTCGAGTTCAGAGAAGAGGTTTAATGTGGTGGCACAAACTTGGGAGTCCTTAAAATACACCTGTTTTTTAAAGCCATGTAACCAAATGGAATCAAGAGGGGGAGAGTACAGGTAAAGAAGAGAACTCTGAGGACTGGTCCTGGAGCACCACTCTAGCAGTAGAGGGAAGAAAATGAGGAGAAGCAACCAAGGAGATGGAGTATGAGGTGCTAGTGAATAGAAAAAATAGTATCCTACAAGCCAAATGAAGAAAGTATTTTTAAAAGGAAAGATAAATAAGTCTGTCAGTTTGCCTCTTGGTATCCTGAAATTTCCATTTTATTTCATTTTTTAACAATAAGTAGTAAGAAACTGGAGATGGGTAGCTTTCACTAACTTTTGACACATTCTAAGACAATAAGAAGTACCAAAGGGATAATAAACCCAAAACCCAAAACAGACAGTTGTAACAACAAAACTTCAAACATTGTTGCTGGAGATACTATGTCTGAGAGCTGGACACTGGATGAAGGGAGTTATTCTCCTTCAATCTGTAACCTTTATTTTCATAATGTGTGCAAAATGAGATTAATAATATTTCTACGTCTCATGGGTCTATTGTGGAAGCAAACAGGGTATCATAGATTCCTTTAAGAAGGATCGTTATTTTGGAATTTTTATACATAAGCATATTTGTTGATATAATTAGTTGTTTTCAGAACACACGATTCTTTCATTGAATTCACAAATATTTATGCTTTTTCTATTCAGTTCCAGGTACTATTTTAGGCACTGAAGATTCATAGACAAAGGAGAGGCTCCTACCCCTAAAGATCTTAGAATTGAAGGAAGCAAATAGTCCAAATGATTGCTATTTAGAACACACAAGTAAATGACCTTGTCATTAATTCTTGTGAAATAATCTGTGTGTAGTCTTGTCATTCCAAAAAGCCCATTTATTTTTCATTTAAGAAAGGCTTTTGATGTGGAGAAATAGGAACACTTTTACACTGTTGGTGGGACTGTAAACTACTTCAACCATTGTGGAAGACAGTGTGGCGATTCCTCAAGGATCTAGAACTAGAAATACCGTTTGACCCAGCCATCCCATTACTGGGTATATACCCAAAGGACTATAAATCATGCTGCTATAAAGACACATGCACCCGTATGTTTATTGCGGCACTATTCACAATAGCAAAGACTTGGAACCAACCCAAATATCCAACAACGATAGACTGGATTAAGAAAATGTGGCACATATACACCATGGAATACTATGCAGCCATAAAAAAGGATGAGTTCATGTCCTTTGTAGGGACATGGATGTAACTGGAAACCATCATTCTCAGCAAACTATTGCAAGGACAAAAAACCAAACACCGCATGTTCTCACTCATAGGTGGGAATTTGAACAATGAGAACAGATGGACACAGGAAGGGGAACATCACACACCAGGGACTGTTGTGGGGTGGAGTGGGGGAAGGGGAGAGGGATAGCATTAGGAGATATACCTAATGCTAAATGATGAGTTAATGGGTGCAGCACTCCAACATGGCACATGTATACATATGTAACAAACCTGCACGTTGTGCACATGTACCCTAAAACTTAAAGTATAATAATAATAATAAAAAAAAAACGGGTGAGTATACAAGCCAGCTCAGCCTAGGCAGCTCAGGACCTGCCATGTTGCTAAGTCCTGTTCTAAAAGTAAGCCATGTGAGGTTCCCATGTAGACAAACAGGACAGATCTCAGAAGAATCACTGCATCTGTGATGTTTCTTTGGCTCATTTCATATATGGACAAAACCATACCTTCTTTAAATATGAACCCCAGCGTAAGATCAGTTGTGCTAGGAATTACTTTCAAAGTGCTCTAGTTCCTCTGTTATATGCCACAATGCCCTTCATCCACTAATCTTGCAGAAACTATGGATTTTTGAAGGAGCCAAAAGTTGAGCAGCAAAACACGATACGAATCTCTCTGACCAGGAATGTGAAGCAATGGCTCAATCCTCTATCGCATCATAATAGCAACAATATATTCCACATTTTACCCAAATTCTAGGTTTGTCTTAATTCGTCTCCCAACCAAGAATCTTCAAAGCAGATTTAATGTCACTTTCCTTTTTTTTTAACTCTGGACATAATTTTTATCTAACTCATTTTTGTTCTATTTTTAGCCCTTCGATTTTTATAACATATTAGGCTATATAAGAAATATATTTCATGGCAAGACTGTTCAAGACTTCTTCCCATTGCTTCTTTTGTTTTCACTTGATTCTATATTTTTCTGTGAATAATTTGTATATTTTGTTGGATTTTGAACAGAAACTCTTTACAAAATTCTGGAGTCCTGTAAGAGGGATATTTGCTACTGAGCTTGTATCTAACACCCCTGAGCAAGCCAGATAACAAGGACTGCTTCTGCTGTTTAAAATGCCAGTCAGTCCTTCACCTCTCACCACTCTTCAGTACGAAGTATCTCCAGCGTTGTCTCCATCCTTACCCTGAGGAATTGACCTATTTATATGTACTTTGAAAAAATATACTTCAGGTTCATATATTGTTATTAAAAGCTAAACATAATAAATCATTCAACTATGCAAAAAAAAAGAAAGGCTTTTGGGTAAAGTCTTAAAATAAGTGCACACCCATGTCTTTTATATATTTAGAAAGCAGGTTAACTTTGTCAGTTCCCTAAGTGCCTGATGTTTAAGATGAGTAGGTAGGAAACATCTTCCCTTTTAAAGCAATACGTGGTTATGGATTTTCCTCTGCAGTAATAATGTCTGCACTTAAACATGAAATCTGCTGGATGGCACTCTGTCCCACGTGCTCCTGGTCATGAGCTGCTCAGTACCAGTGATTTGCAGATCTAACTATAGGGCTGTCATCAGCTGCCTGGTGATCTACCTTAAATAGGGCTGTCAGCCATTTTGTTTTGTCCCAGAAGAGTTCTTCACAGGTGACCCATAGAGAAGTGGGAGAGCCAAGGTTCCCCAGCCATCAGCTCAGAGCCAGCAGAGATGGCTCTCTATTGTTCTGGCCCTCAGGCTGCGAGCCAAGGTATAAGAAAGAAAGCTGTAAGGATAAAATAGGCAAGATCCATTCAATTTCAAGTTCAAAGTTCTTTGGCCAGAGGATGGTAGAAAGAACTTGACTTTGTCAGAGATGACCTGTGACAATGTGAAATCTAAGCAAAGAGAGCCAAAGGCTGTATATCCTTGTTCAGGGACAATCACTCAGCACCACCACAAGCTGAATCTATGACAGGAATAGCTGGCGTGTGTGAACCACATAGCTTGGAGGGAGGCTGACATATGATAGACCTTGGATTTTCATTTTTCTCCCTTTGCAGCAAGTTTTGGGCTGATGTTTACCCCTTCCAGTGTTGCAATCATGGGGAATAGAGAAATCTTGTTGTATTTATTTATTTATTTTAGCACTCTGGCTGCTCTCTTTGGCCTTGTGCTCTGTGATGTGGTTATGTTTCAATGTGGTTTGATCATGTGACAGGGCTGGGAGCATCTATTTTTGTCAACACCATCACCATGGGCTTTAGAATCAGACAGACATGAATTCATACCTATTGCTAAGGTCAGTCTCTTAGAATAAGAGAGCCAGTTTGGCGCCATGGTAGAGAACTGACTCTTGATTCAGACAGTCCTGGGCTTAAGGTCTGGCTCTATCACTTACAAGCTGTGTGGCACTGGGCAAGTGACTTAACCTTTCTGTGCCTCAACCACTTCATCACATAGAGAGCATATTAGCACCTACCTGACAGGATGATTGAGAGGATTAAGCTGAGATGCTGTAACATGGTAGCACATAGTGACTGGCTATTAAATATTCACTGTTATTAAATTTACCTAACCCCTCTGAGTTTTGGTTTTCTCGTTCTTAAAGTGGTTGTGTTGTTGTGAAGTTTAATTTAATCTAGGAGGAAATGTCAGCATAGTGTTTGGCACAGAAGTCCAGAATGAATAGTTGATATCATTATCAATAATAATAATTAAGAAATAGAAGCTATGGACTCCAAAGCCTCATTATTTTATTTTAAATGCCAGCATCTGTTCCCTTTTTATTCAATTATTCAGTTCTGACTCATCAATGAAAATGACCTTGTTATGTGGGTGAAAGTAGGGAAATTTCTTGTAATCTGAGTCCATATCCCAGTTAATTAACACATTTTTACAAAATACATTATCTTTCCAGCTTGGATGGGAAAGCAGAAGTTTTCTGCTCTAATAGAGTTTATAATTAAATAGGGTTACAATGTAAAAACATACCCATTCTGTAAATTATAATTGGGTGCATAATAGACATCAGATACCACAGTGGTGAGTATCATGATAGGCAGAAATGTGAATCAGATGTGATCCTGCCTTTGAGGAGTACAAAGTCAGCTGGAAGTGGTGGTAGTAAGTGCATCAATATAGACTGCCTGGATTAGATACCAGGCTCTGCCCCCTGCCACCATGAGACCTGAGGCAAGTTATATAACTGCTCTATACAGGCTTTCATTTGCAAAATGGAGACAACAATAGTGCTTACATAGTGTTGATGTGAACCTTAAATGGGTTCTTGTGCATAAAGCATGGTGCCTGTCACATAGGGATCAGTAAATGTTGGCCATTTAAAAACATATAGTTGGGGGGGAGAAGGCATGCATGTAAGTAACACTGCAAAAAGTATGGTGATATTGCTATGGAAATTCAGAGACCAGAGAGATTACTTGGGCTTCATAAAACAATGTGGCATTTAAACTAAGCTTAGAAGGATAGGTAATATATGGACATGAAAATCTAGGGCAAATTAGGGCAGCTTTTTAGAGATTTCATGATCAAAGGCATGGAAATAGGGAAACCCAATGCTACAGGGAAGAAGTTAGGATGATAGTTTGGAAATGTGGAAGCCTCAGATACTAGTTCAGGAAGTTTATGTTTTTTGAGAGTGCCATTGAGGATTTTCAGCAAGAAAATAAAGCCAGAGCTATGCCTCTGGTAGCAGACTAGGGAAGAATGCTTTGGGTCAAATAATAGCCTTGTCTTGGTCTCAAGACCTCCAGTCTCTCCTTCTGCTGGCCCATTTGCTGTGATACAGGAAAAGGGGAGGACTCAGAGATACGAGATAATGATGTGTAAGCTGAGGTTGCCCAGAGGTTGGATGTGCTCTTAACAAACTTGGGGAATATAAAAGGATAGGTAGACTGAAAAAGAAGCATTTTAGTGCACTGGGACATGTCGGTTTGAAGAGTTGGTAAGTCCGCAGTTAAAAATAGATGGAGGTTTGGAACCCTTGAGTACCACCAGGTTGGAGGTACAGACAGTAACACCTCCTCAGAAGTAAAGCAGGAAGCCTGAAGAATGAATGAGATGGCCAAGGGAAAATGACAAAGACCAATCATTGAGCAGTCCCTTATATTTAGGGATGGCAGAAGAAAATAGAGATGGGAAGGATCAACAGAAAGGTGGGAGCACTAGAAGAATACAGAGATGAATATGGGAATGGAGGGGTTTCAAGAAGGAGCATTTTAGGGAGCCTGGGCATGACTTATTTGGGAGACAGTAAGGCAATAGGAATGAAGGAGAGACAAAGCTAGAGGTGTCAGGTAGAACTCAACTGTGGGGCACCTGAAATCCAGGCAGAGACATTTTGGCTTACTTGGTATAAAGCAGGAAACCTTTATGTGATCTTAATGATATTATTTCCCGATGACTAAAGAGAATCATATTCTTATCCTAAAAGACAGAGGCTGAGTTTGAAAGGTCTTGGTGTCCCCCCAGCCCCCACCACCATTGCTTATTATTGCACCCTCTAACTTAGTACTTTCTTCTCTTTATTTTGTTTCTTTTAAAGATGGGAGGTACGGTTATTTTATATTGACAGAGTTGAATCTGCTGTGAGGCCTACAAAAGGAAAATTTTGTGGTCTTGTTCCAGTGAGATAGAGTTGAAACAAGCTGAAAATTGGTTACCAGGAAATCATAAATTTATAGTGGCATAAAACCCCAGAGTTGTGTTATTTTCTCTATCAAAAAAAAAATCAAGAGTTCTCCTTGAGAAAGAGGAAATAATGAGGATGAGAGCACTTTCTAGGAACTGGAAGTCTTGATAAAATAGAGCAAATCTAGTAAAAGTAAGGAATGCGAAAGCAAGAGAGAAAATGGGTTTGTAAAGGTGGATAGTCCAGTTCTGGATTTTAGAAGTGGGATCATTCTAGGTTATGACATGGAAGGTTCATGACAGTGTGCTACCAAAACAGAGTGGAAATCATTAGGTCCAACCGAAGAGTTTTTGCACATGGGTAGAACAGTAAGGTCCAAATTTGGCGTCGGGACATGTGAGAAGTAGGCAGGCTTCTGGGAAAAGGAGATACAAAATGTGGAAGAATTTGCAGCCTTTGAGTAAGGGTGCTTCCTTGGAAATGACATCCTTCAGCAATGCCCAAATCTGATTTAAAGCAAAATGAGAAAAAAAGAGGGAGGATAATTCTAGGGGAGAAAGTGCAAATCAGTACAGGGATGAAGAGAAAGACTTGTGTTCTAATTGGAGAGCTTGTGTTTTGTATTTTACTCAGGAGCAAGAGGAGTAATCAGATGGGTTGAATTAACTCATCTCATAATCCCAAATGGAATTCAGTGCAAAGATTTCAGTGTCAGGCACTCAAAGGCTCCAGATGTCCGTCTATTGCAGGTTTATGGAAATAATTGCTGCTATATGGAGCAAAGGCAGGTGCAGGCTGCCACTCCAGGTGGTGTCTGCAGCCAGGTCAGCATGGTTGAGCAGAAGGTTCCAGACAGAATGTGGGAAAGAGTAGAAATCGTTTGGAGAAGCATCAGTTTGGCCCAGAGTCCCATACCCATCTGTCTGTCACCAGAGCCCCAACCTAGGAACACATGGGTGCACGGCTGCTGTTCTGCAAATGGCTATTAATTAAATCAGGGCATGTTATTGCATTAGTTTCTTGGCAGCTTGGGATTTGACTTATAGGATGGGGAAATTTCAGAAGACAAATAGGGAGACCCCAAAGCAGCTAGTGCAAGGTCAAAGCCTTGGTGGTTTGGGCGCCTGGGGGATAGAAAGGGAAAGAGAATTGAGATCTTGAAAAGAGAACCTCAAAGGCACACATTGATGGGAAAACTCTCAACTTTCATGCCTTTGTTAAAAAAAAATCCATAATTACACTTGTATGATTTCTAAATGCCTGGGTTTTGTTGTTGTTGTCTTAGTTTTTTGGGGGATTTTAAGTTTTGTTTCTTTCTTTTTACTAGTTAACTGTGGGTGGGGTAGATACATAACTATTTCTCAATAAGGGGTATTCTTGATCTAGGTGTGAAAGTTAAGTTTTGAGTACTGCCTCTTGCATTGCTGATGACTTAACTTCCATGGCCCCTGCTTTCCAACACAAGCAGCACGTCTCAGTCATCTTGGCAACTAAGAGCACCTCACCACCCACCGCCGCCCACCAATGCCATTAGGAGGATCCTAGCGCCCCTGGTTGATATGGGATCTAGGGGCACACTACACCTGGGGAAAAATTTCATTCTCTTCAGAGATTTCACTAAACCCCCACTTTTAAAGCAGTGATATTCTGGAGTTTTCGTCAGTCTCAATTAAAATGAAGACCATGAATTCTTTTTTTTATTATTATTATACTTTAAGTTTTAGGGTACATGTGCACAATGTGCAGGTTTGTTACATATGTATCCATGTGCCATGTTGGTTTGCTGTACCCATTAACTCGTCATTTAGCATTAGGCATATCTCCTAATGCTGTCCCTCCCCCCACCCGACAACAGTCACCGGAGTGTGATGTTCCCCTTCCTGTGTCCGTGTGTTCTCATTGTTCAATTCCCACCTATGAGTGAGAACATGCAGTGTTTGGTTTTTTGGAAGACCATGAATTCTGATTTTACTATAAGCAAAGACTCCTGACTTTGTTTCTGACTCACTTAGATAATGAACAGTGGCATTTCAGTGCTGGTAAAACTGTGGAGCTGTATTTTCCCACTCTTCTTTTCATACATCTACAATTTGTGGCTTCTCGCATTCCCCTGTAGCCCCTCACCTATCTCTGGGCACAAGCAGACATCTTTGTAGGGGTCTGTTAGTAGTGAATTGTTTCACACTCTCAGCATATGGGACCATTTTATTATTTTCATTTCATAGGCACATTTTAGACACAGTTTAAGAAAAATGATTTCTACTTAATCTGCCTTTCCAACACTCTGGTGACACTTTCTAACAAGACAATCTCTGACACTGAGGGACATGGAGGGCAATGGATGGCCAGATGCTCAGAAGGAGGGAGGCTCCAGCTGGCTCCCCCAGGTCACTTCTGTAACTTAACCACACCTGGAAATCTGTTTGCTGCTTGAAATCCAGAGCTATGTGGTGGTGATTAGGGAGCACGGCCTGACAGATAGGGACAGGAATAGAAGGATTAGTAAGGAAACTGTTTTCCTCTCCACCTCAGGGAGGGTTGTGCAAGAAGCGAACGTTTTGGTGTAGATGGAGGGCTGCCTCTTTTCCAGGGCCTCTGAAATTTTAGGAGGGCTGCTTTTGAGATTGATATTTAGGAGGGAGGTCTACTCCTTGGGAATTCAGAGCAGTTCTTCTACTTGACCTTCAGTTCCTCCTCCTCTTACCTGATCTTCAAGGCATCTTTAATCTTCCTTTTCTGTGAGTCTAACACCCATCTCCTTCACCCTCCATATCTTCCTCTACCATCTCTGGCAAATACGTGGCCCACCACATACACTCCCTTCCTCCAACAAAACATACTTTGCCTCTTCCACAACCTGAAACCCCAACACTTTCCCTCCATTCATCCCACCTTGCCCTGATCTTGTCTGTATTCTCTATCCTCCTCAATCCCATCTTACTGTTTTATTCTATATTTGGAGAGATTGTATAAATTTGCTTTCACATTTGCCCAAGTGTTGAAATCATCAGCTCACCTAGACCATATGCTTTGCACAGCTCTCAGAAGTAAGGCCTTGGCTGTATGTGTACTCGCCCCCACTGACCTCACCCCAGGATTAAGTAGAGTTCTGACTCATGGTAGATGCTCCGTGATGTCCTGTGAATAAAAAATCTCCTTCCGTAGTCAGGTTTAAAAATAAAAACAAAAAGCACGTGGCTGTCAGGGATTGGTGGCTTACCTGACTCAGGTACTGGAAGGTGACTCGGGGCCTGGCTCAGCAGTTCCCCTTACTCATGTTTGGGTCTCTCTTCTCCCGGCAGGAGGATGAAGTGGTGCTCCAGTGCATCGCCACCATTCATAAGGAGCAGAGGAAGTTCTGCCTGGCAGCCGAGGGACTTGGGAATCGCCTGTGCTTCTTGGAACCCACTTCAGAAGCCAAGGTGAGATTGGTTGTCTGCCCTGCACCTTCCTCCACCTTGGCGTCTGACAAAGTCATTTAGGGGAGATACTGCTGGGAGATGGTGATGAGGATGACATTTGAAAGGACACATTTATTTTTTAAACAGGAAGCAGATCTGGTTTAAACCATAACTCTCCACAAGCCTAGGAATCATTGACGTAGGAACCCAGAGCACTATGAAGAATTAGAGGTGCTTTGCCTGTCTGTGTTGTCCAGGACTCTGGGGAGGCTTTGAGCTCACTGTCAGCACTGACCGAAGAGGTCCTCTTAATACTCCCAGAATGCCTTTCTGTTGCTGTTAATTCCTAGGAATCTGAGTGTGTGTTCTTTACTCCCTGCTGTCGTTTTATTGCTACAGAGACTGACAGATGCCCGAGCCTGTGTTTCACAGTGAGCACACCCCTTTCAGTTCTGACTGCGCTGAGATTGTTGTAACTGTCTGCCCACTGTGACACGAGGGCAGAGAGTAATGTTTGCACTGGTCTTTGCCTGCATGGTGGCAATACTGCTGTGTCTCTTCAGCAGAACTTTTCTTTGTCCGTTTTCAGGCTGTTTCTGCTTTTCATGATCTGTGTGTCAAGTGGATCTATGTGCTCAGCATTCTTGCAGTGCGTTTCAGTCCTAGGAAAACCCCTATATCCGTCAAAGTTCTCCAGAGAAACAAAGTCAGCTGGATGGATGGATGGATGGATGGATGGATGGATGGATGGATGGATGGATGGTGGGCAGATGGGTGGATGGGTGAGTGAGTGCATGAGTGGGTAGGTAGGTAAGTAGGTAAGTGTGTAGAGATTTCTTTTAAGAAATTAGTTCATGCAGTTGTAGGGGCTAGTGAGACTGAAATCTGTAGTTAATATCAGTAGGTTGGAAACTCAGGCAGGAGTTAATGCTGTCGTCTTGAGGTAGAGTTTCTTCTTTTCCAGGACATCTCAGTTGTTCTGAAGGCCTTCATCTGATCGGATGAGGCATACTAAAGTTCTCAAGGCTAATAGCCTTTTCTTAAAGTTAACTGACTGTAGATGTTAATTACATCCACAAAATACCTTCACCTCAAAACCTATAGTGTCGTTTGGCTGAATAACAGCACTGTGGCCTAGCCAAGTTGACATAAAACCCACCATCACACCCTCTAAGGTCAGTTTTTCTCACAGAACCTTTTTTAAAAGAACCGTGAACAAAAATCAGAAATTGGTAACATTTTCCAAAAGACCCACCTATTGGCATGCCATTTTCCACATAAACATACACAACACAGACATACACAGAGAGTTTGGCTAAAATCTGGAACACCAGATGTCCAGGGTGATGGCCACGTCCCCGAGAAGGCCCTCTTGTACTTCTCCCTCCCTTGTAGGTCACTGATCCGTGGATCCATGAGGATAGACATGAACCAGAGTCCCATTAAAATATATGGAATAGTGCCACATTTTCTTAATCCAGTCTATTGTTGTTGGACATTTGGGTTGGTTCCAAGTCTTTGCTATTGTGAATAGTGCCGCAATAAACATACGTGTGCATGTGTCTTTATAGCAGCATGATTTATACTCCTTTGGGTATATACCCAGTAATGGGATGGCTGGGTCAAATGGTATTTCTAGTTCGAGATCCCTGAGGAATCGCCACACTGACTTCCACAATGGTTGAACTAGTTTACAGTCCCACCAACAGTGTAAAAGTGTTCCTATTTCTCCACATCCTCTCCAGCACCTGTTGTTTCCTGATTTTTTAATGATGGCCATTCTAACTGGTGTGAGATGGTATCTCACTGTGGTTTTGATTTGCATTTCTCTGATGGCCAGTGATGATGAGCATTTCTTCATGTGTTTTCTGGCTGCATAAATGTCTTCTTTTGAGAAGTGTCTGTTCATGTCCTTTGCCCACTTTTTGATGGGGTTGTTTGTTTTTTTCTTGTAAATTTGTTTGAGTTCATTGTAGATTCTGGATATTAGCCCTTTGTCAGATGAGTAGGTTGCAAAAATTTTCTCCCATTCTGTAGGTTGCCTGTTCACTCTGATGATAGTTTCTTTTGCTGTGCAGAAGCTCTTTAGTTTAATGAGATCCCATTTGTCGATTTTGGCTTTTGTTGCCATTGCTTTTGGTGTTTTAGACATGAAGTCCTTGCCCACGCCTATGTCCTGAATGGTATTGCCTAGGTTTTCTTGTAGGATTTTAATGGTTTTAGGTCTAACATATAAGTCTTTAATCCATCTTGAATTAATTTTTGTATAAGGTGTAAGGAAGGGATCCAGTTTCAGCTTTCTACATATGGCTAGCCAGTTTTCCCAGCACCATTTATTAAATAGGGAATCCTTTCCCCATTTCTTGTTTTTGTCAGGTTTGTCAAAGATCAAATAGTTGTAGATATGCGGCATCATTTCTGAGGGCTCTGTTCTGTTCCATTGATCTATATCTCTGTTGTGGTACCAGTACCATGCTGTTTTGGTTACTGTAGCCTTGTAGTATAGTTTGAAGTCAGGTAGCGTGATGCCTCCAGCTTTGTTCTTTTGGCTTAGGATTGACTTGGCAATGCGGGCTCTTTTTTGGTTCCATATGAACTTTAAAGTAGTTTTTTCCAATTCTGTGAAGAAAGTCATTGGTAGCTTGATGGGGATGGCATTGAATCTATAAATTACTTTGGGCAGTATGGCCATTTTCACGATATTGATTCTTCCAACCCATGAGCATGGAATGTTCTTCCATTTGTTTGTATCCTCTTTGATTTCATTGAGCAGTGGTTTGTAGTTCTCCTTGAAGAGGTCCTTCACATCCCTTGTAAGTTGGATTCCTAGGTATTTTATTCTCTTTGAAGCAATTGTGAATGGGAGTTCACTTATGATTTGGCTCTCTGTTTGTCTGTGATTGGTGTACAAGAATGCTTGTGATTTTTGTACATTGATTTTGTATCCTGAGACTTTGCTGAAGTTGCTAATCAGCTTAAGGAGATTTTGGGCTGAGACAATGGGATTTTCTAGATATACAATCATGTCATCTGCAAACAGGGACAGTTTGACTTCCTCTTTTCCTAATTGAATACCCTTTATTTCCTTCTCCTGCCTGATTGCTCTGGCCAGAACTTCCAGCACTATGTTGAATAGGAGCGGTGAGAGAGGGCATCCCTGTCTTGTGCCAGTTTTCAGAGGGAATGCTTCCAGTTTTTGCCCATTCAGTATGATATTGGCTGTGGGTTTGTCATAGATAGCTCTTATTATTTTGAGATACGTCCCATCAATACCTAATTTATTGAGAGTTTTTAGCATGAAGGGTTGTTGAATTTTGTCAAAAGCCTTTTCTGCATCTATTGAGATAATCATGTGGTTTTTGTCTTTGGTTCTGTTTATATGCTGGATTACATTTATTGATTTGCGTATGTTGAACCAGCCTTGCATCCCAGGGATGAAGCCCACTTGATCATGGTGTATAAGCTTTTTGATGTGCTGCTGGATTCGGTTTGCCAGTATTTTATTGAGGATTTTTGCATCAATGTTCATCAAGGATATTGGTCTAAAATTCTCTTTTTTGGTTGTGTCTCTGCCTGGCTTTGGTATCAGGATGATGCTGGCTTCATAAAATGTGTTAGGGAGGATTCCCTCTTTTTCTATCAATTGGAATAGTTTCAGAAGGAATGGTACCAGTTCCTCCTTGTACCTCTGGTAGAATTCAGCTGTGAATCCATCAGGTCCTGGACTCTTTTTGGTTGGTAAGCTATTGATTATTGCCACAATTTCAGAACCTGTTATTGGTCTATTCAGAGATTCGACTTCTTCCTGATTTAGTCTTGGGAGGGTGTATTTGTCGAGGAATTTATCCATTTCTTCTAGATTTTCTAGTTTATTTGCATAGAGGTGTTTGTAGTATTCTCTGATGGTAGATTGTATTTCTGTGGGATAGGTGGTGATATCCCCTTTTTCATTTTTTATTGCATCTATTTGATTCTTCTCTCTTTTCTTCTTTATTAGTCTTGCTAGTGGTCTATCAATTTTGTTGATCTTTTCAAAAAACCAGCTCCTGGATTCATTAATTTTTTGAAGGGTTTTTTGTGTCTCTATTTCCTTCAGTTCTGCTGATTTTAGTTATTTCTAGCCTTCTGCTAGCTTTTGAATGTGTTTGCTCTTGCTTTTCTAGTTCTTTTAATTGTGATGTTAGGGTGTCAATTTTGGATCTTTCCTGTTTTCTCTTGTGGGCATTTAGTGCTATAAATTTCCCTCTACACACTGCTTTGAATGTGTCCCAGAGATTCTGGTATGTTGTGTCTTTGTTCTCGTTGGTTTCAAAGAACATCTTTATTTCTGCCTTCATTTCATTATGTACCCAATAGTCATTCACATGGACTACTATGCAGCCATAAAAAATGATGAGTTCGTGTCCTTTGTAGGGACATGGATGAAACTGGAAAACATCATTCTCAGTAAACTATCGCAAGGACAAAAAACCAAACACCGCATGTTCTCACTCGTAGGTGGGAATTGAACAATGAGAACTCATGGACACAGGAAGGGGAACATCACATTCCGGGGACTGTTGTGGGTTGGGGGTTGGGGGGGGAGGGACAGCATTAGGAGATATACCTAATGCTAAATGACGAGCTAATGGGTGCAGGAAATCAACATGGCACATGGATACATATGTAACAAACCTGCACATTGTGCACATGTACCCTAAAACCTAAAGTATAATAAAAAAAAATAAATAAATAAAATAAAATACATGGAATAGAAGAGAGACAAGGAAAATTTTTATCTTTTTAAAGATCTTTGACTTGATTTTCCTAAGGCCTTTTCTCATTTGCTTTTGTTCTTAGCTAGGTTTTTTTGTTTTTGTTCTTTGTTTTGTTTTGTTTTTCATTCCCGGCAGTCTGGGATAATAGGGAATTCATTAGATCAGAAGTCAAGAAGTTAATTCTCAACCATGAGCTACTCATGTGACCATGGACAAGTCAGTCACTCATGTTTGCAGTTTTCTCATCTGCCAAATGAGGTGCAGGACAATCCAATGGGAAGTGTGTTGACCTAAATTAGAAAACAAGTGGTATCCTTTTCTAGTCATCCATCGAGTAGGGTATAGGGCAGTGCTTTAGGACAGCAGTTCCCAACTTTTTTGGCACCAGGATCCAGTTTTATGGAAGATAGTTTTTCCACGGATTGTGGGAGATGGTTTCAGGATGAAACTGTTCCCCCTCAGATCATTGGGCATTAGATTCTCATAAGGAGCGTGCAACCTAGATCCCTCACTTGCACAGTTCACATTAAGGTTCATGCTCCTGTGAGAATCTAGTGCTGCCACTGATCTGACAGGAGGCAGAGCTCAGGCAGTAATACTCACCCACCTCCTGCTGTGCAGCCTGTTTCCTAACAGGCCGTGAACTGGGTCCATGGCCTCAGGGGTTGAGGACCCTGCTTTAGGGCACAGGCTGTGAGCCAGACTGTCAAAGTTGGAATCCTGTCTCTACCACTTGCTGGCTAAACCAGGACCTTGGACAAGGTACCTCACTTTTCTGAGCTGAGTTTCCTCATCTGCTTAATGGGAATTTAATAGTAACTACCTTATAAGATTGCTGTCAGGATCAAATGGGTTAGGAAATTGCCTAGTACATTGTAAGCTTGATAAAACCATTGGTTATTATGATTTCATATTGTATAAGATATTTAAACTGGGACTTAGTTTCTTGTTCTTTAAAATAAGGAAAACTAATTATCTGTCAGGGGGACTGTGAAAATAAAGAGAAATATATAAAGCACATAGTACTGAACTAATACAGTACACTTAATAGCTAGAGTTGATAATAATACTAAGTATAAAGTTGTTATCCCTTTTGACTTAAAAGGTCTGATTTTGTGTAAAAGACAGAAAGATCACGGATCAGCCCCTGAACTTACAAAATCTTGGGTTTAGAATGAAAGTCTTGGAATTACAAATTCATTTAACTATCAGATAATTCTATAAACATGGCTCTGTATTTATCGTTGTTTTACCCAAGCTAGATTAGAAACAATAGTGTGTTGTAATCTGAGAATGCTTTGTATCCCTCAGGCATAGAAACGATAAGTCATACACTCATAGATGAATTGGGGATGAGGAAGTGTCTTTCCTAAGGTCCACTTAACTAAGTGATGTTCGTATTTTAATTTGTCATTCTAAATTTCAAACAAGATAAGACTGAAGAATTTTAAAAAGAGATGCGTGTCATCCATAATTTTACCACTTTGTCACAACTATTTTCATTCTAGCCTTTGCCCACGTATACCTGTCTGTTTTCAAAGTTGTACTCATACTGGTTATTCAGACATTCTCTGTTTTGGGTTTTTTTTTTTTTTTTTTTTTTTTTTTACTATTTCAGCCAGTTCCATATTGCTATATGGTCTTCATGAATGGTAAGAAGATAATACGCATATGGTTTACTTGGTTTATTTTGGCTTTCGGGAGTAAATATTCAGGAGTAGAATTAATGGTGTCAGAAGCATGAAAACTATTAAACTGCTTTCCCAAAATGATAGACAAATTGTTTGCAGTTGACATACCCACCATCCTTGCATGAGTGTGCCCCTTTTATATGTAGCATGAGGGAAGTGTGCCATCAGGATTCTCACAGAGAAACAGGGTCAAATTCATGGTAAGGATAGAGCAGATATTCAGAATTTCTTGTCACCATTCCTGAGAGCCGCCTGCTAGAGGAACTCAGGTTCCGAGAGCTTCATTCTTTCCTGCAGTCATTTGCAGCTATGCAAGCCTCTCTTTTGGCTGGTTGTCTTCTCCCTTATTACTAAATAGTTGCCCTAATTCTCTACCATCAAATTTCTCAACGAGCTGTGCCATTCTTAGGTTCTTGGATCCTAATGGAAGTCATGCAGTGAGGTGAGGAGGTATGTTTCCAAGCTTGGCACTGGGCATGAGGCACAGACATCAAACACCATTCTTCTCAGCTGGCTACAGAGCCTACCGGTGACCTTGGGCATTTCTAGTCAAGGGTGTTTTAAGCTAGTTGAGACTCAGAGAAAATTGAGATGAATTCTGTGGAGAAGAAAGACCTCAGAGAAAAAAAGAGATAAAGTGCTCAAAAACTATTCTTAGTGTGTGACCCTGAGAAAAGGAGATCATATGGAAGCAAAGGAGTGAGAGGATAGAAGAATAAGGAGCACAAGTATAAGATCATTAACACTTGCTGTAGACATGAAGACTATTTAGCACTTGGGAAGTCTCCCAGGACTTTGATTCCTGTATGCCATGGTCCACCCTTCCTCGAAGGTCTCCTGAAACTGCTATTAATTGATGGAAGCATTATTATTCAGCTCCCTTTCAAATAAGCAAAGGTTCAGGAATTTAAAGGTATCTTGTTTTGTTAAAAAAAAAAAAAAAAAAAAGGCCGGGCGCGGTGGCTCACGCCTGTAATCCCAACACTTTAGGAGCCCAAGATGGGCGGATCACGAGGTCAGGAGATCGAGACCATCCTGGCTAATACGGTGAAACCTCATCTCTACTAAAAATACAAAAAATTAGCCGGGCGTGGTGGCAGGCGCCTGTAGTCCCAGCTACTCAGGAGGCTGGGGCAGGAGAATGGCGTGAACCCAGGAGGCGGAGGTTGCAGTGAGCTGAGATCGCACCACTGCACTCCAGCCTGGGCGACAGAGCGAGACTCCATCTCAAGAAAAAAAAAAAAAAAAGACTAGGGGCTAAAACCAGAGACCCAGAAAAAAGAGAGAGGAAATGTTTCTTTTTTATTTTATCGATAGCAAATGTTTATTTACTTTCCTTTTTGTTCAATAGAAAATGTGTTCCTAGGCACTAGGAATTTAATACTTTCCCTCTGGTCCTTCACATTATATCTTATCTATTCTGTATCTGCAGTGTCCACTTGAGGGGGTGGGGGTGGGGGTCTTTGGTTCAACTTTACATCCATACTCATAAGACTCTCATAGACCACTTGGCATCAGTCTTCTCAGAAGGACATAGGACAGGAACCATGGCTTGCCAGCTGGGATGTGTCAAGTACTGCGTTTCGGCAGAAACCCCATAGCAATTCAGGGGCTGGCTTCTGGATTTCCAATCCCCAGATGACAGCTCAGGTACAAGGAGCTTGAGAGGGTCCACATCAGGCAGGTGTGAGTCACCATGGCTTAAAAGCCTCATGTACTGCAGGAACCAATATATCTGTAAAAATTCCATAGGCATAGCTTTTGAGGACTCCACAAAGGCAGCCCCAGCTACAAGAGTCGCTGCTCTCCAAGGATATGCCTTTCTAAAATACGTATTGTTAGTCTTCCCAGTCCACATGCAGGCTATCAATCAGGGACCATTTTTCACCACAAGCAGTGTACCCTGGTAACATGATTTACATACAGGTTGTATCAAGTGACCATGGGAACAAAACTGGAGAGTTAACTGAAGGTCAAATTCTCATTCAAAAGGATTTTTAAAAAGTCATGACACTTACCTCACAGTAATCTTCAATGATGACAATTATTTAACTACCACAGCCTTGTTAGATATATCCGGAACCCCAATACCCTTCCAAATCTCAATTTCCACCTTTCTTAATAGTAGATCATCATCAAGAAATGGGAAGAATATGAGAACTATTTTTTGTTTAAAATAAGTTTCAACAGACCAAGGTTTGTTTCATTGATTTTAAGGAAGAAGAAACTAAGGTGGAGTAAAACAATTTACCTTAGTGCCCTTTAAAAAGCCAGTGGCATGTCTAAAGTCTTGAGGCTCTAGGTATCTAACAGTGAAGTCCCACTTCTTTTTTGAGGAATTCTTTCTTTATTACTGATCATGGCTTGTTCAAACTGAAAAATACAGTTTTCAAATCCAATGGAAATTTTCATTTTATTGTTTCATCTCCTGTTTGGAGAATGAGGGTGGAATAGTGTGCTATTGTTTGAGAGTTATGTAGGCTCTGAAGACCCAGGATTAAACATTAGCTATTGTGCAAACATCATTATGTAGATGACATAAATTAAGATTGCATCTTTGGCTAAAAATAACTTATTTTCTATTATTTTTAGATTCTTTAGTTGAGAAAGAGATTACTGTTTCCTCCTAAAATATTAAGTCTGTGAAGATTTGCAGAGACAGACTCATCCTAAGGTTGTACACCCTTCTTTGAACTTCTCATGTATGTTAGTACATAGTATTCTCTATGGACCTGAGATCTTATGAAAGACCAAGCTATTATAAAACTTAAAAAAAAAAAAAAAAAAACAAAACTCCCTTGTCGGCTGGGCGCAGTGGCTCACGCTTGTAATCCCAGCACTTTGGGAGGCCGAGGCGGGCGGATCACGAGGTCAGGAGATCGAGACCACGGTGAAACCCTGTCTCTACTAAAAATACAAAAAATTAGCCGGACGTGGTGGCGGGCGCCTGTAGTCCCAGCTACTCAGAGAGGCTGAGGCAGGAGAATGGCGTGAACCCGGGAGGCGGAGCTTGCAGTGAGCCGAGATTGTGCCACTGCACTCCAGCCTGGGCGACAGAGCGAGACTCCGTCTCAAAAAAAAAAAACTCCCTTGTCATGTAATATGAGAGATGTATAAGCTGAGATTTTGACTTTTTTTTTTTTTTAACATTTATCAGGCATCATGCGCTGTGTCCCAAGTAATGCCGTGGGTGCCTACTGCTTTCATTTACTCTTTATGATTCTACAAAGCAAACATTGCCCTCATTTACAGAGAAGAAAGGTTATAAGAATTTAAACTGAGTTAAGTGACTTCATGAAGATTGTTCATTCCAAACCTGAATCACTGTCTAATTTCTGTAATATTCAGAAATAAAGAGTATCGTGGATCCAACTTACATAAGGGTAAAGAAGGCATATTACTCCATGTAATTAGACTTCAAAAATGCCTGGACACATCTCCATACCCCTCCCACAAGTTCTCTACATCTGTCCTATGACTGTCTGGCATTCCTAAGTTAGAAATATATATATTTTGCTTAAATCAAACAGGAACTAGTAAAATGCAAATGCTCTGAGTGAGCCATAAAGCAGTGTTAAAATTTTTTACAGCTAATATTTTACAATATAAATGAGAGTATCATGTATTTTCTTCAAAGTAGGTTTCTAAAGGGATCTAAGGCAGATTACTATGTGCCTCTATATTGGGATACAGGTACCCAGACACAGTAAGACGGGGGAGGAGGGGTGCAAAACATCTACTGCATTAATTTGTGATAGTTTATCTGACTTTCTTCTGCCTTTCCACCAGTCTGTGAGCACTGAAATCAAGGACTTTGTATAGCTCTGTATAGCACAGTGCTTAATAAACTTGACCCTGGAGTCAGACTGCCTGGACTGGTAATTCTGGCTCCAACTCTTAGCTGTGTGACCATGGACAAATGACTTTACCTCTCTCTTCTTCAGTTTCTTCATCCTTCAAACTATACCTATCTCATAGGATTATTATGAAGATTCAATGACACAGGTTTAAAATTGTAATATGCTTTACAGCAGTTCCTAACACATCAGAAGTGCTATATTTAAGCAGTAGCGTTTAGTATCAGCACAGGGTCATACACATATTAGGTCCTCAGAAAATGTTGATTGGCTTAGTTAAGTTGCCCATGTGTACTGAATTAACTAATTCAATTTTTGAAAGCCTGGATGTAAGAATCAAGAGAATATTTGTGACTTTTAAAAGTAAAATATTAAGGAGAGTCAGAGGGAGTTAGATAAAAAGTGTTAATCAGTGAGTGGACGTTTTAAACAGCGAATCAGTGGGATATATGTTTTAATTGTTACTAATTTTTATTTTAATTCTGATGTGCTCAGAGAACAGTCTGTGTATCACTCCAATCTTTTTCAATTTATGGAGACTTATTTTGTGGCCCAGCATATGGTCTATGTTGGTGAATGTTTCAGGTGTCTTGAAAATACAGTGTGTCCTGTAGTTGTTGGATGTAGGTTTTATGGATGTCAAGATGGTCAGTAGTGGTGTTCAAATCTTCTATGTCCTTACTGAAATGTATCTACTTGTTTTATCAATTATTGAAAGATGTTAAAAACTATGATTGAGGATTTGTCTCTTTTTAGTTCTGTCACGTGTGTTTCATGTATTTTAAAGCTCTGTTATTAGGTGCGTGTGTATTCAGAATTTTTGTTGATGAATTAATCCTTTTGTCATTATCAAATTGTCCTATTTGTCCTTGGTCTTATAGTATACTTTGATTGATGTTAGTATAGCCATAAGCTTTCTTACGCTTATTGTTTATATGATACATCTTTTTCATCGGTTTGTTTTTACCTTATGTACGTATTTATATCTTTATATTTAAAATGTATCCCTTATAAACAACATATGGGTAAGTACTGTTTTCCTACCCCATTTTACAATCTCTGGTGTTTAATTGGAATGTTTTATTCATTTACATTTATTGTAATAATTAGATACTCGGGTTTTAGTCTACCTTCCTGCTATTCTTTTGTCTCCTCTGGATTTTGTTCTTCTGTTTCTCTTTTATTTGCCTTTAAATAAAATAAAGTTATGTCATTTTATCTTCTCTGTTGGCTTTTTAGCTCTACCTCTTAGTATTATTTTTGAATACTTTTTTTTTTTTTTTGAGACAGAGTCTTGCCCTGTCACCCAGGCTGGAGTGCAATGATGCAATCTCAGCTCACTGCAACCTCTGCCTCCTGGGTTCAAGCAATTTTCATGCTTCAGTCTCCCAAGTAGCTGGGATTACAGGCACCTGCCACCAGGCCCAGCTAATTTTTTGTATGTTTCGTAGAGATGGGGTTTGGCCATGTTGACCAGGCTGGTCTTGAACTCCTGACCTAAGGTGATCCACCCACCTCAGTCTCCCAAAGTGCTGGGATTACAGGAGTGAGCCACCAGGCCTGGCCTTGAATACTTTTTTTTTTTTTTTTTAGCAATTAAAATATAAATCATTAACTTACCACAGTTTTCCTTGCATTCATATTTATACAAATTCCCTTATATCTTTTGTGCTATTATTGTCAGAGATTTTATTTCTACCCATTATAAAATGTGTACACATTTTAATTTTTGTTTCAGAATGTCAATAGTCTTTTAAAGAAATTAATAAAAGGGAAGAATAACCTTTTATAAAATTAATGTATTTGCCATTTTCAGTGCTCTTTTTTTCTGTCCTCTAGATCCAGATTTCTATCTGGTAGCATTTTCCTTCAGCCTGAAGGATATTCCTTAGTGTTTCTTATACTTCAGTTCTGCTGGAGACAAACTTTCCAAGCTTTTTTTTTCACTGAGAATGTCTTTATTTTGAAGGATTTTTCTCTGGTAAAAAAGTCATTATTTAGTTTTTTTTTCCTTCTTGCATCTTCTTTGAAGATGGCATGTTATTGCACTTTTGCCTCCCTTGTTTATGATGTAAAGTTAGCTCTCATTTTTATCATCATTCTTCTGTATGTAACAAACCTTTTCCTCTGGAAAGTTTTAACATTTTTTTCTTTATCTTTGACTTCTAGCAATTTGGTTTTTGTTGTTGTTTGTTGTTGTTTGAGATGGAGTTTCACTGTTGTCACCCAGGCTGGAGTGCAATGGCAGGATCTCGGCTCCCTGCAACCTCCACCTCCCAGGTTCAAGCAATTCTCCTGCCTCAGTCTCCTGAGTAGCTGGGATTACAGGCGCAAGCCACCACGCCTGGCTAATTTTTGTATTTTTGTAGAGACAGAGTTTCACCATGTTGGCCAGGCTGGTCTTGAACTCCTGACCTTAGGTGCTCCTCCCACCTCAGCCTCCAACAGTGCTGGGACTACAGGCGTGAGCCACCGTGCCCAGTCAGGTTTCTAGCAATCTGAATGATGTGTTTGAGGGTAGTTTTCTTTAAATTTATCTTGCCTGGATTTTGATGAGCTGAGCTTTATGGATCTGTTGGTTGTTGTTTTTCATTAAGTATAGATTTTGGGGGACATTATTTCTTAAAATATTTTAGGTGCCATATTTACTCTCTCCTGGGACTCCAACTAGTTATATGTTAGATTGTTTTATATTGTTCCACAGGTCACTATGACTCTATCCATTTTTTCTTCAACTATTTTTTTATCTATGCATCTGCCCGAATACTTTCCATTGACCTATTTTATATTCCCTTTTTAAATGTACATGTGCTATTAACCCCCTCTAATGACCCCCTCCATTATTCTTTCTCCCCTTCCATTATCTCTCTCTTCTCCCATTATTCCCATTTTTTGGTAAATTCATTAATAAATTTATAATCATTATTTAAATCCTTGACTACTAATTCAACATCTTGAATGTCTATAGGTCTGCTTCTAATGACTGATTTTGCTCTTGGTTATAAGTCGCATTTTCCTATTTCCTTTAATATTTAGCATTTTTTAATTTTATACTGAGCATTGTAGATGATATTTTATAGTTATTCTGGTTTCTGTTGTCTGCCCCCTGAGGAATATTGTATTTTGTTGTAGCTGGCAGTTAAATTACTAGTGTGTCTCCTTCTTCTCGTGCCAGCTTGCTCCATTTTAATTTTACCCTTAGTTCTAAGGTACTGTTCCTGGTCTCCAGATGTAGTCTTTTGGGATTTTAATGAAAAGCCTGCAGTATTTTCTAAACCCCTCTAAATAGCCAGACTTGAAAACCAAATTTTGACATTCCAGAAATAAGTAGCTGTTGAAACTTTTGCTTATTCTAAGCATTTTAGCTGTTGCTTTCTAGCAATGCTGTCTTATATAGCTTATGAGTTGGCAAACAAATTGAGGGGAATTTATATACTGATCTTGAGTTTTATTAATCTATGGTGGTTTCCTTGTTTCTAACATTTCTCCTCTTCCATTTCCAGACATTCTGGTAGCCCCAGACTCAGGTCTCTTACTTCCTAGAAGCCTGTTTCTTGACATCTATTCCCCATGGATCCTGTGAACAGGAGAATACCCTTAGAAGAAAATTTAATTAAATGTTTATAGCACCTGATTGGCTTCTCATCTTTAAAAAGTAATATTCCTTTCAGTTCTAGATTGCTCCCTGGTGTCTTCAAATAGTTATTTCTTTAAATATTTATCCAGAATGTATCATTGTTATTATCAGGAGGATTATTTTGCTATAAGTAGTTCCACCATTACCTGAACCAGAACCTCATCAGTGAGTATTCATTGCTCTTTAAAAGAAGTTGAGTGTTTAAATGAAGAAGAGAAAAAAAAAAATGATGGTTGAAGTAGAATTGAAGTTTTATAAAGAAAAAGTGTTAAAGTTGTAAAGAAAAAGTTTTCATAAGAGACACAGGCATGTTTCTAGGGAGAGAGGAAAAGGGCCCTAGAAAAGGAGAGTGAAGGTTCCAAAAGATAGAACTATAGGCATATGCAAAAGATAGAACTTTCTTTTGCTTATGCCAAAGCTTCACTCAATTTAATTCCCTCTCTAATAGATGGCACTACTAGAGAGGGAATTAAATTACGTATGGCTTTGGCATATGCAAAAGAAAAGATAGGTGATGAGAGCACAGATTTTGAAGTAGCAAGGATGGGAGCTGAACATGTATAGGGACTTACTGCTGAAGGAAAACATAGACTTGTGATCATTGTATAGATTCCTCATGTGAATAGGAGATGAATAGGCTTGGATTACGTTGAATTCAGATATGGGTAACAGAATTCATGGGGTGGCAAAGGGATCAAGGTAGGAGGAGTCAAGTATGATGCTAGAGTTACAGGTTTTAGCTGTCTGTAAGTGGCTAGCATATCATTGAGTGAAACAGGGCATATATTGGAGGAAGGATAAAGGAAGACAGAGGGAGGTGATGGAATTTGCGAACTAAATTTTAGTCATGTGGAATTCAAAAAGCCTGTAAGACATCCAACAGAAAATTTTGGTAGGCATCTGTATATATGGCTTAAGAGTTCAAAAGAGAGATTGGGATGGAAGTCATGTTCAGGAGTTACTGGCTTAAGTAACTCCTTAGTAAAGGAGTTAGTAAATCACACTATGAGAGTGAATACAGAAAATATGTATTAAAAAGAGAGGAGGGCCTGGGAAATGTCAATAATTAAAAATGAATGGAGAAAGAGAGATGATAAGAAGGAACATCCTGAGAGATCAGAAAAGAAATAGGCATGTGTGTCATAGAAGTCACAGAAATCAAGAGAAGGATGTCAAGAAGGCCTATAGTCATAGGGTAGAATGCCACTCAGAGAAGATGGCATGCCCATTAGATATAGTGACATGGAGGCCAGTGGTAACCTTGGAGGGAGCTCTTTCAATGGCATGTGATGAGGACAGAAGCCAATTTAGAGAACTTGAGGAATAAGAAGAAAGTAAGAAAATAAAGACAACCAGTGAGGCATCTCTGAAAAAGAATGATAGCAGGACAGGGTCTTAGAATGGAAGGATTTTTGTAATAGGAAAGACTTCAGAATGTTTAAATGCTGAGGGGAGGATATACGTGGAAAAGAAGAGAGAGGAGATACAGGAGAGGGAAGAGGTGGTCAGTGTGCAAAATTGCTGATATGGTGGAAAGCCCTGGCATTAAGAACAGAGACAAGGAACTGACTTTCAAATAAATGAAGAACTCATATTCCATTGAATAGGAAGAAAAACGTCAAGGATGAGGGTAGATCTGTAGGTTTTTGTGCAGAAAGTTTTGGAGAGTGAGCTGCCTAGAGAAGATTAATGGCATTTCCAAATAGTGTGAGAGTATAGGGTTGAAGACCACTTGAGGATGGTGACCATGAATTTTTAGTGCTACCTGTTTTCTAGATGGTGTCACTCTCTGCAGCAGTCCCAGCACAGGCACGAAGAAAGTGGGTAAATTCAGCCAGGATCAAAGTGTTGCCAGGCAAGTATGGTAAGCAACAAAGGGGCAAAAGAGTTTAGGAGATTGGACCATGGAATCTTGGAATTTAAGCTGAATGAGGAAAGAACCAAAGACAGGAGTGAAAATGTATAAGGGATATAAATGGTAGGGAGAGTAGTTTAATGAGTGAGCAAGCAAGTTGGAAGATGAGTAGATGTTTAAGACACTGGTCTGTCTCAATGAGAGGTCTCAGAGTAGAAGAGTTTCATGGAAAAAAAAAACCCTAGGTGTATGACCATGAGAGGGGGTGTGCCTGACTTGGAGTGTGGGAGATCATTGATAAAGAGGAGGCCAAATAACTGAGGAGTTGTAAGATGGAGTATTCGTTCATTAGTAAGGCCACTGTAACAAATTACCACAATCTAGATGGCTTAAAACAACAAATTATTCCCTTGCAGTTCTGGAGGCTAGAATTGGAAGTCAAGGTGTTATCAGGGCCATGCTCCTTCCAAAGTCTCTAGGGCAGGACACTTCCTTGCCCGTTCCATTTTCTGGTAGCTTTAGGCATTCTTTGGTTTGTGGAAGCATAACCCCAATCTCTGTCTCCATCTTTACATGGCTTTTTTCTCTGTGCATGTCTTTGCCTGTACATAGCATTTTGTTCTTCGTATAAAGGACATCGGTCATCTTGGAAGAGGGCCTCCATCTCAACTTGATTATATCTGATAAGGTCGTATTCACAGGTACAGGGTGTTAGGAATTCAATATATTTTTGGGGGTGACACAAAACCATATCAATATGAATGTTCAAATCGCTAGGAGCAGAAATGAAGAGAAGACAGATTTCAGTAAAGGAATAATAGGTCAAAGTACACAAACATCAAAGAGGAGGGGAGTGGAAGGTGATGTTGCCAGGTGTGCAAATCTTAGAGTTAACAGTTTGTGGAAGAATAATGATCTGAAACCAGTGTTGAGCAGGAGAAGTGCATAGGCCCCACCTTGTGAGCCTGAGTTATTTGGTGAGAGAATAAGTATCCTGTGATTGCGAAGTCCCCAAGAGAAGCAGGGTCCTTTGAGAGGAGCTGAGTTTCATTTGTGCAGGCTTGGAGGGAGAAGTGGTGCTCAGGGAGAACGTTGGGACAGATGGCTGGGCACAGTGGGTCATGACTGTAATCCCAGAACTTTTGAGAGGCCAAGGCGGATGGATCACATGAGGCCAGGAATTCAAGACCACCCTGGCCAACATGACAAAACCCCCATCCCTACTAGAAATACGAAAATTAGCCAGGTGTGGTGGTGGGCATCTGTAGTCCCAGCTACTTGGGATGCCAAGGCATGAGAACTGCTTGAACCCAGGAGGGTGGAGGTTGCAGTGAGCTGAGATCATGCCACTTCACTCCAGCCTGGGTGACAGAGCAAGACTCCGTCTCAAAAACAAACATGATCACGGAATAGGCATTCCAGCAGGAGGTTTGGAATGGGCAAAAGGCTGAGTCAGGTGAATGGAGGGTGAGAGAATTAAGAAAATGAAAATACAGAAGAGGAAAAATGACACAGCAGAGGATTTAGATAGTGGCAGTTGCCAAAGGGAAACAAAAGAAGGGCATGAGACTTATGGGTTTAATCCTGCTGTCTTCTGGAGCATGGTGGGCATGTAGGAGATAAGAGGCTGGATAGTCGTTTTGTTTGACCTAGACATTCTTTTTTATCTTAGCTACCAGGGTGCCTGTTTACAGGTTCAAGCCTTGCTGCCTAACATTTTGGGTGAACAGAGTTCACTAAGAATGTTCAGTATTATGCATATATGGTGGGCTGGCCCTGTGGTGAGGTTCTAGGGGGACCATGGTGGGCACTATGCATTGAGAAACTAGCCTACATCAGGCGGTTGTTCCTGTTGGGCCAGGGATTATTGCTGTTACATGCAGGCAGGACAAAAAGGCTCATTTCATATTCATCCATATGCAACTTCAAGGTGAAGGGTTGGGATGCAATCTTACCTATGTTCAGATTCTGGAAAACATGGCTCCACATTCCAGTTCTTCCCAATTGGCAGCTCAACTGTTTTCTCTCAGGAAGTTCTCTTCCCGTTGCTACATCCACATTGCTCCTCATGCTCTGCTATTTCTAACAGTCAAGGAATGGAGAAGGGAAACAGATATCTAAAGAAATAGCATAGAAGTCAAGTGCAACACATGTCAAGTTTATTAATGCATTTGTCATTTGTTGAACCCATAGTAAAAAAGAAAAAAAACATTCACCTTTTAACTCTGAGATCTCTCCTCATCTGTATTGTCCTCCTTCCTACTTGAGTTATTAATGCTGTCTTGATAACTTATCTGCTTGAGGCAATACCAAACCCCTCTTTTTATTTAAAGGCAATCTGTACCTTAGTGGTGGGAATCTTCACAAAGAATTTATTCAGTGTGTAAAGTAGCACCATAGGTCTGCTGTTCATTTGTCATTTACTTGCTCACAGCAGGCCAATGGCCCCAGGTGAATTATGAATAAGTATTACTCATACACAGGCACCTCTGCCACGTTTAGTACTTTGCTCTTTAGACCTAATAGCTGCTATTTTGGTCTCAATTAGCAGTATTTTTTTCATTCTCCGCTGACTCCTGAACTTACTAATTAGATCACAGTCTTGCCTTTTTTTTTTTTTTCTGTGATTAGAACATCTCTTTTCTAGGTGTTGTTTTTACATGGAAAAAGAAATGGTATATTGTGTTCGTGTCAGAACTTGACTTTTAAGAGCGCAAGTCATGGCCGGGCGTGGTGGCTGATGCCTGTAATCCCAGCACTTTGGAGGCCAAGGCGGGCAGATCACGAGGTCATGAGATCGAGACCATCCTGGCTAACACGGTGAAACCCCGTCTCTACTAAAAATACAAAAAATTAGCCAGGCATGGTGACACATGCCTGTAGTTCCAGCTATTCGGGAGGCTGAGGCAGGTAATCGCTTGAACCCAGGAGGCGGGGGTTGCAGTGAGCCGAGATTGCGCTACTGCACTCCAGCCCGAGCAACAGAGCAAGACTCTATCTCAAAAAAAAAAAAAAAAAAACCCAAGTCATGTTACATCTATCAGCTTGATTCTTCATGGATATTTTTAAACCAGGAGGTAAAACCTAAGTCATGGTTATGACCTTTTGTGTTGTATTTTGAAGTTATGTGCATGCTCATAGTTCACAAATCATACTACTGTTTTGGGTAGTGATTCAAGAGATCTGGCTTTGCTCTCCCTCTAACTTGCTGTAAAATGTTATGCAAAATGACCTGTTAGGCCTGAGTTTTGCTACCTGTCACATGAGGACATGTTTTATGAAGGAAATGCCTACAATTTTTTTAGAAATTAAGATTTTCAGACATTTACGTCGACAGTTTTATGTTCCTTATTTTTTTAACTTTCAAGTTCAGGGGTACACTTGAAGGTTTGTTACATAGGTAAACTCATGTCACAAGGGTTTGTTGTACAGAGTATTTCATCATCCAGGTATTAAGCCCAGTGCGCAGTAGTTATTTTTTCTGCTCCTCTCCCTCCTCCCACCTTTCACCCTCAAGTAGACCCATGTCTGTTGTTTCCTTCTTTGTGCTCATAAGCTATCATCATTTAGCTCCCACTTTTAAGTGAGAACATCAAGTATTTGATTTTCTGTTCCTGCATTAGTTTACTGAGGATAATAGCCTCCAGCTCCATCCATGTTCCCACAAAATACATAACATTGCTCTTTTTATGGCTGCATATTATTCCATGGTGTATGTGTACCACATTTTCTTTATCCAATCTGCCATTGGTGGGCATTAGGCTGATTCTATATCTTTACTATTGTGAATAGTGCTACAATGAATATTCACGTGGAATAGAATATTCTAGAATGATTTCTATTCCTCTAGGTATGTACCCAGTAATTGGATTGCTGGGTTGAATGGTGGTTCTGCTTTTAGCTGAGAAATCACCACACTGCTTTCCACAACAGTTGAACTAATTTATACTCCCACCAACAGTGTATAAGTATTCCTTTTTCTCTGCACCCTCACCAGTATCTGTTGTTTTTTTAACGTTTTAATAATGGCCGTTCTGACTGAGATGGTACCTCATTTGCCCATTCATTCCTTAAAGTTTCATTCTTTTTAAATAATGACCTGACCAAACTCTATGAACTGAAACCTTTTGAACCACTTGCAAACAAAAAACTTTTTTATTCTTAACTTCCTGACATAGAGCAAATAGTTGATCTTTAAATAATTTATTAACAAAACACTCTTGGGAGTTTGTTTTTCTTCATCTAAATTATTTCAGGGAATGATGACAAAGTGTTCCTAACTCAGTCATTCCAGGGTTTTGCTGCTTTCTCTGTAAGAATGTCTTCAAATCACTTTTCTTCCATTTAACTGAGCTTTATCCAAAGCTTTTAGAGGATGAGAACAATTGGTACAAGAAAGCTGTTTGTAAGCCTCTCTCAAACAGCTGCCTTTGGGCCACTGAGCAGTTGACAAAATTAAGAAACTCTTGACCTAATGATCTGTTTCTTCTTGGAGCATTTTCATGAAGGATTTTTGCTCTAAGCCCTACTTTAGTACTTCACTGTACATCCCAAGATATTTCCACTTCAAAATAGAACAGAATATCATCTCTTTGGGGTGGTTCAGGTGCACTACTGCCTAATAGCACTGAGGGTGGAATAATTGATCTCAGCCTCACCTCTTCAATTCCAAGAGTAGTCACTTCAGACTTGAAATTTGAATTATTACCCTAATAAGCTGTGGCATTTAGGTTCACACAATTTAACTTCTTTTACCTAAAGATGAAGAGAGTTTTTAGAGTTTAATACAAGCTGTGTAATGGAGTGAACAGAGGAAGGCTTAATATTATCCTTCAGAAAATTTCAAGCAAACAGCTAAAGAGTATTACTCTTTTGTTAAAAAAAAAAAAAAGATAGAGTCAAGAAAGATGAGAACTTTTTGATGTTTATGAGAATCTTTACAACCTTCTCTGGTCAATTTTTGACTTGAAAAATGAGCCCTGTGGTTTTGCTCACTACTCAATTTCCTTGGCAAATTGTGTCAAGAATGCTTCTCCATAAAGATAAACCTGGCCAGTATCCATGGGGCTTGGCACGGAGCTCTCTTGGAAGGGTGGTGGTTCTCAATCTTGAATAAACATATCCATCAATTCTCATTTTTGTATTGGATGGGGCCAGAAACTGGCTTTTTTTTTTTTAAATAAACTCCCAACAATTCTTATGCAGGTGGTCTACAGCCTGCACTTTGAGAAATTGTTGGCGGGTCTAAATTTGCAGTCATTGACCTTATACACCTGTTGCATCATTTGACTAATATCTTCAGTGCCAAAGGAGCTAGCTAGTTAGCCAGGTTAGGTGTGCTGGTGTCATCACAAAATAAAGCAAAGCTATGATCTCGACTTCATTAGCATCACATTCAAACTTACCCACATTCTGTCCTAGGTTTCCAGTTGCTATAGTAATAGATAGACTTGCTTCCTTTCCAAAATATACAAGTTTAATAGGCAGCCAAACATGGCTTTCATCTGTGTCTAGTTCACTAAGAGCATAAGGATGAATGCCACAGGACAGCAAATGGCTAATTTGAAGCATTTATCTTCATGGGGTCTGACAGACCTTGCTTAGGTCGCCGTGAGCAAGGACTTTCCTTTTTGAGGTGTGGCATTGCTCCATCAGTTTCTATCAATGCATTCATTCTGCCTAGTGCTGCCAAGTGAACTCAACCATGGAGATAACTCTTAGTTATCCAGGAGGGAAAAAGAAAAGCCATAATTTGTCATGCAACACCCCTTCCCTGCCTTCACTGTTGATGGAGAACCTCAGTAACCCTGGTTAGTTACTTAGCAAAGCGGAGGAAGGGAACTCAAGATGAAAGCCCAGTCATGTGAACTTGGACGGTTGGGCAGATGTAGCATTAGACGTGGTATTTCCTGGCCATTCCCCCCAGATACTGAGTGATGGGTTGAATTCAAGTAGGAGGAGACTGAGTCTCCTAATGGTTTCCCTGTGTTTATCAGAGACAGCTCATGCCCTGGGTGAAAGATGTCAATGACTTCAACCAGGAAAGATTTGAGGAGAAGGAGATCCAATAGATCACAGTTCAATGAACACTTTCATTTTACCCAAACTCCATACTTACAATTCTTCCTGGTAAGGATGACATGATTGAAGAAGATATGGCCTGAGGAGGGGATAGGTCTTTCTATTACCATTCTATTCAAAAACTGGTAAGTCAACATTTTAACTCCTGCAGGCTCTGACTGGCAGTGCTAAATCCATGCCCAGTGTATATATTTTTAAGTGTCTATGATGAATGTTACGTGCTTTCTTGCAGTGGGGATGTATAGTACAAATCCTTGCAGATGTAAACATCTAGTGGTGGTAGTTCAGCTCAGATAGTATGAGACAGTTGGAGGGGATGGGGTCTAGTTCTCTGTGAAGAGATAAGAGAACTTTTTCCATTTTGGAGAAAAATATAACATTTATTTCCACAAAGGTTTTTGAAAACTGCACATTTTTGAGTATCTGTCCATGTACTGCTGCTAATTATTTTTTAAATCCAGAATTTGGTTTCTAGAGAGATATTCTTATTTCTCTCAAAGCAAAAAAAAATGCCATGTAGGAGTAAAAAATAAAAACTACATGTCTACATTGGAATTTGGATTCAGTTTGAGAGTAGGAAGAAGGCATTGGGGAAAAATCTCAAAAAACATTTGGAAGCCAAGCTGTTGTCCTTGGCTTTCATTGCCCTGAGCGTTGTGTTCACTTCCCATCCTGGGTCCATGAACTGCATGCAGCTAATACTGCAGTCAAGGCAGGACCCAGTACACTAGAGGTGCTCCCAAAGTGATAAACGATGCCGATGCTGATTACACCTAAGGAGACAGCCCCACCTCTGGCTACTCAGTGTCTCTGTTCTGTCTGTCAGCCTTCAGTTCCAGTTTGGCATTTCCTCAGCTCTCGTGGGTGCTTAACAATGCTTTTCTCAATCTTCCGCTTCCTGTTATGCAATGAAAAGGCCAAGAGACACAGATTCTCCCATCCTACAGCTGCTGGATACCACTGCCTTGGTAATAGAGAAAAGCCTCTCCATGGTTTGTAAATTCTGTAGCAACTGTATCATCATTCCAGAGGGAGGAGGGTGTAAGTGGAATGGGAAAGGAATACATGGGAGAGGCGATGCTCATTTGTGTTCTTCCCACCAAAACTACAGTGAAACAAAATTTGAGACAAAAACATGAACAGTAGCTGGAGACTTAGACCTTCCTTCTCCCCTCTCCCCTCAATCTTCACCCCATCTCTCTGTGTGTCTGCCGATCCTACCTCATCTTAGCTGCACCATCATGTACCCTGCCTTCCTCCCCGCTGCCGATGCTTACATCCCTAACTTATCGATGGGACACTGTGGTTGATTTTTATCTCCTGTTTGACATTCTGCCTTTTCTCTCTCCTGGCCTCTGCTATTTTTCTGATATGCAAGCTCTTTGGAATAACATCTTCATGGTTTCTCATCACAGCATCCATTGAAAGCTAGAATTCTAGGGATTGTACGTTCCCATTAAGTTTCCACAGCTCATTGTAGTACCTGTGCTACTCATTAAGTGGTTGTTTATTTATGGCTGTATATTTTTATGACCATATAAAGAGCCAGGGTTTCAGGTATTTCTGTCCATCAACAGTAGGTATTAGTTGTGCTCATCAACACAACTTGTTTTTCCAGGTGCGAGTGTTCCAACTTTTCACCTATTGGAACCTTAGCTCTGTAATATGTCAACCATGTGCTGCCAGACAGAGGGAAAAAGTGGGCTTCATTGAGAAACTAAACCAACCATCCAACCTGCCACTTATGCTTTTTCCCAGCAGGCAGTTTTGCAAGCCAGCTGTCCAGCATTTTGTCTCTGATTCTTGGCTGCCCCCTCTTCCTAATTTTAAAGACACAAGCTTTATCACACTAATTTTCACCAGGTTCTTGGTGATATTCTTCCTAACTTCCAGAAACAACTTATGCTCAGCAGAATGTAGGTGTCCAGGGCACCGCAGCATTGCTTTTGGTTGGGGTCATATCAAGCAAAATCATAAAAATAACAATCATCTAGATCTCAAATTATTGTATTATTTATTTGAAAGAAACTCTTAATGAATGGAACTCCATTCAATCCATTTTAATGAATGGATATAGAGTGAGAATCAGTTACTCAGAGGCCTAAATTTGCTTGTTTGGTCTAGTTGTTTGAGTCTCTCTCAAGCAGGTGTCAGAGACCTCCTGTTTAACAATCAGCTGAGATATCCTTTTAATGTACACACATGGAAAAGGGTTCAAGGAATATGAGATTTTGCCAGTCCTGCTCAGGAGTTTCTTGGGCTCACTGTATTTCTGCATTAATCCTTCCAGAGCAAGCTTATACATATCTGTTTTAGCTCTTGTGAAAAATATCTGAGCACCACCAAAAGAATAATTAGCTGGGCGCTGTGGCACACACTAGTAGTCCCCAGCTCTTTAAGAGGCTGAGGCGGGAGACTCTCTTGAGCCTAGGAATTGGAGTTCAGCTTAGGCAACAGAGAGAGACCTTGTCTCAAAATAATGATGATGATGATAATTGATGCAAGTGTTGTTCTCACTTGAGTTAATAAACATTCCCCCAAGAGAGGCCAGACTTTAATGGATCTGATGATCGATGTCAATTAATAGCTATATATCTGGGCCTTTGAGGAATAGGCAAAGAAACAGTGATTGTGGCTATTTTTTTTTTTAGCTCTTTATCACATTAGGTTGGCATTTCTCAGCAAGTCTTTTGTCAAAGGATATTTGTCCTGCAATTTGGATTCTCTGCTTCTAGGAAGTGGTGATGCCTCCCTTACATAAGAAAAGCTTCAGCAAGCATTTTTCTTAAGTAAGTATTTATTTAAGCTTTCTAGAATAAGCTTTTTATTCTATTCAATAAATAAATTTGATAACCTTCTCCAATTTCCTTGCACGTGATCAACTTATTCCAACATTTTCCTTCTGAATATTCCTTGTGGTGTTGGAGTAAACCTCAGGCCAGCATAGTGCCTAGAAACCACAATCATTCTGCTCATGGCTGCGAGTGCTTCTGCTTTAGAAGGCTCCTGGTGCTGTGATAGTGGTTTTCCACCACTGTCAGTTCTCTTGGGGCAGCTCACTCATCCCTAGAATGAAGACGCACCTAGACAGAGTCTTTGTGCTGAACGTATTGCATTTCTGTGGTTTATTCCTCAGACATCAGAAGGGGTTTTCTTTACTTCCTTTTAAAAGATACTGACATCTTCCTCCCCACCTCCCCCAAAAAAGAATATTTTCCAGCTATAAGTTTAAATTTTCTGCATCCTATTGTGTACATATAATTGCTTTTGTTAGCAGTGTCTAAGCAACATTGCAGCTCACATGTTGTGAATAGCTTCTATAGTTTTCTTCAGAAAAACTTTCCATCTTTTACCCTAGCAATATATATTTTTAATTTAAGAAAGCTTTATGCATTTTAACTTTATTTTATAATAACAGCTCTTAACACAAACAGGCAAGCTCTCTTTTCTCAAAATGTTTAAAATCTGAATATATACACATTTAAAATCACACATGTGGTCCATAATTGAGACTCGTACCATCATCCCCAGAGTTAAATTGCCTTTTGGAAGAAAAAGCTTATATGGTGAGTCAGTCTCAGATTTTTAGAACTGCATAAAATGAAAATAATCTCACCTGCCTAAGTTTATAAAATATAGATTTTATGAGCTCTTGAGCCCTGATAGTCCCAGTAACTTCAGTCCATAGTCTTTACATTCTCAAAAGTTATTCCAAAATAGAGAATGCTTTCTGAGATACACTCAGGAACGGGGTATAAAGTCCTTAACTTTCATTTAAGGCATACGAGTTGGGAGGTAGGTAGCCTAGCGGGATTAGAATTCTACAACCTTGGGATAGGCGTGGGGATGGGAACTCTATCTCCAGGGATAGTGAGGCAGTATGAGTCAGGAAGACTTGGGTCTGAAATTTAGGGTTTAAATGTTCATCCCAGCGGTGTGATTGTGGGGAAGTGTTTTAGCCTTTCTGAGTCTTTCTCAGCTGCAAATGGCTTAAAACCTCTTCTCTAAAAGCACTGGTGTAAGGGATAGATGACAGTATTTATAAAGCATCTTAGTGCAATGCCTGGTACAATTATATAGATAGTTTCATGGATACATTTAAAATGTATATATGGATTCTATTCTTCTGTCTCTACTTGCCCATATAAGTTTTACCTAGTTCCTTTGTATTTCAATGGACTCACCTCTAATATGATTGTACAATCATTGATTATTTTTGTAGAAATCCAGAGACTAGCCAACAGCATCAGATTTAAACATTCACCATGTAACTTTCTCCATTATAAACTATCAACAACTTTCCAGAGGTCACAAAGGTAGGCTTAAAAAGCATTTAACAGCACGAATACATAAATAAAATCTGGTTAAGATGAGGTATAGATATTAATGACTGGCTTCACCTTTGAAGTATAACTACAATGCAAATAATTATGTGTTATCAATAATTGATTGGAAGTCTGTAAGTGAGCTCAGGTCTGCTGTAGGTTTATGAGATAATGTCTTTAAAGTGCCCAAAGGTCCTGAAATACAAACTACACATACCATCTCCACCTATCCTGATGCTGTCCCATGAAAATGTGGTCCTTATTGAGTTCCACTGTACCCCATGAGGCCTGGTTGACCTGGGACATTTTCCAGAGGCGATAGTGGTTTTCTGCCCAGGAGAGCTTGAGAAGTCTTCTCATCCATGTCTTTGAGTAGGACTATATAAAACCATCATAGGGAGATGGCAGTCAGCCCTGTTTGAGGTCATGAAGCAAATGCAGTGCATATGGAAGCCAGGCCACCGGGGACCGAGTTCATCTCCACCTTCTACCAGCAGACATAATGCCCCTGAAGAAGTAGACTCTGTGTCTACACAATCTGAAATCTAGAGCCACGACAATGAACACCACCCATATTTATTCCTGAACGAGGCAGTCTCAGGTAGCATGAAGAGAGCATAAAGGGGGAAATTGAGGGCCTGGTGAAGTGGTGTACTACTTTTTCTTTCCTTTGCTCACACCCATTCCTCATTCATGATATCCTTATATATGTGCTCTTTTTCTTTGAGGAGTTGAGAGAAAAAGCAAAGGGAGGCGAGGACAAATTCGGTAAAGCCTGTAATTTTAGAATGCTGCTTTAATTAATGAAATTTTAAACAGAAGGGAAGAATGCACACACACAATACAAAAAATGGAAAGAATAACTCTCCCATTTGGATCATTCACTAAACAAAAATTTGAGATCTTACTATATGCAGGAACTCCTTCTTGCCCATATATGAATAAATCCTCTTCACCCCCAAAGCCAAGCTCCTGCCTGGGTGTACCTGCCTAATCACATCGTCCCTGGGAAAGTTCCTGTACGACTTTATATGCCAAACCTCTCAATTTAGCATTGAATTTCCTTTTTTCGTATTGTTTTATAAAGTTTCGTGTACAGTAGATCTGTCTCCTCAAATAGGTAAAAAAAAATTCCTTGAAGGACAGAAACCATGCCTTACTTTGTTTGTTTGTCCCCAGAGCAGCTGTTACAGGACTGAACGTACATTGTTTCCTTCTCTAAGGACTGGCTACCTGCATGGCTAATACGGGGAAGGACAGTGAGGTTAATTGGGCTGACTCTGGTTGCCCAGCCTCCACTAATTCTCCTTTTGTGGAGAATACGCTTTAATTCCCCAGATTCCTCCTCTTCTCCCAGAGGAGCCTACCCCTGCTGACATCTGCAGAGATACCTATACATCACCACAGAAATTTCTCCACTTTCCTGTCACCTTTCTGTTGGCCCAAATGAGAGGTCCCAGTGGGCTATCTGCCATATTTAAATGCTGTCTACATGGTCTTTCTGACACTTGCCATGACTTGTTCTTGCTCAGTCCTGTCCTTATTGCTTTCTGTCCCATCCAGTAGAAACCTGCTCATCTCCCAGTCTTGCTCCATCATCTCCCATATCCACTTAGTCACCAGGCCTCATCTCTCCTAACTTCTCAAGATTTTAAAAATCCATTCCCTTATCTCTATTCCTACTGCTGCCACTTTAATTTAGGCCATTGTCACCTCTTACCCAGTTGACTGCAAAACCTCCTAATTTATCTCTCTGCTTCAGCCTAGCCCTCTTTATCTCTCTTTTTAAAATTGGCACATAAGAATTGTACATATTTTATGGGGTACAGTGTAATGTTTTGATTAATACATACAATATGTAAGGATCAAATCAGGCTAATTAGCACATCTGTAGCCTCAAATCTTTATCATTTCTTTGTGTTAGAAACATTCAAAATCTGCTCTTGTGGCTATTTTAAAATATACGTTAAATTATTGTTAACCATAGTCACCCTAAGTGCTATAGAACACTAGAATTTATTATTCCTAGCTAGCTGCAATTTTACATCCATTAACCAGCCTCTCTCTCCCCACCCCTTCCCAGCCTCTAGTAACCACCATTCTACTCTCTACATCTGTGAGATCAACTTCTTTTAATTCCACATGTGAGTGAGAATATGCAGTATTTTTCTTTTTGTGCCTAGCGTATTTCACTTAACATAATGTCCTCCAGGCTGACCCATGTTGCCATCAATGACAAGATTTTAATCTTTTTTATGGCTGAATAATACTCCATTGTACATATATACCACATTTTCGTTATCCATTTATTTGTTGATGAACACAAATTGATTCCATATCTCGGTTATGTAATATGCAATAAGCATGGGAGTGCAGATATCTCTTCAATATACTGATTTCATTTTCTGTTCAGTAGTGGGATTGCTGGATCATACGGTAGTTGTGTTTTAAGGACCCTCCATACTATTTTGCATAATAGCTGTACTAATTTACTTTCCCACCAACAGTGTATAAGAGTTTTCTCTTCTATGCATCCTCATCAGCATTTGTTATTTTTTGTCATCTTGATAGTGGGCATCTCAACTGGACTACTATCATTGTGGCTTTGATTTGCATTTCCCTGATTAGTGATATGAGCATTTTTCAAATACCTATTGCCCACTTCTGTGTCTTCTTTTGAGAAATGTTTATTCAGACCACGTGCTCATTTTGTAGTTGAGTTTTTTTGGCGGGGTGGGGAGGGGGCTGTTTAGTTGTTTGAGTTCCTTGTATAGTCTAGATATTAATTCCTTGTCAGATGAATAGTTTGCAAATATTTTCTCCCATCCTGCAGGCTGTCTCTTTACTCTGTTGTTTCCTTTTCTGTGCAAAAGCTTTTTTGATATAATCGTATTTATTTTTGTTTTGTTGCCTGTGTTTTTGAGATCTTTCTTATTCATAAAATCTTTGTCCACACCAATGTACTGAACCATTTTTAGATGTCTTCTTCCAACAGTTTTATAATTTCCAGTCTTGCATTTAAGTTTTTAATCCATTTTGAGTTGATTTTTAGATATGGTGTGTGTGGGGTGTTGTTTCATTCTTCAGCCTATGCACATTCAGTTTTCTCAGCACCGTTTGTTGAAGAGACTGTTCTTTCCCCAGGGTATGCTCTTAATGCCTTTGTCAAAAATCAGTTTAGCCTTCTTAACACTGGACCTGCAATTCTTTCAAAGATGCCAATTTGATTATATCATTTCCTACGTAACTTGCTCTAATGGCACCCTGTTCTTTGAAAATGAAGCCCAAACTCCTCCTTGGCAAGAGTACTCAAGACGCAGTCTAATACTTCTTCCTAAGCCTCACTTCTAACCTCCCCATGCTTACTCCTTTCCCTCTCTCCCCCTCCCTCTCCCCCCCCCCCTCTCCCCCCCTCCCTCTCTCCCCCTCTCTCCCCCTCCCTCTCTCCCCCTCCCCTTCCTCTCCCTTTCTCTCCTCCTCTCTCCCATTTTTTTTTTTTTTTTGAGACGGAGTTTTGCTCTGTCGCCCAGGCTGGAGTGCAGTGGCGCAATCTTGGCTCACTGCAAGCTCCGCCTCCCGGGTTCACGCCATTCTCCTTTTTTTTTTTTTTTGAGACGGAGTTTTGCTCTGTCGCCCAGGCTGGAGTGCAGTGGCGCAATCTCGGCTCACTGCAAGCTCCGCCTCCCGGGTTCACGCCATTCTCCTGCCTCAGCCTCTCCGAGTAGCTGGAACTACAGGCGCCCACCACCACGCCCGGCTAATTTTTTGTATTTTTAGTAGAGATGGGGTTTCACCGTGGTCTCTATCTCCTGACCTCGTGATCCGCCCGCCTCGGCCTCCCAAAGTGCTGGGATTACAAGCGTGAGCCACCGCGCCCGGCGCCTCTCTCCCATTTTCTACCCCTCTTTACCTCTCTTCCCTCCGTTTCCCTCCCTGTCCTCCAAAGTGGGCTTTGCTCCTCCCTCCTTCCGCTCTCTCTTCCCCTCTGTCTTCCCCTCTGTCTCCCTCTCTCCTTTCCACTCCAGCCATCCTCAACTCTATGTGCTTCCTCACATGTTTTCTTACCTCTGGGCCTTTTGTCTCATGCTCTGAAAATTACTCATTTGCTTCCCTGACATTCCGCTAAATCACACAATCCTGTAAGACAGGGATTTTGCCTTATTCTTATACAAATAAGAACTTCAAAAATATATTAGTGAACATATAAGTGAGTTACTGAGTTTTGATTTCATTGCTCTTTTTTGGATATGCTTGACATTTATTAAGTATTTACTGTGCACATCAGATCCTATTTTAAGCTCTTTAAGTATAAAACCTTAGTTTATTTTGAGAAGTAGGTACTATTATATCTCCATTATACAGATAAGGAAACAAAGGTGTGTATAACAGAAACTAAGTTACCTGCATAAGGTCATTCAGCTAATGAATAGTTGATCAGAGATTTGACTTCAGGTAATCCTACACTAGAGTGTTCACTCTTAGTGCCTTCAGAGCCATTGACACACCTACAAGGTATATCACTGAGGCATGACCGTGTATGAACCAGACAGATTAACAGAGAAGTGAAAGGGGCTCGTGACACTGGGAGAAGAAAGACATGTTGAATAACAGGCAGGAGACTTGAGGAGTCATTGCAGTCTGTCTACAGCCACAGCCATGATCAGCACCACACTCCTGGATGATAGTCTTGAAGGACACAGGGTCTGTTCAAGAAGACTTGAGTTGGGTGCTTACTCTTCTACGTACTTGTGATACCAACAGTAGAATAAGGCACAGATTCTTTCAAGGGACCCACAATGTAGTGAAACAGACAAACCTCAATGCATCAAGAACTATATAAGCCAAAATAGACTGCAGTTAACAGTACGATGGAGAGGTGACAGTCCTCCTTTGTGTAATTAACTCCCCACCTCATTTCCCTGAGGGCTTGGCTAGTGTATGCTAGTACAGTGTGAAGTGAATGTTGTCGATTGCCAGATAGAGAAATGCTAAATGACTATAAAACAGGGGCAGCAGATTCCTACTAGCCAGGATTCAATAAGCCCCAGAAAAATATGCCATTATGTAGATTTATGGAGCACGGAGGATATATAGACCTTGCCTCCTACTATTTTCCACATAGTGAGGCTAAGTGAATCCTAGTTCCTGGCTTACCCAAGGGCCCTGGCCTCTCAAGGTTTCCTGTAGGACATTTGGAAATGTAGTGCTTCTCTAGGCTCAGGACAGGGCTTGGGGAGAGTGATGAGGAGCCATTTCGGAACAGATGTCGACAGAGCCCTTCTCTCCATGCTGAGAATCATCAAACACTTGCCCCATGCCTGCCAGGTAGAGTGACTGAGGCACAGGTTCCACAGCACAGACACAATGAGCTGGCCTCCTAGGGGACTCTCACGGCTGCAAACAAATTAGCTTTGATGGACGAGTGGCCTTTGCTCATTCTTTAGGAGTGTGGAGGTGGGAGTTCAGGCCAGTTTGGAGTTAAATTAAGGATGGCAGCTGGCATAGCAGGTCAGATGGCTCTGTGCTCCATTCATGTCATAAGTTTTTAGTTGTTTTGTTTTTCTCCAGACATTCCAGTTGCTCTGTTCCCTCCCTTACCACTGCCCACACATTGTTTTGTGTGCTATTGGAGTGGCATGCTCTTATTTCCAAGTACTGAGAGTCCAGGCGGGACCACATGCCAGAGGTACAGAAACTAAGCTGCCAGGAAACTCTCTAAACCAGTGGCAGGTACGGTGCTCTCATTTGAGAGGCTTCGTCTCCAGGCACACTATCATCCTGTTTAAATGTACCCATTCAAACCAGTAATGAAATTATGACCACCTGGGGACTTTCAATACCTGGATTGAAAGGACAGCTATAATTATAGTATGCCTAGTGTCCCTATTATCTATTAGTGCTTCTCCTTCAAAATGGTTGATGGCAGAGACAAGGAGAAGTCCTGTCTCCTGTCTGAACAAACCAGACACAGGAAGGAAAGCAAGCTGACTTAGAATTACACGATGTCATGTAAGGGCAGAATCTCTAGCATTTGGAGCTATGAAGGTTTCTGTCTTAAAGAGAATAGACTGAATAGGTTTATTGTAAAAGTGGGCATGAATGTTGTGACCATTTAATTTGCCAAATTAAACTGTAAAGCAGACTTTAAAGGGCCAACCATAACTGCAGACATTCTTCAATGGGAAATCTCCAAATCATTCATTCTAATGAATTGGAAGAGGAAGAAACAAGCAAACTATGGCTTTTATGCTTCCTATTCTGGGAACATGAAATTCAGGTAGGCAGAGTGGTAGAAAAATATAAAGTCTCCTGAGATGGCATCACATTTTGGAAGACTAAGTTAGACAATATATGTTTATGGTATAAGGTCTTAAGGAAATGCTTTGTCATATAATTGTATGCTACTTGTAATAATGCTGTATGTACTGTACAAACATTTCCTGGACATGAAGCTCTGCCCTGCATCACCAGCTGCCTGCTTGCTCAAGTCCCATACAAATGAGTTAATTACCTGCTTTGAGAACAGACTTTGAAAACAAAGTGAACAACACAAAATAAAGGCAGTAATCCTCCTCTGTTACAATCTCTTCATAGTTAATTGTTTTAATAAAAAAGGATTGGGCAAATTCCTGTATTGCCAGAATTCTAAGACTAGGTTTTTAGGATTTCTCAGCATAGAGACCTTGAGTAGAAAAGTATTTAAGTAGAAAAGTACTCACTCAAATCCTTAGTAGAAAAGTATTTGAAAATGCATGTCACTCAGCCGTACCTTTGGAATAGGTACGTCTGGGTGACTTGTACTCACTCAAATCCTTAGTAGAAAAAGTACTTGAAAATGTATGTCACTCAAACATACCTTTGGAATAGGATTGTCCATTCCTGACTTAAAACTTTAATAAAGGAAAATTGTAAGCAGGTCCAGCAGGCCGATTATCTTATTTTTGAGAAATTGCAGTTGGGAGAAGTGGAAGAATAAACCAACACTTGGAAATTAAAGGGAACTTAAAGATGGTCAGTTCCATTATTTTTATTTTAAAACTAAATGCTGAAGTTAGAGAGGTTGTCGGAGCCTTAGCAGCAGTCTTGGTTTAGCTTTTAAAGTGGAGCTCCACGGAAACAGCTTTACCTGTTTTGAAGTGTTAGGCATGGCTGTCGGTAGCTTCTGGCCCTCATTCCTCATTCCTGTTGTTCTCTTGGTATTGATGTTCTGCCAATATCATGTAGGAAACAAAGGATTGGTACACAGGTGATCACAAGCTGTATTCTCAAGGAAAATGGTGTGTCATTGAAATGGGATTGTAAACTCCAGAAAGGCAGTGGTTTTGCTTTGTATTTCTTTGTATCTTTTCCAATATCAAGCATTACATAAATGAAATACTTGAATATTTGCTGATCTAAAATGTTCTCACAGTGAAGAAAAACTTTAACATTTTTATTAGTGGCAGGAACAGTGTAGGGTTAAGTGCATGAACTTTGGAGACAGACTGTCTGGATTTGTATCTGACTCAGCCAAATGTAACACTTGGGCAGGCGACCTAAACTCACTGTGCCTTCGTTTCCTTGGCTAGAAACTGGAATATTAATAGTCCCTCTCTTATAGGATGGTTGTGAAGATTAAATGAGTTAACCTATGCAAAGCCCTTAGAACAGTACCTGGCATAAAGCACTCAATAAATATTAGCTACTGTTAGTATGCAAAGAAGGCTATCTTTAACTGTTAAGAAATGTCCCAGAATAGGCATGAATGTCATGATGTTAACTGGTCACTGTTAACTGATTCTAATAAATTGGAATGATTGTTAAGGGGATCATCAATTCTTAAAGTTCTGGACATTCCTTTGATTATGCTATATTTATATAGCTCTTAACCCCCTCTATGGCCTCTTTTTATACTATATCTAGGTTTCTTAACAAATAAATGGATTCTCTATTAGGGTCACCACTGTCTAGAGCCACATTATGGTCTATCCACTGCCCTTTTACAGATTATTGTGGATGAGATCCCAGTGGCTTGCTTTCTGTGGTCTCACCCAGACTTGGCTGTAGATCAGCCTTCCCTTCCTCTCCCTTCATTGGCAAGGCTATGTCTGTGTTCTTCCATATGTACCGCCAGCCTTCCCTCAAGTCGATCCTGACATGTTGGAAACTATTCCCTTGATATATGGGGCTTTTCTTAGCATTCTTTAGAAACCAGCTTAAAACCCATTTTGAACAAGAGAAAGCCACCTTTTTGCATTCCTATTCATCCAACTGTCATTTTGATTCATAGGCTCTTTGCCCTTGAGATGTTGTTGAGTGACTGATTTCTGACTGATATGAGTAGGTATCCTCATTCTGATTTTATTTCCACAGTACATTCCTCCAGATCTCTGCGTCTGCAATTTTGTGCTGGAACAGTCCCTATCTGTCAGAGCCCTGCAGGAAATGCTTGCCAACACAGGTGAAAATGGCGGCGAAGGGGTGAGTACCTGAATTGTGTCCTAGGTTGGGACTGGGGCGCACCACATCCCCAAAATACATTGTACATTTCATCCAACTTTGAACTGAAACATTTTAGGACTGTTGAGATAACTCATATGGAGATAGCAAATTTTTCTCCCTGAGATGAGTTGTTGTTATTTAGCAGCCCTACTTCTGCTTCCTTTGAGTTAATCAGCTCCCACCAGAAAATGGACCACCACTAATGCTGCATGAGCAAGGCATTGGATGCTAAGCCTACTCTCCTCTCTTACCCCGGAATTCACCAGCGAATGTGGAGAGGCTGAGAGGGTCTTGAGATTCAGTGTGCCTGTGAGGCAGTTTCTTTTTCCTTGGAGAAACCTCACTGGGGAGTTATGACTGCTCCAATGGAGCACAACCAAGTTACAACAGTTTGAACATGATTTCCTGCAGAATTATGAGTCTTTGACATGTGTCCAGAACTTGATGGTTTCACTGATGATGAGCAAGTACAGAATTGTCTTGAGTTTCCATTGTCAGTAAAATGATCCTTATAACTAAGAGACAAGCTCCATATTGCCTATGTCGGCAGGCTTTTGGGCAAGACTTTGGCCAGATATTTCAAAATAATTTTTGACTCTTCCCTTTCCTAATGACTCACATTCATTTTTATATATTTATCATCAAATACTTTAATTCTACTGCCTGAATATCTCAAATTCAACCATTTTTCTCCACCATCCTCACTCCCCCATACTCCATTAGATGACTGTCCTCTACCTTTCGGTTACGGCAACAGCCTATTAATTGCTTTGATTCCTCCTATACTCACCCCCTCCTCCCATTTTTCCACTCAGCAGTTCTTTCCAAAATGTAAATACAATGATTACAGTTGCCTGTTTTAAAATCCTTTGTCTTCCCATTACTTTGAGATAAATTCCAAATTCCTAAACATGGCATAGAGCCGTTTAGGAGTTGGTGAGCCCTGTTCACCTTTCCTGCCCCACCTCTCACCACATCCCACCAAGTACTCAGTGTCCCAGTGACATCGGATTCCTCTCTCTGCCTCAAACATGCCAGTTCTCTTTTGCCTCTGATCCTGCATATCAGCTATTCCCTCCACATGGAACAGCTTCCCTCCTCCTCTCTCACTTCCCTTATGTAATCCCTATATGTATCCTTCAAGGAACCAGTTTAGTTATTAGATCAGTTGAGAAGCCTCTGCTGACCCCACAAGTCTGTTGCTGGGACATTAGGTACTTTTTCTGTCATAGCTCTTATCACTCTGTACTGTCATTGCAAGCCTTTTTTCTTCGCTACTGGAGAGTACGCTGTCTGTGGGTAGAAACTGTTTGCAGTTACCTAGTAACACAGTTTGTTCTTACTTGAAGTTGTACATAGTACAGACATAGTTGTACATAGTTGTACATAGTACAGACATATGTACAACTTGAAGTTGTACATAGTACAGACATATGTGCAACTTGAAGTTGTACATAGTACAGACATGTCTCATTTGTAGTAGAAGAGGCAATTGACCATAGAATCAAGAGAAACGATGTTTACATTTCGGCCATCCTCCAGCCCTTAATGTGATCTTCGGTACATCTAATCTCTTGGGGCCACAGTGTTCTGTGAATTAGATCTCTAAGACCCTTAATACCAAATATTTGTGTGCTTTCACTCTTTTGATTTATAGCAGTATGCTTTAGTAAGACAACTGAGAATAGTTTGCTTTGTGCCTTAGATCATTAACACAGGTGAGATTTTTGTTCATTTAATGTTCACCTCAGTCTGGGTTCACTTCTCCATTCCTTGCATTGACCTCAGCATCTTCTATCTTCCACATACTCTCAAACACTTCCAGTTTAGGGAAACTTTGTTGTTGTTGAGACGGAGTCTCACTCTGTCACCCAGGCTGGAGTGCAGTGGCAAGATCTCTGCTCACTGCAATCTCCACCTCCCGGGTTCACGCCATTCTTCTGCCTCAGCCTCCCGAGTAGCTGGGACTACAGGCGCCTGCCACCATGCCCAGCTAATTTTTTTGTATTTTTAGTAGAGATGGGGTTTCACCGTGTTAGCCAAGATGGTCTCGATCTCCTCCTGACCTCGTGATCCGCCTGCCTCGGCCTCCCAAAGTGCTGGGATTACAGGTGTGAGCCACCGCACCTAACCGGGAAACTTTTTTTAATTGATCACTCTTCTTTTTCCAAGATGCATCATATACAGAAATCTTTGCTGAGGGAGACCTAGTTGATTTTAAATATCACCACTTTCAGTATCAAATAAGATCTTCTAGACCCAGCCTACTATGGTCTCAGGATAGAAGTTAAGAAGACAAAGAGATACTATGTTAACTGGAGAATTATTTCTTGGCGATTCTCTTATCCTGATTTGTCTTAAAAGTATATTTCAAAGGACTTCTTTTTCTTTATCATTTAGCTTGAGTGGTTCAGAGTCCTATAGATGAGAAAGTAAATTCAAAAGTTCTGGTTCTTCCTTGTTGCAAAGAACTTAATAGTCTTAACTTGGTTTGTCTTAAGAAGAATAAGTAATCATTCATGTTCCAAGTAGAATGGAAGGACCCACTTTAATAAAACTGAGCTCTTCATTTTAGAATCTATGAATAAGACCTACCTTAATTACCAGGCATGTTATAGCAGAAGTTTGTTTAATATAATTATATATTTCAGAAGCCATTTATAAGTTACAACATGTAGAAACCAATACATTAAATCTTATTTGAATAATCTACTCTTCTTTAAAAACTCATGTTCATAATAAATGATCCGTGACATTTTTGTTAATATCTATAGAATCATCATCATCATCACGTTGAGTCAGACTCTGAAATTTTCCATATTGCCTTTTGTTCTATTTTTGCCAAAGATAAGAGAGACCTAATAGTTATTTCCCATCTTGACACATTTATCACTATTATAAGGAGTAGTATTCACTGGAGATCTCAGAGAAAAGGGACTTGAGAAGAGAGATGGAACACAGATGGGAAGGAACTCTTTTCAAATCATATTATTTTACTGTGCATTGATGACTCCAAAACATAGTTACCTGAACAGCAGCTTCAGGTACTAGAGCCCTCTTGGAACTTTCTCACAATTCCGTCTGGGCTCTCAGTCTTTCATATGAAAAATACGAGTTTTATATCTTCTCTTGAGTCTGATTATTTTGCTTTTCTGAAGTAATTACTGTGCACATTTACTATTGGTATTTAATTTGATTTTAGAAGATAATATTCAGCAGGGAAGAAAAAGAGGAAAAATGAAGAAGGAAGTGAGTTAACATGACAGAGCGGAATGATTCTCTGGAGAGCCTGGGGATGTTTGAGTGGGATGAAGCCTTCTTTGCATGCCACTCCATTCTGTTTGGAAATAGCCATTTTCTGCTCTTAAATAGATATTGCTTTCACTAATGATCATGACTGCCACCAAATGGGAGGCTTTGAAGAGTATAATTTTTCCTTCTAGTCAAAAATTGGTCCTGGTGTACTGTGTCTGTTCACTGCTGTGTAGCAACTGGACATTTTTAAAGATGACTTCAGCTGTTTGTTTACTCAGGCGTTGAGTGTACAGAAGTCTTTTTGCAAAGATTTACAATTCTGCAGCAATTTCTCTTGCTAACAAAGAAAACAAAAGTGCCCTAATTTAACAGCAAAGAGGTTTCTTTATTATTTAAATGTCCTTAGCTGCAGCCAGTAGCACATGGAAGCCAGCTTTATATTGAGAAGGAGAATCGGTGATGAGGAGGACCCGGAGCAGAGAACATTTTGTGCCTCTCAGAGTCTGCCCTATCTCAGCTCCTCCTTGGATCACTTTACCTCTGATCTAATCCTATGTAATTTTGTTCAGGGGAAAATTACCAAGGGATAGATGCTTGGCACTGCAGCCAATCTTATGGCTACAGTTTGAAGTAAAATTCCTGCAATCAAATATGAGAGTATTTTCACATTTTCAATTGATTAGACCTATAGTGTCTACCAACCTTCAGCAGCACATGGAACTGAAAGAGATGTCCCCAACTCCCTCTAAGCCCTCAATCCCCATCATACTACAGAAATGACTTTAAAGTGAGAGCAAACAGCATTTGTGATGAAAAAAATGCTCAGTCTTCAGTGTCAGGCAGATGTGTTTTCAGTCCAGCCTATATTGGACCAGGTGACCTCTGGGGCAAATTATTTCTCCTTTCTGTACCTTAGTTTCCACATCTTCAAGATGCAATCTGTCTCATAGGACTGGGTGAGAATTAAATGAGATCAGTGCCTACAACTGCCTGTGAGTTTGAAAATAAAAGTATTGGTTCCTCTGTTCATCCCTGGTCCACATCCTCCTGTTACACGGATCCTTCAGGAATATTCAAACTTCCTCAAAGGAAGGAGAGTCCTGTGCTACACAACTAGGTGCATGTTAAGCTTAACTCCACATGGGTTCTGACATGAACTGGCATAATGCTTCTAGGAATGAAAGGCCTTGCTTAACACAATTATCAGCTGCACTCCTTCCAATAAGGGCTCCGGTTTTCTCTAAAAGTTGACTTCATCAATGTCAAATCTTTACAACTACAAAGAGAGATGAAGTATAAATATAAAATGAATTATATAAATGGTATATATAAAAATATAAAACTAATTGTATAGTTGCCACGTGAACGTGACACTTCATCCATGTCCAGAACACATAAGATTATGCCTGACTTTGGATGCTAAAATATCTGGTATGCTAATACACAAGCAGCCTTTTAACCTTGATTGGGCTGGGCGTCGTGGCTCACACCTGTAATCCCAGCATTTTGGGAAGCTGAGGTGGGCGGATCACAAGGTCAGGAGATCGAGACCATCCTGGCTAACACAGTGAAACCCCATCTCTACTAAAAATACAAAAAAATTAGCCAGGCGTGGTGGCAGGCACCTGTAGTCCCAGCTACTTGGGAGGCTGAGGCAGGAGAATGGTGTGAACCCAGGAGGTGGAGCTTGCAGGGAGCTGAGATTGCGCCACTGCACTCCAGACTGGGCGACAGAGCAAGTCTCCATCTCAAAACAAAACAAAACAAAACAAAAAACCTTGATTGGGAAATGTGACCTGGAAAGATATTATTTCTGCAAGAACCTTTATAACAGATGTCCTCACTGAGAAGTTCTTCATTTCCCTGTATTACTTGTGTGATTTGATAGTCCCATTAACTCTGAAAGGAGCTTTTGGCTCCTTTGATTTATTCTTGTCTTTACAGTAGGGAATACCACACACAGCATGGTTGCTAGTGAAATGGTGTGGCACATTTGTCATATGTTACTGCTTCCTGAAGATGACATGCCTGTGACTACTAGGAGTTGTCTCCTGGTATCATGTGACCTTGTAAACGGCCAGTGAAGCGTAAACATACATTATGCTATATTCACGTAAAGGTCCTTACAGTGCATGTCATGAGATACATGAGATATTTACCTTGCAGCCAAGTTCAGGACATTCATTCATCTCATAAACTCACAAAATATTTAGTGACAGGTGGCAACATCATTAAAAAAGAATTGGCTAACAATGCATCTGCCGTGACACTGCTAGCTGATAAATATATCAAAACAAACACTGATGAAGGGAATTATTAGAAGCCCCTTGTTTAAAGTCTGAACTGTGGCTGTGCCAGGATTTAGACATGTTGTGCAAACTCCTCTAGAATGAAAATAGGATCCTTACTTCTTTCTTCCTGGGTTCTTGTGTGCCTGCCAACATTTTTATATCATAGAAGAAAAGGGGAACCACCACCATCCAGATTTAGCATCTCACTCTGAGGTTTTTATCTTCCCTTTATAAGTGTTACAAAAAAATTAGTAATAGAATTTATTTTGTATGTGTGTGAGGAGGAAACATGACGATGGAGGAACTGCGTCCATAACTCTAAACCTCATCCCCATTAACATGTTTTAATATTACATTTTTAAAAATACCTAATTTAATGAGTCAAATCTAACAAGCATTGATTACACTTCAGGAGAGTTCATAAGATTTCGTTTGGAGAATAAGTACTGAGTCACTCATGCTTATATTGTGATGTAAGTCCTAGGTCTTGCCCATATATGTGTCAAGTCCCTACAGCAGAATAGCCATGTTAGGTGTTGAAAGCCTGAATTTCCTTTGTACCCGTTGGTAAAAAGCCACTGCCTCAAGCTGTCCAAGAACATCCTTGGTGCCCTCGCTCAGGACCTCCCCACCCCAGTGCCGACGACTTTCAGGCTGCTAACCTTTGGGACACTCCCCCTCCCTACACCTGATTGGTAAGAACAGGATATCACATCATTAAATTTTTAACTTGCTTGACTTGACTCTGCTTTTTCCTTGGAGAGGGACAAGAATAACATTCTGGTTTCAGATGCTGTTCTTTCCCTTTTTAAATCTATGGCTGACCATCCACACCTGCTGCAAAAATAATGTTTTTATACTTGCAAAATAACAAATCGACTTGGCAAAATTGCTCTCACGTGCAAAAGCTTGTTGAAACCTACTCTTTAAAAGCTGCCCTGTGTTAGAGTTCATTTTACAGATGTACTCGTGGCAGGCAGCCTGTTTCGGTGACAAAGCTGGGTGTTGGGAGGTTTAGATTGGGTCTTAACAATGCCACCAACTGGAAATTTAACTTCAAGCAAATCTCTTACCAGCTGGGCTTCAGGTTCCCCACCTCTATATGACACCACTTAGATGCAAAGTCCTTTCTCAGGTCTGTAATGGTTGCAATGTACCGAGTTAAAATGGAAAAGTGTCATCACGTCACTTCCTCTGGTGTGTCCTATGGGCTGTAGCCCATCACTGATGAGCTGTGGAAATGTTCTCCCTTTTGTATTAACCATTACTTGAGACCTTGGCTCCCATTTATTTAGGTAGAATGAATAAATGTATTTATTCTTTCTTCTTTGCTATGGACAAGGAGAATTTTACAAAATCCTTCCAGGACAGCAACGCTAAAACACTAAGCATTGAGTACATAATTTTAATTTTTTTTGAGACCAAGTTCTCCCGTAAATTTTCTTGTGAAGTTATAGGGGACATATCATGTATATTTGACAGGTTTTCTTTCCTCAAAGAGCTAGGAATTATTTTGATAAATTAAATATTGGTATAAACGAGAGGCCTCCAAACTAAAGTTTCAATGTGTTTTTTTTTTTCACAGACCAAATTGTCATTAAACATATGTACATCCTCTTCCCCCTTGCCTATCCCCTCCTTACTGTTCTTTCTCATGTTATGCTATGATTTTAGGATTTTATGCTGATATAATGGATTTTAATGTTTCCTTGATAAGCTGATATTTATGAAGATATATGCAAATAACTCACATTTCATTTTTGGACTGGCCTTTTGATGACATGATTTTTAGTTAAAATATGCCATCTGGAAGACCTTCATGGTAAGAAAGCACCTTTCTTGGTCTAAGCAAAATCTGATTGATTAATCGATTGCAATTCTATGAGAAATTCCAAATTGCCTGATGTAGGTATTGACCATTTTTCTTGGGCGGATTTTCTTATTTAAATGTTAGTTATAAAAAAGTGATACAGCTGACTTAGGCGACAGTACATTGCTTGCTTATAGTTTGTTGATGATATCAGCACTGTACTAGAGAAAAACAGGAAAAACAAACTTTTACATTTAATGCTCTTGCAAACCTCTAAGATAACAAAATATTTACCAGGTAGGAAATCCACCCTCTTTTTTTTTTTTAAAAAAAACTCTTTAGTAAGTATCAGTAGACTCCTCAAATAAGTTGAAAGCTTTCAGCAAAACCTGCGCACGCTAAAATATCCATTTACTGTTTTGTTTTTGATTTTGCTAGCTCAGTGATCTCTCGGAATGGGTATGTTATTCACTCCTTCAATATACATGTACTTTGCATGGACAACTGACTTCAAGCTGTATTTGTCATGAACTGGGCCTTTCACTTGTGAGTGTTCAGGGCAGTTTCCATTCTTTGTGTCTCTGCAATTAAAAAAAAAAAAAAAAGAAACCACTAGTGCACCTCACCCTTCAGTGTTGTGAAATTAGAGGTGGCTGCACACATAGAAATTCGTCACTAGGCAGTTTGTTTTACCACTGCTCTCCAATTAGAATGACTTGCCTGTGGAATCATTTTTTATTTCTTCAAAACATTGAAAGTTATTTTTTTATTTTTTTATCTTTTTGAGACGGAGCCTTGCTCTGTCACCCAGGCTGGAGTGCAGTGGCGCGATCTCACCTCACTGCAAGCTCTGCCTCCCAGGTTCATGCCATTCTCCTACCTCAGCCTCCCGAGTAACTGGGACTACAGGCGCCCACCACCACGTCCAGCTAATTTTTTGTATTTTTTAGTAGAGATGGGGTTTCACCATGTTAGCCAGGATGGTCTCGATCTCCTGACCTCGTGATCCGCCCACCTGGGCCTCCCAAAGTGCTGGGATTACACGCATGAGCCACTGTGCCCAGCCGCAAGTTGTTTTTACAGCCTCTCGTTTACTCTGATTATGGTCTAGACGGCCTGTGATCATAGGTTTCAATCTGGTGAGATGACACAAGTGTGTAGCTTTGCCTTCACCTCAGCTTCTCGATGCTTCAGACCTCTTCCAGTGCTATTATGCAACTCCAGCTCTGCTATTCCATAAGGCTGGAATTCATGATAAAAATGGAAAAAGCTAGTATGATATTTTCTTTCTCCTGCCATATCTCCAAAGTGAACCAGCAGAAGAATTAAATTGAACTTCAACAATTAAGAATAACCATTCAGGTTAACTAGCTTTTTACATTTCTTCATATGCTGAGTAGAAGCCTTTTCAAGTGAAAGAACTCACAGAATGAATTTTTAAAGCTCCAGACTCTCTCAAATCCCCCCATTTATTGAATATAGTGCTTCAGCTTTAGTGTGACTGTCTTTTCTTTGGTGAAATGGGCGTGTTGTGAAGTCGGCACTTCATGTTTAAGATCAATATGCCTGTCTGATCCTGGCGGTGTTTTTGCAAATGTGTTAACATTTAGCTTTGCTAATGTTACACAAACTAGAATTCTGTTCATCCTTGCTGTGGACATTGGAATGCTCTGTTGAAATAATCTTGTCATAATGGTATCTGTCATCTAGAAAGCCTGAGCTGCTTCTCCATGGCTGGACTAAAGATATTTGTTGTTGGTGGTGGTTGTTTCTGTATTTTAATTGCAAAAAAATGTAAACATCTTCATTAAAGTTTCTTAGAGGCATGAGGAGGGATTGGGGGTGTCTAAGCTTTCTCCAGGACACAATCCGTAGGTAAATAGTTTATTATTCAGGGAGATGTTTCGATAAGAGATTTTGCTGAGAGTTTTGAGAAAAATAACTGTTTCATGGGGGGCAGGAGTAGAGATGGGTTGTAAAAACTGCATTTCTGGCAACATGTTTCAATCCTTCATTGTACAATATTTGAATTTTGGGGAAATCTTTTAAGAAACCTGCTTACCTTTTGAAAATAAAGCACATTTGCAATTTTTTAAATCCTAGGAGAATAGAAACTCTTCAGTTTATTTATTAGACTGTTCCTTTGATCATGTAATTCACTTTTTAATAAATACCTGAGTTTAAATTATATATTTGTAGTGAGAATTGAATGAACTAGAGCAAACTCCAATTTATTTCCATTTCATTAAAGTTTAATAAGAGCACCAATCTGGATATTCTGGTAAAGAAAAGTTAACTTGGTGCTGGAGAAACCCTGATCTCAGCTGGCATTTTCATCTTTACTTGAGTAAAAACCTTGTGACCAACACTCCAGTCCTATGATTGCCACTATCTGGTTTTAGAATGGAAGGAGCTAAAATGATGACGTGGAATCGGTGGAAAGAAAGTGGGAATAAGACCAAATATATTTAGGCGAACCATGGTGTAAAAATCGCTTCAGCTCTGCAGAGGGCTGAAATGGTTACCCGCAAAGTAAGAGGAAAGCTGAAGGCAGAATGCTTCTGCTTCCACCTAGAGTTTCCTCCTGTGGGTACTGCACATACTTGGGCTTGTAGTGAGGTGGGAGATGGGGAGAGTGCTGAGCCTCGTTTCTGAGTTTCATGATGTTGCTCTGGTGTGAGGGAGGAAAGTGCTGGACTGGGCAGGGGGTGGACATTCTAGCCTTGGTATTCCCACTCTCTGGTCCTTGCTGTCCCACCTGCAGAACATGGACTCTGAACTAAATGAGTGGTTCCTAAACATCTATCCCAGGATCAATGTCCACCCATGATGAAGGATTCGTAAGTCATCAGGAAAATGGGAAAAACTGTTTTTTAGTACCATTCCTATATTGATGATCAGTTTCATTCCTGTGGTTGAAATTGTACTGGTTCTTGAACTTGTTCACTTGTAAGGCCTATTCTTGCCTACAGCTCACACATTCCATGTACTAAATAGTTTGGCCCAAGTATCAGATAGGTGTTTTGGTTTAAAAAATGCCTTAAAAAATGTTCTTACTGAAACCTGGATAGTCAATTCCCTTGTTTGTTGTGGTTATTCACCTCTTTCTTTGTGGATAACTACCTCTGTGATTGAAGAGGAAAGGCACCTGATTGTAGAGTTTTTACGCACCAGTTGCCCCTCCTTTTGTTTTTGTTCGAGAGAGAAACATGCATTGGCACCAGCACTGATAAGAATCACCTGGTGCCATCCTATTAAGGATGCACAGCTGGAGGCTTGGTGCTCCAGACCCCGTTTCCCTGCTGCTCATCTGCCTTGAAAAGGTGGAGGGTGGTAGGCGGGAGAACTGGGATGTTGTTCCAAAAGAATGAATTCAGAGCTGACCCAGTGTAAATGAGGCCCGCACCACGGAGGTTTCTTCTAAGGAACAGCCTTTGGGAGTTTGCTTTTTTAAAAAGGCCCTTCTCTCTGCTGACTCCCGAGTCCTGCTCTCTGGGTGGGGCCAGAGGCGGAAATTATTCATGGCGGAACCATTCCTTAAAATACTCATTTTCATGTCTTTGATGAGCTATTTGAAAGGTAGGTTGAATGCATTATTTTATTTTATTTTATTTACTTTATATCTTCATAGTTTAGTTTCTAAAGTTATGACTTGGTTTTAGGAATTTTCAGAATTACTGCTAGGGTATAAAAATATCTCCAGTTATCGGCCTGGCACGGTGGCTCATGCCTGTAATCCCAGCACTTTGGGAGGCTGAGATGGGTGGATCACGAGGTCAGGAGATCGAGACCATCCTGGTTAACACGGTGAAAACCCGTCTCTACTAAAAATACAAAAAAATTAGCCAGGCGTGGTGGCGGGTGCCTGTAGTCCCAGCTACTCGGGAGGCTGAGGCGGGAGAATGGCGTGAACCCAGGAGGCGGAGCTTGCAGTGAGCCGAGATCGCGCCACTGCACTCCAGCCTGGGGGACAGAGCGAGACTCCGTCTCAAAAAAAAATCTCCAGTTATTTTAAACAATTTTTTAATTGATACATAATGTACCTAGCTTCAGAATACATGTGATAATTTAATACATTCATGTAATTTATAAAGAGCAAATCAGTGAAAATCTCCAGAACTTGTTTTTGATGGGTACAAATAACTGAGCTGTAATGACTGAGGCATCGTGAGTCGATGAAATTAGAGCTGTGGAGCTGATTCTGTAAAACCTCACCTCCACAATGATACTGTCTAAACCACAGAAGCCACAATTAATTCTCTGACCTCAGGCAGCTGACCCAGGTCACCAGGAGAATGAGCAACCGCTGTTCTCAGGCAACCACTTTGACGGTGCAGGGCAGGTGGAGCAATAGGGATATGCAAATCCATGCTTTATTAGCTATGCAGATTTCACTGAAAGTCAGTGGGAGAAACCGTAGGTCTGTCTGCAGCCTTCTCAAGCTCTCTCAATAATATAGTCACTACCTGTTGTATATGGAATGCCAATTTCTCTTCTCATGACTTCAGTCTTTCCTATGGCACAAATCCCTTCTGAACTTCTTACTATGTCTTTCCCCGAATGGAGCTACCTAGGCCTCTGCTAACACTATTTATTGCATTTGCAGTTTCTTGTGAGATTTTATTAAAATGAGCTGTTCCCAGGGTAACCAGGAATGGTAAGTTCACTGGGCTGAACCCCTGGTCCAAACAGATCTAATTCAAACTGGTTTATTGTTTCGCCTTAGGTTTTTGGCTTGCAGGAATATAAAACATTCTTCGGTTCTGCCAGTCTCTTTCCCCATTTGTCTGTCTATAAAAATTCATCAATGTACACTTTTTTCTAAATATATTAACTTCATTTTAATGCTATTAACCTTAGTATTTTGTGTGTGTATGTGTGTGTGCGCATAATAGAGATCACTTCCCACTTCCTCACATTTACACTTGTCTTTCCAAACATATATCCCTGTATAAAAGCAATTTCTAGGGTGCCTATCCTTTGGACTTCACTTCTTTTTCCCACATGGTACACTTTGTTACTAAGATAAAATTCTAACAGAAAAAAAGCCTTTATTATTGTGATTTCTTGTATTAAGCTACGTTTAAAAATTGGTTGCTTCAATCCCTTTTTCTGAAGAGTAATGTCCTAGTTGCTGTATCTTACAAAACATGCCAAAAATAAGAGATTTCTGTATTCCAGCTTCCCCCATGTTTTATTCAATATAGGCTACTTTAATTTATCCTCAGGTTCTAGCATGAAACAGAGGCATGCCCACCCCCAAATCATCCTGTTTTTGACATACATGTATATCCCTCTAAACCAAAAGACTCATATCTGTAAGATCTACTTTTTTTTTTCCTCCTGAGACGGAATCTCACTCTGTCACCCTGGCTGGCGTGCGGTGGTGTAATCTCTGCTCACTGCAACCTCTGCCTCCTGTATTCAGGTGATTCTCCTGCCTCAGTCCCCTGAGTAGCTGGGATTACAGATGCCCACCACCACGCCTGGCTAATTTTTGGTAGAGACAGGTTTTCACCATGTTGGCCAAGCTGGTCTTGAACTCCTGACCTCAAGTGATCCACCCACCCTGGCCTCCCAAAGTGCTGTGATTATAGGCATGTGCCGCCACCCCTGGCCTGTAAGATCTATTTTAAATGCACTCACTTGATCTAGGAAAAGAGTCTCAGGCCAAAGCCAATTTTTTCTTACAAATCCCAGTGGGCTTCAGAGAAAGGGGAATGCTGAGTCAGACAATATGCTATCCCTAATGTTCCCGAACCTCTCTGTAACTAGATCCTGCTGGCTCAGACCACCCAGTTTGTAACCCATGAGACCTTGCACAGCATTCTCTCCCAGATGGAGCTTCTGCAATTTTTCAGAATGGCTTGAAAAAAAAAAAAAAAGGAACCAATAAAGAACAACCTGGGTTACCATGTTAACAGAATTGATGACAAGAGCCAAACACATTACCCGGTGTTCTTCTACCTTTTATTTTATTATTATTATTTTTTGAGACGGAGTCTCACTGTATTGCCCAGGCTGCTGTGTGCAGTGGCACAATCTTGGCTCACTGCAATCTCCACCTCTTGGGTTCAAGCGATTCTCCTGCCTCAGCCTCCCAACCAGCTGGGATTACAGGTGCGTGCCACCACATCTGGCTAATTTTTGTATTTTTAGTACAGATAAGGTTTCACCGTGTTGGCCAGGCTGGTCTTGAACTCCTGACCTCGTGATCTGCACACCTCGGCCTCCCAGAGTGCTGGGATTATAGGTGTGAGCCACCGTGCCCAGCCTCTTCTACCTTTTAAATAACCTTTCTGATTTTGTCTTTATAATCCAGTGATTGAAAAATAAACTTCAGTATGGGACTATTATAATTTGAACTGAGAATCACTGCAGTAACACTACGTTGGAAACTCGCTGTAATGTAATGTAAATGAACATTACAATGACCATTTCACACAACATGTCACCAATTCTGTTTTAGTATCATCTTAAATTCACTTCTCTTTAAAATACCCAGCATGCACCCATTAGCTCGTCATTTAGCATTAGGTATATCTCCTAATGCTGTCCCCGCCCCCCCACCCCCCACCCCACAACAGTACCCGGAATGTGATGTTCCCCTTCCTGTGTCCATGAGTTCTCATTGTTCAATTCCCACCTATGAGTGAGAACATGCGGTGTTTGGTTTTTTGTCCTTGCGATAGTTTACTGAGAATGATGTTTTCCAGTTTCATCCATGTCCCTACAAAGGACATGAACTCATCATTTTTTATGGCTGCATAGTATTCCATGGTGTATATGTGCCACATTTTCTTAATGGGTGCAGGAAATCAACATGGCACATGGATACATATGTAACAAACCTGCACATTGTGCACATGTACCCTAAAACCTAAAGTATAAAAAAAAAAAAAAATACCCAGCATGTTCCAAAATGCAGTTGTCATTTTCTCTTGAATACTGAGATCCTCCTTGCTTGGTCCAAGGGAATGCATGTTAACCTGTGCAGCGTCATGGCTGATATCTTTGAGCAAACCCCTGCTTTCTTGCAGCAACAAGGGTGGCCCAGGCTCATCTGAATTTTTCTACCCCAGGGCATGACATTGTATAACTCTTTAATATCTCTGGTTCTGTTTCATAGAGAATATCAAAGATCAAACTCTGGCTCTAGGGATATATATTTATTATCCCCACTATGACCCATCACAGGCCAAGTCCAATTGGCCTGAGATGGAGGAGATATTAGTATGATACCAGAAGAGAGGTTAAATCACCTTGATGACAGCATGATTTAATAATAGAGTGAGACTTTATTATTTTTATGAGGAACATGGCACTTATGGAACACCTACTGTATGTCCTTTCCATTCTCTGGTTTCATGGCAAAATTTTCTAGGGTTTCTAAATCATCTTTTGATTCTTCAAGCTGCGTAAACAGCTGTGGATGCATATTGGTGACTGGACAGTGATAGAGTTTCCAGTGATTTATATAGCCTGCCTTGGCTCAAGTCAGTCAGTTAATCTGTCTGTTTCTCTGGCACTTCCTCTCACTGTGGGCCATCACAAACTGCTTCTCTTAGATAACATGCTTCCTTCTTCAGGCTTCTGAAGATCATTCCCAGTCAGCAGTGGTCTGTCTCAGTGGAAAGAGCAGAAATCAGCAGCAACATTCTTTTCAGTGCCAAGTTGTCACATTACATTAATGGTAACCACCAAACTTGCTGCAAATGGATTGAATTGTTATTTTTTTTCTTCATTGGAGGAGGCAAACGTCAACACAACTGATACTAATTTTATTAATTTCGTGGAGTTGTTTTTTTCAAGTTGTGAACCATACTTGGTGGTTTTGAGCTGGCCACTCCTCCTTCTGTCACAGGAGCTCTGCAGGTGCTACTTTTAATATGCCTTCTTTCTTTGCTGCAAAGCCTGCCACAGTGTCTTGCAGCTCAAGGGAAGTCAGGTTTTACTGTCAGCCCCAGTAGGTTATCCTCCCATTGTCAGTGTGATAAATTTGCTCACCGCACAATGGGAGAAATGGTGCTCGCTCTGTCCGGGTCCCAGCTTCCATTCATAGATCAGCAAAGGAGCTTTTTTATTTAACTTTTATTTTTTCCAGTTGACAGAAGAGCTAGTGGATGAGAAGAATGCTTGGACCTAAGCCAGCCTGTGAAAGGTGGGCTTTGGAAAGCAGCCATGCAAAAGCACTGTCCAAGCGTTAGAGAACTCAAAACAACTCTGAGACACACTAGCCCTGCAGATACAGAGAGAAATGTAGAATGCTATACTAAGAATGCAGAATGAATGCTGAGGCATACCCTTAAGTTCTGGGGGTCTGCAAAGCACAGAAACCAGAGTGAGAACATAAGATCAGAAGTGACTAATTCCAGAGGGAGGTGACCAAGTAGTAAGGGAAGCAATAGTGCAAGTCCCTTTCCCCAGCCTGCTTTGTGCTTTGCCATTAACTGCATCTCTTCCCAGGCCCTGCAGCGTCCACACCGGTGGGGAGGGAGGTCTAGAATGCATGGGAGGCAGTTCAGGAAGTGTCCAGCTGACTTTGATGTGGTGAAGACAGGTGGATCTGGGGTTGATCATGGTGGGCCTGAAACTCCTCTTCTGAGAAGCTTGTCTAAAGTCTTCACCACACATAGATTTCGTAGTAGGGATTTCTGTCTATCTATCATATATATAGAAGCAGAGCTGAGACAGAAGCAGAGAGAGTCAAACATTACTCCTAAAGTTAGCAAAAGCAAGCAATCATGTTTGTTCTTTGCTTCTTTGGGGTTCTGGAAAAATATTAAAAGGGTGTTAGGATGGCTACATGTACTTAGCGAGCTCCTGTTGTCTCATTCTCTGGCTGTGACTCCTCATCCCTCATCACAAGCCATACTCATCTGTGCACGTGCCCCTCCCACCCCTGGGCTGTACTTTCTAATTTCCAGTCTACTACCACAAAATCCTTCATTAACTATTAATATCATTAAAGGAGAAAAAAAAATCCCTGTTACCAGATGTTTACAACTCAAGGCCTGTTTGGAAAATGCCCCATCAGTTCCTTTGGTGTCATTTGAGCTGGAGAGGTGTTGTCTAGCCCTACTGAGAGGTGAAGCCAGCTGGGCTTCTGGGTCAGGTAGGGACTTGGAGAAATTTTGTGTCTGTCTAAAGGATTGTAAATGCACCAATCAGCGCTCTGTGTCTAGCTAAAGGATTGTAAACGCACCAATCGGCACTGTAAAAATGCGCCAATCAGCACTCTGTAAAATGGACCTATCAGCAGGATGTGGGCAGGGCCAAATAAGGGAATAAAAGCTGGCCACCCGAGCCAGCAGCGGCAACCTGCTGGTGCCCCCTTCCATGGAGTGGAAGCTTTGGTCTTTCGCTTTTCACGGTAAATCTTGCTGCTGCTCACTCTTTGGGTCCAGGTCCACACTACCTTTATGAGCTGTAACATCGCGAGGGTCTGCAGCTTCATTACTGAAGTCAGCCAGACCACGAACCCACGGGAAGGAGCAAATTCCCGACACCCCACCTTCAAGAGCTGTAGCACTCACCGCAAGGCCCGCAGCTTCATTCTCGAAGTCAGTGAGACCAAGAACCCACCAGAAGGAATCAATTCCGGACACACTATCTGTCCACCCCTCCTGGAAGGGCAGTTTGCTTGAGTAGGATCTTTGGAGTTTGGCCAGAAGGGAGTGATCCTCTAGCCTAAAGCAGTAGGGCAGGGTAGACCTAGAATCTCACAGCTGCGTGAGGCAGCCTTGAGAAGCAGGGAATGCACCAACTCCCCCAAAACAAGAATGGGATTTAAAGTGAAGAGTCCACAAGGGACAGTCAGAGGAGCCACTGGGTTTGGGACCCAACTGCAACGAATCCCTGCAGCAGGAGATGTTTGCTATGGAGTCTGGAGCTGAGCCTGAGGGAGCTATGGGGAAGGGAGTCAGGTACCGTCAATAAAGGCTGCCTGTCTAGCGTTTCCATATAACACCAAGGGTAAAGAAAGACTCTGGAGTCAGTGTCTTAAAAGCAATGATGCTAGATATGTGTCCCCATCTGCCTTTCAGGTAGGTAAAGTCGTTTCCTGAGGATCCTGGCAAAGTAATCGTACCCACAAGCAACTGAAGGGTACAGGGAATAGACAAAATACTTTTAAAATGCTCGATTTCATTAAACACATGTACCATGTTGTTGCACCACCCCCCCCACACACACACACTATACTGTTCCCCAAAATGATGATATAGTAATAGTGTTAAAGAAAATTTAGAATAGGAAAAATTCAGTGGTTCGGCAACCAGCCAAATGGCTATTTCATTTTCATAGGTTTCCTTATTCTTGCCTATATATAATACTTGAAGGTATTTTGTTTTCTGCTTTTCCCACGGTTGCATATCATAAACGTTTTTCTGTGTTTCCACATAACCTCTATAATTGCCTTCTTCAATAGGTAAAGCATAGAACATCCTCAAGAAGCCTCATAATTTACTAGATAATATTTTTCTTTGGGATAGTTAGGTTCTTTCCAGGTTTTTTGTTTTGTTGCACCTATTATAATGCTCTTATCACAGCTGCGTGCACACTTTTCTTTGCTTGTCTTGAATTGCTCCCAGAAGTAGAATCACTACAGAAAAAGTTATGGACTTCTTCATGGCCCTTTTCATATACTTCCATATTGCTTTGCAAAAGGGTTGTATTCCGTACCACCTTGCCTGGAATCTCATCAGCTAAATTGCAACTCTGACAGCATTAAGCTTTTTTTCCCCACTTTTGCAAATTTTGCAGATGTAAAATGATATATCAAAGTTGCTTTAAGTGTCATTCCTTTCATTACTAGAAAAGAATCTCTTCCATATGTTTGAATTTTCTTCTAATATGCGTCATTTATTCATATTCTTTGCCGACTTCTATGAGACTGTTTTTTTCCCTACGTTTCAATGAGATAGTAACCCTTTTGTCATAGTGTTATAAAGTCTTTCTGTAGTCTATTAAATGTTGGTGTTTCCATTGTTCTGAATTTCAGTAATTTTGGTACAATCATATCTGTCTTCTATTTCCTTTGAGTATATCTGATGCATCAAAGCATGGATAAGTATTAGGTCTATGAAGAATGTAGACTCTTCCGTTGCATGCCAGTTGTTTTAGAATTTAATTTTAAAATGAAATATTTAATTATGTTATCCTTCTGTAACTTATCTTTTTGTTTCCTGTGGATCTTACTGAAAGCTTTTCTGATTTGCCATCCGCATTTCACAGAGACTTGTGCTTAATAACCCTGCCTTTCTCCTGTTGTACTGAAATCTGCTATGTCATATGCTACACTTTCATATAGTCAGACCTGTTTATGGACTGTCTGTATTGTGCCACATTTTTCTCTTTGAATGAGAGTATCAGAGTGAATTAATGAACTTGGCTTCATAACATTTACTAAAACCTTGGTTCTTTGCAGAATAAAAAATCCTTACTGTTTATATTACCAGATTAGTTTTGTAGCAATTTGTGAAATTGCAAAATATCCCGTTGGAATTGTAATTGAAACTGTATTAAATCTGTAAGTTACATTTAGGGGAATAAGCAGTTACAAATATTAATGTTCTCATCCTGTAACAAAGCACACCTTTCCGTTTCATCAAATCAAATCTTATTTCATACAATAAGGTTTTGTAGTTTGATTTTAAAGGTTGCATTCACCTAAGCAGATTTCTAAAAATTTAACATTTTGTGGAAATCATGAGTAGAATCTTTCATTATGCTTTCTAACTGAATATACTGGGTGACTTGCTTTTGTTTATTTCTACTGTTAAGTATTATTGTTTTCTACTTATAAGGCATCATTACTATTTAGTTGTCACGTGTTTCAAAGGAAATGCAAACCTCCCAGGCAATGTGAAAGGGGTCCAGCCTGTTCAGGAAATACTGTTCTGTGAGCTTCCAGAAAGACTTCTTTCTTCTTAGCCTAAAAGAGGGGAACTGAAGTGAGGTGTGAAAGGAAGAGAAAATTAAAGTGCACATCCATGTTTGGAAAATGACTTCATCCCCTACAAGACCTCCTAGGAATATGACCTTCCAAACAAACTCAGCAAGGAGCCTTCCTGAGGCCTTGGAATATTTCTTATTGCCTGGGACTCCCAAAGTGGAATTTAGGGTTCAAGATGTTAAAGGAAGTTGGTTTGGAGCTCTAACAATATTGAAAGGTTTGTATGTGGCTGGATAGAAGCATAGTCCCGTCCCCTCCCCTCCCCTCCTTAGTTGCCGTATCTGGTTTATCTGACTGGGAAGCAATATCCTCTGGGAACTACTAGAAGAAACGTCAGTCACGGAAATTAATTCTGAAATTATGGGCAAGAGGATTGAGTTAATGAGCTAGTGGAACATTTTTCCTCTGGACATGGCATCAGGGCCTTTTACCAGCATTTCCCTGATCCACTCCCATCCTGTGAGATGGAACCAAATATTTTCCTTCTGCCATTGGTAATAGCCAAGGTCACTCGTGGCAGGGACAGGACTGCCATCCTGATAAAGCTTCCCAGTCTTGAGGTCTGGACCTCCTTCGTGAGCAGACCCATACAATCTTCTATGTAGCATATCACACCTTTCCTGGAATGTTATTCCAGAATTAGTATCAAACAATGAAAAGAGTAGAATTTGTAGTTAGACCTAAGTTCAAATCCAAACACGTTGCTGACAAGCTCATCATGGGAATGTTTTTTTTTTTGTTTGTTTTTTTATTTTTATTTTTTTGTTTTTATTATTATACTTTATGTTTTAGGGTACATATGCACAATGTGCAGGTTTGTTACATATGTATCCATGTGCCATGTTGATTTCCTGCACCCATTAACTCGTCATTTAGCATTAGGTATATCTCTTAATGCTGTCCCTCCCCTCTCCCCCAACCCCACAACAGTCCCCAGAGTGTGATGTTCCCTTCCTGTGTCCATGAGTTCTCATTGTTCAATTCCCACCTATGAGTGAGAACATGCGGTGTTTGGTTTTTTGTCCTTGCGATAGTTTACTGAGAATGATGTTTTCCAATTTCATCTGTGTCCCTACAAAGGACATGAACTCATCATTTTTTATGGCTGCATAGTATTTTCCATGGTGTATATGTGCCACATTTTCTTAATCCAGTCTATCGTTGTTGGACATTTGGGTTGGTTCCAACTCTTTGCTATTGTGAATAGTGCCGCAATAAACATACGTGTGCATGTGTCTTTATAGCAGCATGATTTATAGTCCTTTGGGTATATACCCAGTAATGGGATGGCTGGGTCAAATGGTATTTCTAGTTCTAGATCCCTGAGGAATCGCCACACTGACTTCCACAATGGTTGAACTAGTTTACAGTCCCACCAACAGTGTAAAAGTGTTCCTATTTCTCCACATCCTCTCCAGCACCTGTTGTTTCCTGATTTTTTAATGATGGCCATACTAACTGGTGTGAGATGGTATCTCACTGTGGTTTTGATTTGCATTTCTCTGATGGCCAGTGATGATGAGCATTTCTTCATGTGTTTTTTGGCTGCATAAATGTCTTCTTTTGAGAAGTGTCTGTTCATGTCCTTTACTCACTTTTTGATGGGGTTGTTTGTTCTTTTCTTGTAAATTTGTTTGAGTTCATTGTAGATTCTGGATATTAGCCCTTTGTCAGATGAGTAGGTTGCAAAAATTTTCTCCCGTTCTGTAGGTTGCCTGTTCACTCTGATAGTAGTTTCTTTTGCTGTGCAGAAGCTGTTTAGTTTAATTAGATCCCATTTGTCAATTTTGGCTTTTGTTGCCATTGCTTTTGGTGTTTTAGACATGAAGTCCTTGCCCACGCCTATGTCCTGAATGGTATTGCCTAGGTTTTCTTGTAGGATTTTAATGGTTTTAGGTCTAACATTTAACTCTTTAATCCATCTTGAATTAATTTTTGTATAAGGTGTAAGGAAGGGATCCAGTTTCAGCTTTCTACATATGGCTATCCATTTTTCCCAGCACCATTTATTAAATAGGGAATCCTTTCCCCATTTCTTGTTTTTGTCAGGTTTGTCAAAGATCAAATAGTTGTAGATATGTGGCATCATTTCTGAGGGCTCTGTTCTGTTCCATTGATCTATGTCTCTGTTGTGGTACCAGTACCATGCTGTTTTGGTTACTGTAGCCTTGTAGTATAGTTTGAAGTCAGGTAGCGTGATGCCTCCAGCTTTGTTCTTTTGGCTTAGGATTGACTTGGCGATGCGGGCTGTTTTTTGGTTCCATATGAACTTTAAAGTAGTTTTTTCCAATTCTGTGAAGAAAGTCATTGGTAGCTTGATGGGGATGGCATTGAATCTATAAATTACCTTGGGCAGTATGGCCATTTTCACGATATTGATTCTTCCAACCCATGAGCATGGAATGTTCTTCCATTTGTTTGTATCCTCTTTTATTTCATTGAGCAGTGGTTTGTAGTTCTCCTTGAAGAGGTCCTTCACATCCCTTGTAAGTTGGATTCCTAGGTATTTTATTCTCTTTGAAGCAATTGTGAATGGGAGTTCACTTATGATTTGGCTCTCTGTTTGTCTGTGATTGGTGTACAAGAATGCTTGTGATTTTTGTACATTGATTTTGTATCCTGAGACTTTGCTGAAGTTGCTAATCAGCTTAAGGAGATTTTGGGCTGAGACAATGGGGTTTTCTAGATATACAATCATGTCATCTGCAAACAGGGACAATTTGACTTCCTCTTTTCCTAATTGAATGCCCTTTATTTCCTTCTCCTGCCTGATTGCCCTGGCCAGAACTTCCAGCACTATGTTGAATAGGAGTGGTGACAGAGGGCATCCCTGTCTTGTGCCAGTTTTCAAAGGGAATGCTTCCAGTTTTTGCCCATTCAGTATGATATTGGCTGTGGGTTTGTCATAGATAGCTCTTATTGTTTTGAGATACGTCCCATCAATACCTAATTTATTGAGAGTTTTTAGCATGAAGGGTTGTTGAATTTTGTCAAAGGCCTTTTCTGCATCTATTGAGATAATCATATGGTTTTTGTCTTTGGTTCTGTTTATATGCTGGATTACAGTTATTGATTTGTGTATGTTGAACCAGCCTTGCATCTCAGGGATGAAGCCCACTTGATCATGGTGCATAAGCTTTTTGATGTGCTGCTGGATTCGGTTTGCCAGTATTTTATTGAGGATTTTTGCATCAATGTTCATCAAGCATATTGGTCTGAAATTCTCTTTTTTGGTTATGTCTCTGCCAGTCTTTGGTATCAGAATGATGCTGGCCTCATAAAATGTGTTAGGGAGGATTCCCTCTTTTTCTATTGATTGGAATAGTTTCAGAAGGAATGGTACCAGTTCCTCCTTGTACCTCTGGTAGAATTCGGCTGTGAATCCATCAGGTCCTGGACTCTTTTTGGTTGGTAAGCTATTGATTATTGCCACAATTTCAGAGCCTGTTATTGGTCTATTCAGAGATTCAATTTCTTCCTGGTTTAGTCTTGGGAGGGTGTATTTGTCGAGGAATTTATCCATTTCTTCTAGATTTTCTAGTTTATTTGCATAGAGGTGTTTGTAGTATTCTCTGATGGTAAATTGTATTTCTGTGGGATCGGTGGTGATATCCCCTTTTTCATTTTTTATTGCATCTATTTGATTCTTCTCTCTTTTCTTCTTTATTAGTCTTGCTAGTGGTCTATCAATTTTGTTGATCTTTTCAAAAAACCAGCTCCTGGATTCATTAATTTTTTGAAGGGTATTTTGTGTCTCTATTTCCTTCATTTCTGCTCTGATTTTAGTTATTTCTAGCCTTCAGCTAGCTTTTGAATGTGTTTGCTCTTGCTTTTCTAGTTCTTTTAATCGTGATGTTAGGGTGTCAATTTTGGATCTTTCCTGCTTTCTCTTGTGGGCATTTAGTGCTATAAATTTCCCTCTACACACTGCTTTGAACGTGTCCCAGAGATTCTGGTATGTTGTGTCTTTGTTCTCGTTGGTTTCAAAGAACATCTTTATTTCTGCCTTCATTTCATTATGTACCCAATAGTCATTCAGGAGCAGGTTGTTCAGTTTCCATGTAGTTGAGCGGTTTTGAGTGAGTTTCTTAATCCTGAGTTCTAGTTTGATTGCACTGTGGTCTGAGAGACAGTTTGTTATAATTCCTGTTCTTTTACATTTGCTGAGGAGAGCTTTACTTCCAACTATGTGGTCAATTTTGGAATAGGTGTGGTGTGGTGCTGAAAAAAATGTATATTCTGTTGATTTGGGGTGGAGAGTTCTGTAGATGTCTATTAGGTCCACTTTATGCAGAGCTGAGTTCAATTCCTGGATATCCTTGTTAACTTTCTGTCTCGTTGATCTGTCTAATGTTGACAGTGGAGTGTTAAAACCTCCCATTATGATTGTGTGGGAGTTTAAGTCCCTTTGTAGGTCACTCAGGACTTGTTTTATGAATCTGGGTGCTCCTGTGTTGGGTGCATATATATTTAGGATAGTTAGCTCTTCTTGTTGAATTGATCCCTTTACCATTATGTAATGGCCTTTTTTGTCTCTTTTGATCTTTGTTGGTTTAAAGTCTATTTTATCAGAGACTAGGATTGCAACCCCTGCCTTTTTTTGTTTTCCGTTTGCTTGATAGATCTTCCTCCATCCCTTTATTTTGAGTCTATGTGTGTCTCTGCACGTGAGATGGGTTTCCTGAATACAGCACACTGATGGGTCCTGACTCCTTATCCAGTTTGGCAGTCTGTGTCTTTTGATTGGAGCATTTAGCCCATTTACATTTAAAGTTAATATTGTTATGTGTGAATCTGATCCTGTCATTATGATGTTAGCTGGTTATTTTGCTCGTTAGTTGATGCAGTTTCTTCCTAGCCTCGATGGTCTTTACAATTTGGCATGTTTTTGCAGTGGCTGGTACCGGTTGTTCCTTTCCATGTTTAGTGCTTCCTTCAGGAGCTCTTTTAGGGCAGGCCTGATGGTGACAGAATCACTCAGCGTTTGCTTGTCTGTAAAGTGTTTTATTTCTCCTTCACTTATGAAGCTTAGTTTGGCTGGATAGGAAATTCTGGGTTGAAAATTCTTTTCTTTAAGAATGTTGAATATCGGCCCCCACTCTCTTCTGGCTTGTAGAGTTTCTGCCGAGAGATCAGCTGTTAGTCTGATGGGCTTCCCTTTGTGGGTAACCCGACCTTTCTCTCTGGCTGCCCTTAACATTTTTTCCTTCATTTCAACTTTAGTGAATCTGACAATTATGTGTCTTGGAGTTGCTCTTCTCGAGGAGTATCTTTGTGGCGTTCTCTGTATTTCCTGAATCTGAACGTTGGCCTGCCTTGCTAGATTGGGGAAGTTCTCCTGGATAATATCTTGCAGAGTGTTTTCCAACTTGGTTCCGTTCTCCCCGTCATTTTCAGGTACACCAATCAGACGTAGATTTGGTCTTTTCACATAGTCCCAAATTTCTTGGAGGTTTTGTTCATTTCTTTTTATTCTTTTTTCTCTAAACTTCCCTTCTCGCTTCATTTCATTCATTTCATCTTCCATCAGCGATACCCTTTCTTCCAGTTGATCGCATCTGCTACTGAGGCTTCTGCAATCTTCGCGTAGTTCTCGAAACTTGGCTTTCAGCTCCATCAGCTCCTTTGAGCCCTTCTCCCCATTGGTTATTCTAGTTATCCATTCTTCTAATTTTTTTTCAAAGTTTTTAACTTCTTTGCTATTGTTTTGAATTTCCTCCCATAGCTCAGAGTAGTTTGATCGTCTGAAGCCTTCTTCTCTCAACTCGTCAAAGTCATCCTCCATCCAGCTTTGTTCCGTTGCTGGTGAGGAACTGCATTCCTTTGGAGGAGGAGAGGTGCTCTGCTTTTTAGAGTTTCCAGTTTTTCTGCTCTGTTTTTTCCCCATCTTTGTGGTTTTATCTACTTTTGGTCTTTGATGATGGTGATGTACAGATGGGTTTTTGGTGTGGATATCCTTTCTGTTTGTTAGTTTTCCTTCTACCAGACAGGACCCTCAGCTGCAGGTCTGTTGGAGTTTACTAGAGGTCCACTCCAGACCCTGTTTGGCTGGGTGTCAGCAGCGGTGGCTGCAGAACAGCAGATTTTCGTGAGACCACAAATTCAGCTGTCTGATCGTTCCTCTGGAAGTTTTGTCTCAGAGGAGTACCTGGCCGAGTGAGGTGTCAGTCTGTCCCTACTGGGGGGTGCCTCCCAGTTAGGCTGCTCAGGGGTGAGGGACCCACTTTAGGAGGCAGTCTGTCCGTTCTCAGATCTCCAGCTGCGTGCTGGGAGAACCACTACTCTCTTCAAAGCTGTCAGTCAGACAGGGACATTTAAGTCTGTGGAGGTTCCTGCTGAGTTTTTGTTTGTCTGTGCCCTGCCCCCAGAGGTGGAGCCTACAGAGGCAGGCAGGCCTCCTTGAGCTGTGGTGGGCTCCACCCAGTTCGAGCTTCCTGGCTGCTTTGTTTACCTAAGCAAGCCTGGGCAATGGCGGGCGCCCCTCCCCCAGCCTCGCTGCCGCCTTGCAGCTTGATCTCAGACTGCTGTGCTAGCAATCAGCGAGACTCTGTGGGCATAGGACCCTCTGAGCCAGGTGCGGGACACAATCTCCTAGTGTGCCGTTTTCCAGGCCTGTCGGAAAAGCGCAGTATTAGGGTGGGACTGACCCGATATTCCAGGTGCCATCTGTTACCCCTTTCTTTGACTAGGAAAGGGAACTCCCTGACCCCTTGCGCTTCCCGAGTGAGGCGATGCCTCGCCCTGCTTCGGCTCGCGCACAGTGCGCTTCACCGACTGTCCTGCACCCACTGTTTGGCACTCCCTAGTGAGATGAAACCGGTACCTCAAACAAATGCAGAAATCACCTGTCTTCTGTGTCGCTCGGGCTGGGAGCTGTAGACTGGAGCTGTTCCTATTCGGCCATGTTGGCTCCACCCCCAGGAATGTTTATTGAATTCTCTATGCCTTTTTTTTTTTTCCATCTGTAAAATGAAACCAAAGCACCACCTCCCCTAATTACTTACTCATTCAGTAAATATTTAATGCATGCCTTCTGTGGTGCCAGGCACTGACGTGGGCACGGCAGAAGATACAACATGATCATGGAGCTTATATTCTAGGGGGAGAGAGAATAAATTCATATTAAAAATAATACCACAAGAGATAATAAAGCAGAAAATGTGACAGAGTAAGGGTGATTGTTCTTTTAGAAGAGTTGACCAGAGGAAGACTTCTCTCGTAAGATGTTTGAGCACAGAACTGAATAAAGAGTGGAAATTAACCATGAGAATATTGGAAGAGCATTTCAGGCAGAGGGAAACGCATGTGCAGAAGCTTTGTGGTGGGAGCATGCATGTCTGAAAAACAGAGGAAAACCAGTATGATTGGAGCAGAGGATGTGATGGAGAGCATGCTGCTGGCAGGTGAAGTTAGAGAGGTATGAGGGAACCAGGTCGTACAAGGCAGTGATTTGCAAACTACAGCCAACAGGCCAAATCCAGACTATGGCCTGTTTATGTACAACCGTTTAGGTAAGGGAGGTTTTAAATTTTTAGAAGAATGTTTTTAAAACGTTTTTTAAAGGGCAAATTCTTTAAAAAAAAAAACATTAAGGCCGGGCGTGCTGGCTCACTCCTGTAATCCCAGCACTTTGGGAGGCCGAGGTGGGTGGATCACTTGAGGTCAGGAGTTCGAGACAGCCTGGCCAACATGGGAAAACCCCATCTCTGCCAAAAATACAAAAATTTGCTGGGTGTGGTAGTGCACACCAGTAATCTCAACTACCTGGGAGGGAGGCTGAGGCAGGAGAATTGCTTGAACCTGGGAGGCAGAGGTTGCAGTGAGCCGAGATTACACCACTGCACACCAGCCTGGGTAACAGAGGGACACAATTCTGTCTCAAAAAAAGAAAAAAAAAAGGACAGTATCGTATTTGGCCCACAAAGCCTAAAATATTTGCTATCTGCCCTTTTACAGAAAAAAGTTGCCTGATACACGGCTTTAGAGGCCACAGTGAGGACTTTGTACTTGTATTTTAAGTATGGTGGGAAGCCATTGGGGGTTTTTGAGCAAGAAAGTAACATGATGTGATTGACAGTTTTTAAAGGATGTCTCTGGCTGCCATGACTGGAAGGAGGAAGGGCAGAGCAGGGAGCACAGTTGGAAGGTCGGTCATTAGCAAAACCCTGATGAGACCTAGTGGCAATAGAATGGACTAGACTGGCAGGTGCAAGGTGCTGAGTAGTGGGATACAGAGTATATTTGGAGATGGCACCAAAAGATGCTTTGAACTAATGGGGGGTTATGAGAAGAAGAAAGGAGTGAAGGATGACACCAGGATTTCTGGTCTGCTCACCCTTCGTAATGCTGTCATGGAAACAGAATGAGACAATTATTTTTTTTCTACCTCTGTAGCTTGACCATCCCATTTCTTCCACCATTTTGCAGTCAGGGTTTCCTTTCTAAGGTACAACTTTGATTGTGACACTGTCCTTTCAAAAATCTACTCCAGTATTCTGTTAGCTGTGGAACAAAGTCCATCCACTGAGCCAGTCAGTCTGAGCCCTCCATAATCTGTCCACCCCTCACCTACATGCTGTGTCATGTCCTTTCACTCCTGTTCATCCACCCCACCACAAACCAGTGAATGGTCTGCGAGTCCCCATATGTGCTTTATTCTTTCCACTCCCAAGCCTTTGCCCACATGTGCTCCTCTCTCTTACTATGGAGGTGTGTCAACAGTCCTACCAGAATGTTGTGGTCTACTTTTACAACAAGGTCATTGCGTGATACCTCTTTATCCTCCTAGTCTATTTCAATACTCTCTGCCTTCGCCTATTTTAATAAGTGTTTCCATTTGTAACATCATTTTTATACACAAATCTCATCCCCCATCATCAAACTTCAGAAAAGGAGACAGTATAGCACATAGTTAAGTGTCCTCACTTTTGTTAAATCCTGACTGTGAACTTGGAACTTATATGACTTTGAGCAAGCTACTTAATCTCTGTAAACCTCAGTAGTGTGCGCCCGATGGTAGTAATCACCATGATGATAATTATCAAAAGCTCTATAGGAAAACCACTTCTGCCGTTCCAGCACTTGAGGCTTGCTTGTTCCCTGAAAGCAGTGGTTCTCAAAACTTGACCCCCCCACCCGACTCAGCTTTTGGAGATCAGTGACTCTTAATTCTTCTTATGATTACAGAGTTGGTAGGGACAAAGAAGAGTTGGAGAAAGGTAGGAAGTATAAGCTGGTCAGTGGATCCGTTTGAGATGTAGGACTCTTTTGGGAGGACACACCCAAGTGTAAGCCATCAGGAGCCATCCATTAACTTGTAATAATACAAGTGGGTAAGATCAATTTTTGTTAGATTGACAAGATGTGACAATTATTTGGTATGTCTAATTTTAACATAAGCTGTTAACACATTTATAAATACAGAAACTAAAGTTAGTGCAAATGATTTCAAGAAATTTTAAAATATTGTGAAGAGCATTGTAATTCCACACAGTATTAAAGCCTGGAGAACACTTAAATAATCTCTATAGCTGTGGGAAAAAGCGCAGCCGCATTTATATTTAGTTACTGGCTTTTTTGGAACATAATACCACGTTTATCTTTCTTCTCTTCTTTAGGCTCATTATGTGACATGAAAAACCATCTCTTTGACAGAGTGATTCTATTAATCCAAATAGAATTGAAATAAAATTACCCCAGGCTTTGTCCTCCACACTACCTGATTCCCCTTCCTCCACATTGCTCATTGGTGTGGTTGCAGGTGGACACGGGAGAGGGGCAGAGCCTCAAACCAGTCCTTGGGCTGCCAGTCTGTAGCTCTGAATAAAATGGACTGCATAAAAGGTGTCCTTGAAGAAAAATGCTAGAATTATCTTCATAATTTTTATCTCAAGCTTTGGGTTCTCTTTCTTTGCATGTTTGGGGAGGGGAGGGCTTATGCTCAAATATTTTCTCCAAAAAGGAGTGCATGATCAAAAACTTTATTGCTGGTTAGCATGATGAAGAGATACTTAGGTGAGAGGTTGGAAATGTTGATGCCAAAAAATCCTAGAATTTTCTGTAGATTTCCATTTTCCATGCGACCTACTCACCTCTAACTATAATAAATTACAGTTTTGTCTCCTATCATGTACTATTCAGTTCAGCATGGTGACGTGGGAATCAGATTCAGGGAAAGAATAAGAAACAGACACCAGTGGCTTTATGTTGGGCCATCTCTCCCTCTCATGTCACCCTCTCCCACTGTTTGGGCAGCCATTGAGCAAATAGCCAAAGTGGGAGTTGCCTGGTGAGGCAGAGAAGATACCTAGATGGTCTGTCAACTGAAGGATCTATTTCTGCATAACTGGTTACCCTTTTAAAGTCCTGGATTTCAGAGCCATCTCTCGTTGGTGAGATCTGTGTATAAAGGACCCATTTAAGGGAGTGGGCAGAAGGCATAAGTGCCTTGAAGGGAAAAGACTGCATGGCACAGAATGTGACCATGTGCCGCCTGCCACGCTGCCTTTGTGTTGCTAGGCTATGGCTACATCACATTTGTTTCTCTCTCTCACTCTGAACGCTTCTGAGAAGTTTCAAAGGAAGGTAAGCAGTACCTATGTCATTTACATGCTTCTCTGGTAGAACAGCTCTGGGTTTCTGCTGATCCTGGGCAGAGGCCATTTCTGGGAATAGATTTGGCCCCACACACCCTCTCCCAAGGATGTTGCATGGCTGTGGTCACACGTCTCTTTCTGCCCGTAGACCAGCCACTTGCTTCTGGAATGAATTCCTTAGGAGCTTTGCAATGGGTCTTTTCCTGGTAGTCTGTCTCTCAGAATTATTGTGCTGCTTGGCTCCCAGAGAAGCCACAACTGGCATGTGCTGACCTTATTCTTCCTCATTCCCACAGGCAGCACAAGGAGGTGGCCACAGGACCCTGTTATACGGCCATGCAGTTCTCCTGAGGCACTCTTTCAGCGGAATGGTAAGCAGCTGTGGTACCCGCTTTGATCATTCAAGGAGGAGGAAAAACTGAAGAGGGGGAAGTACAAGAAGCCAGCAATAACAACCTAACAGCAGGAACAATTAGAACATAACTAATTTTAGCACATTATCCTCTTGGCATTTCCTTCATATGACCTACCTCAATTTGCAATAATTGCAATTATGTTTTTTGTTTCCTCAATGTCTGATACCCCACCTCCAACTCCATGAGGAAGAGGGCCATGTTTCTTTTTTATTTTGCTAAACCTATAACCCCACCAAATATAGTGCTTTGATATACTAGATGCTCAATAAATATTTGATGAATTGACAAATGATCAAATGGCTTATGGAGTAACAGATCTCTTTAGTATACAAGGATAACCAGCATAGAGGAAAAACCAATCAAATGGAAATTTTGTGACAGTTCTCCTCCTTTACCTAGCTAAGAGAAATAGGATGGTACTCACTGTTTTCAGTCCTGGAAGAACTTGCAGGTGTGATGCTAATCCAGAGACAGGAGGAAGACAGGAGGCAAGGTAGTCACAGAAAGCTGCATGGCTATTACTAATCAGGGATCTAGAACCAGAATTGACAGAAGGACGATGCCTCAATGTAACTTGAAAAAAAATGCTACATTTTAAATAAATATAATTTATTTATAATTTATGAAATAATTATAATTTTCAATATTTTAAAAGGCAGATATTGTAGTTTTGCAGGGAGTATTAAGGAGAATATTATTACTCAGTCAACCATATGCCACTCCGATAGTGTATCATCCTCACTTTCTTTCAGTATCAGGAAGGCTTGTCATTTTCCTCTAGCCCTAGTGGAAAACTGATACATTAATTCAAGACTATTTCCACACATTTATACCAGCAGCATGATGCAAAGTTCATCTCAAGGCTTGAACTATCAAACTGACAACGGGAGCAACAGCTGCCTGTTAAATAATTCATTTGCTGCAGCATGTTTTTTTTTTTCTGAGCACTGGTAAGAAGCTGACCTTTTCAGCCTGAACATGCGTCTGCTGTAGCAAAAGACGAAAAACAAAAATGTCCAAACGGAAGTGTATCCAAGTAGGAGATGGAGACGTTTTTGAGAGTAGGGAAACTTTGAACCCTGATAATATCTGGAATTGAGAAGGTAATACTATCTTTCAGAATCTGGTGTTTATCTATAGGGTAAATAAAACTCCAACACTTCTCTTTACCTAAATGTAATAAGCAGAACTTCAAAAGCATACTTCTTATGACTTCAAAAACAAGCTAATATCGTGGCAGTGACACAAAGACTTGCATTATTTACATTAAGTTTACCCCTCCTAAAAAACAGTTCTACTCACAGTGAACATATACTCTCTACTGGCTAGCTCCTTTTAAGTACAGCTCTGGGAATAAAGCCTGTAAGATACGACTTTCTACATTGCAATGATTTTCCGTCTTCCTCTCGCAGAGACCTAGAACTATGGCTTAGAAAGCACATCCCAAGAGCTTACCTGCCTCTCAGTCTAATCCTATGCCCATCAGTGAAGGAGGCCGTGGGATGCTTTATTAAGTTAGTTTAACAATCATTTGTAAGTTTTACCTGCCCATGTATCTTTATAATAAGAAAAAGAACCATTATTTTGAGAAGTTTTAAAACTCATAGAAAATTTGAAAAACCAAAAATAGAAGTGGGAAGGTCATCCATGTCCCTCCACACTATCCAAAATCAACTTCTGTTTCATTTTCGTGTAATTCCTTTTAGTCTGGTTGCTACACATTTAAATTGTTGAGTACAGGTTAACTTATAAATGTACTATTTTATATATTACTTTTTAGCTTCATGTATTGTAAACAATGTTCCAGGCTATTACACATTCTTGATAAATACTCAATAACATAATATTATATAAAATAGAAGTATCAGAGGTTATCTAGCTTTATTATTATTGTTGGTCATTTATGTTTCATTTGTATTGTTCCTAATTAAAAAGTTTCTCAACATCTTTAAGGCATCTTTAATATTTCTAACTCATTTCTATAACATATAGTTCTATACATTAAACTACTGAGTCATCAGATAAGAGCATCTTTGAGGTTTTAAGTGTATTGTAAAAGTATTTTCAGCTGGGCATAGGGTGGTTCACACGTGTAATCTCAACACTTTGGGAGGCCAAGGCAGGAGGATCACTTGAAGCCAGGAGTTCAAGACCAGACTGGGAAACATAGCTAGACCACATCTCCACAAAATTTTTTTTAATTAGCTGGGCATGGTGGCACACACCTGTAGTCCTGGCTACTTGGGAGGCTGAGGTGGGAAGATTGCTTGAGCCCAGGAATTTGAGGCTGCAGTGAGCTAGGATTGTGCCACTGCATTCCAGCCTGGGCAACAGAATGAGACCCTGACTCTAAAAATAATAATAATAATTAAAAATGAAAGTATTGTGTTAAGGCATGTACCAATTAACTTTCCAATGAGCAAGATAAATAGAGCTCTCTTCACAGTAGCTCATTGTTGAACTGAACTGGAAGCTCACTAGTGGTAAGATACCAAGACCCAATGCAAGAGTGTGACTTCACTAGTATTTGCTCTTCTTTCACAGTATCTAACATGCTTGACTACGTCAAGATCCCAGACAGACAAACTTGCCTTTGATGTAGGTCTACGGGAACATGCCACAGGTGAGTCAACAACATTCCCAGATCTCTTGAGCTCAGTGGGGGTCTTGAGCTAAGGGCTTTTGAGAGGGACCCTGAATGCATTACTGATTTGGGATTCCAAACCAACCTGGTTAAGAAATAGGTCTGAAAAAAAATTGCAGAATAATGGACTAGAGAAAGAATGTGTAATGGAAGCACGGAAACTAAGAATGAAGGAGAACATAATGTTTTTACCACAGTCAGCCAGAATCTCAAAGAAAAACAATTCTTTAACATCGTTAGGTATTGAAAGTAAGTGAATAAGTCATTTGTGATAAGAACCAATGATACTAAATGACTGCCAGAAAATAAAGGTATCGTAATAAAGGCTTAAATAATGAAATATAGTGTCTAGATCAACCGAGTAGTCCTATTTTGTTCTGCAGTGAACAAGCTATGTCTAAAGCAGTGTTTTCCAAATGTTAGTTATTGACATCTATAATCATGATTTTGCCATTCCACTGTATCCTTTGTAATATCATTTACTTTATGATTTTATTTAATTACTTTTGTACTTAAAATTTTATAGACAAAACTTATTCCATAAGTATAAACTGTTTTTGCTTGCCATAAAAGTAAAATAATGAAAACCATGTCGTTTAAGTAATTGAAGAGATGTTGACAAATATTATAACGTGTTAATGATGCACTAGTTCCAAATGTAAAACTTTATTTGAAAGCATCAGAAGGCTTAAAAGAGTAGTAAAAATGGGCTGGGCATGGTGGCTCACGCCTGTAATCCCAGCATTTTAGTAGGCCAAGGCGGGTGGATGACCTGAGGTCAGGAGTTCGAGACTAGCCTGGCCGACATGGTGAAACCCCGTCTCTACTAAAAATACAAAAATTAGCTGGGTGTGGTGGCAGGTGCCTGTAATCCCAGCTACTTGGGAGGCCAAGGTGGGAGAATCTCTTGAACCCAAGAGGCGGAGGTTGCAGTGAGCCGAGATGGCACCATTGCACCCCAGCCTGGGGAAGAAGAGCGAGACTTTGTCTCAAAAAAAAAAAAAAGTGGTAAAAATGAAAATAAATTTCTCACTATTTTTGTCAATGTCATTTAATTGCCTCCCACCAATGATATGCATCATATACTTTGGGAACCAATGGATTATTATTTTTTTTTACTATAGTCAAAAATATTGACAGTTAAGAGGTGGATGCTGAAGATGCTGACCAGGATGACACAGGTTCTCACTGGAAACCAAAAATAAAGAACAGAGGACTAAGATAACAATCTACAGATATTCAAAGTTATAACATCAAACAAGATGCTGACTTGCTGGGGTTCTTCCAAAGACCAACAGAGCAGTGGGTAGGAGTTGAAAAGAGGCACATTTCACATCAATTATGAAAACTACTTTGGAACATCTGCAATTAATGAGCAGAAGAACAGCTGGCCTTAGGATATCAGGTGCTTCCTGTGGCTAAAAATATTCATGAACAATCTGACTATCCATCAAGGGCATTACATGTGGAATTTCTGCTCCGTTTAGAGGTTGGGCTAGGTACCAAACAGGATTCTTTGTTGCAAACAAGAAAACTTGATTCAGGTTAACTCAGTAAGAATGAGAATTTACTAGAAGGATGTTGAGTAGAGCCTGCACTATATCTGGAGCCTCAGGCTTGAAAATTGGGTAGGAACAGAGACCAAGGAAGAGAAAACAGGTTACGGCACACTGCAGGAAAAGTCTAATTTGAATACAGTCTATAATATGACATTCTACCTTAAATAGGAAGAGGGTTCCGATGTTGGGTAGCCAAAGAAAGACAAGAGCCTATGTTGTTATTCTAAAGCTAGGTCAGTTCATAATGGAAGGATCCAGGTTGTCTAATTTTATAGATCTAGAAAAAAAATCCAGCATCCAAACCATGTGTACTTGCTGTTACCATGTCTTGCACAGTGGTGTCCTTGAGAGTGCCCGAGGGAACCTCTTGCTCTTTTCTTCCTCTTCCTGTTTTTGTACCAAGCAAAAAAGTGGCCCTGCCTTTGCCCATTATGGTTTTTTTCCCTAAAATAAGATTAGATTTGAATTTGGTTTAAAGTTTCTTTGTTTTCAGCCAAAGTGTTAGTCTTAAAATATAATTTCCTCTAAGGTGTTGTCAACCTTGCTGGAAATTACAAAGTGAGTGAAGTGCCACACTCTGAATATACACTTCTTTCTAAATATAGACCAACTGTCAATCCTGAAGAATATGATCAGAAAAGTCAAATATGGTCACTGTATGTATATCAGTAAAATAACTTTATACTTTTTGAGATTGGAAAGAAATTGAGAAACACCACTTTCTAGTCAAGTGTTCAGAGAATTATTTTAATTGTTAGAGCCTTAAATAAAAATAAAGGGAAACAACAGCAGGCAATATTACTATTTTCAGCAGTTTTTAAAAATTTCTAAAATCAGACGAGGTGTGAATTCTGTTGATAGACTAGGCAAACACATAGAACTAACCCAAATTCGAGCTGGCTGATGAGAAGCTACCTGTGGCAGAAGACAGGGAGAAAAGGCTTGACTAGGTCTTCATGAAAACCTAGAGCCTAAAATAACTTAGGTTTGTTTTGCCTCTCTCACCCAAACTCATGTGATATTCTCCTTGAAGAAAGCTAGCTGGTGTTTGTGAGGGACAAGGAGGATGCACCTCCAACTCAGATGAGGTTCAGCATTACCTGGAGATTCTCCTCACTGCAGGAGGAGGTTCACACGGAATCTCACAGAAGGGTACCCTGTTCCTGTCTGGCTGGTTCTTTGAATGCACTTCTGGCTCAGAAACCCCTTCAGAGTTGTAAACAAGTAAACTGGCCAGTAGTGGAGTTGAAACTATAGGAGAATATGAGGAGAAAGTGTGGGGGCAGTTTCTTGAACAATTCTAGCATTTTTCCCCAACACATTGAATTGTACATTCTCACACTTAACACAGAATTGATGATCATTTTATCCTTGATTTTGGGTAAAATTACTTATTCTGGTCTCCTTTTAAAGTTGTTTAATTGTTTTGTTTTTAGGATTTAGACATAGCTTTAGAATTTAGACTTAGGAGGAAAGAAATGTTTAACGCACACCCACGCTAAAAGCGTTATTTTCTATTTTACGGCCGTGGACTGGCCCACCCCACTGCTTCAGGGACAGCTCCATCCCTGGCTCCAGAGTGTGGGAGAGGTCAGGGAAACAAAATACTCTTTCTGTGTGTTCCTCTTCAGGACCCCCTTCATCCTGGACACCCTTCGGTGGTCCTCAGAGAACATTAAAGATGCATGCAACATTTTCCCCTTCAAATGTAGAGCTCAGCCTCTTTGTCATGTCATGTTTAGTTTAATTGAAGTAATACTCACACATAGATTAAAGAGAGGAATAGTTCTCCTGAGCTTATTATAAACACCAGTCTCCTGCCCTCCCTCCTTTAGATGCCTGCCTCTCTGGGGCATCTACTTGCAGCTCTTTTAGTATTGTTTACCACTTGTTTATAATATACATATTAATACAATTCTTTTTAAAATTCTTTCTAGATTATGCATTAACTGTGGATGTCCTGATAAAAATTTTGCTTTTATTTCACTCTTCCCTGTCTTTTCTTCCACTCTTCCCATCCTTCCAATAGATTTTCATCTATTCTATTTAACTATCAAATCAATATTTACTTCCACTGCTATAACTGTAACTTTTATTTGCAAATGAGCCACATAATATATTCTGACCAGGTAATTTATTGTATTACTTTAGGGTTTTCCAATAGTTAATAACTGCCTTATTTGTTTGCTTAATTTTTTTGTGACCCAATCATGTATTCACTTTCAAACTTTCCTATAGAACTGAAAATCTGGTTAGATTCGCCCGCATGGTCTGTTCTGTCAGTTTCATCTTCTCAGAAACATCAGCCATCATCTAGGGAGTTTCTGTTGCCTTGCCCTAGATTCCATGTTTATTAGATCTTATAGGGTTGGTTTTTGTTTTTTGGTTTTTTTGTTTGTTTGTTTGCTTATTTTTTGCCGCCTTGGTTTACCACCTCACTGTGGTGGAACACATTATCTAGTAACTTTTACAGAAAAGATGCATGTGGATTAAATTTTTGTCTGAAAATTTCCTAATTACAGCTTCACAAGTCATACACACTTTACTGTAATTCTATATTGGAAATATTTTTTTTCCTCAGCTTCCTGAAGGCTTTCTTCTAGCCAATGGTCTGACTGTTGAGAAGTCCACATTCTGATTTCTTATCCTTTGTGCGTGACTTGTTTTTATTTTCTGAAAGCAGCTAAGAGCGTCTCTTGTGCCTTGGTGTCTGAAATTCCACAGCGATGTGTCTTGGCATGGCCTCTTTCTGTTCTGACATCTCACAGGAATGCACCTTAGAGTGGGTTTCTAATCTCTACTGTGTTAGGGACTCTGTATGTTCTTTCAGTCTGGGAAAGCTCATTTTTCAGCTTTGAAAAAACTTCAATAGTATTTCTTTGTTAATTTCCTCTCTCTGTTTTTTTTCAGTTCTTGCTCTCTGGAATTCCTCTAGGTTGGTTTTTTGATATTTCTAATCTGTTTTTTGTCTTCCTTCCTTCCCACAACCTTTTTCTTTTCTTTTTTTTTTTTCCAAGATCAATGAGTATTTTTCTTTTCCTTGGAAGGGGTCCTTCATAGATACTAATGTAGCTGTTTCATGAATGTCCTCTGAGATTATTAATTATAAGACCTTTTAAGTTTTCTTTTGTTCTCTATAATCTTTGTTTTCTCCAAGTCCCTTTCTTCTCTTTTCACTTTGTTTCTGTAGTTCCTGTTAAAGACCCTCAGTTGTCAGGTGGTCCTTGGTCTTCATTCGTGTTCTGATCAAGGCAGTAAAAGCTGACTAGAAGCTGGCTGGGGCTTGTCGTCTGTTAAGCCTCACTTTTAGGTCATCTGGCAGAGACCTGAGCATTTCACTGGTGACCTCAAACCACAGAATGTTTTATCTTAGCTAGTTTGGCTTCCCTAAAGAGTGGTCCTCAAATTTGGGTGGAGGGAGGGAGGGAAAGGAGCTGGGGTTTTACTAATCAGGGTATAAAGTTTGAATTCTGTTTTCAGCAAGACTCTACTTCTTTATTTGACAATGTATGGTATTTCCAAAACCAGACCGTTGGTAGTTTGCTTTTCCGTGGATTAAATGTCTAATCTTCTATAGGGTGGAGGAGGACAGGTCTTCTGGCTGTGCAGGGCAGGGAAAGGCATCAGGGATTTGAATGTCCTTTTAAAGATTTCCACCAGTCCCATTTTCCACCCATTTTCTGCCTTCGCAGGTAGCTGGTGCTTCCAACTCCAGGGACTTTCTTGGGATTCTGCAGCAGGAATTGGCTTATTAATGGTTTCTTCTCCATTTTCTTACTCAGAGACCTGAGTTTTAACTTTTTATTGGCTAAAAGCATCCACCTGCTTTCCTTTTTTCAAAATGTCAATTTATCTTCTTTGCTATCCATTTCTCACTTATTGTCTGAGTCCTTGCAGATGTAAGCCTTTAAAAAAAATTCCGTTAGGAAAGGGGGAGACAAAGATGAAAGTGTGTAAGTGTTCAGTAGACCAATGACATAGATTCTTATTTATTTATTTATTTATTTTTTCTTGATGCTCTTGATTGGAGTCAATTCTCAAAACAGAAATTTGAAAGACTATAAAAAGCATTTTTCCTATTTGCATTAAAAATACTCAAAGGCTTCTATAGTTTCTGGCTTCCAATACTCCTTTCCAAACACTGTTTTTCTGTTTCTAGGGAAAATGAAAATGACAGACATAGTCAAGAGCAGATGGGGGGCTGTCTGGAAGGGTTAGAGACCAACAGAAGTTGAGGTCTGGAATATGCACTTGTTGTGTGCACGTGAAGGGTTGTCCTAGGAGGAAGGAGAACAAGGGGCAAAATTAGGGACACTGGCTTCTGTGAAGCAATGACTAACTCGAGGAGCCTTCATGTAGGAGAAGCCTGTTGGTGGACTATACATCCTGCTTCCAAACAGAGGTCCGAAGGAGAGAAAGTTCGAATTGGTGATGACCTCATCCTCGTCAGCGTGTTCTCTGAAAGATACCTTGTAAGTACCTCATAATACAAGAGTCTTTTGTTTTCAGAAATTTTTCCTTTAGGAATAGATGGCCATGAAGCACTGAGCCACAGCAGGTTGGATAGAATAAGATGCTTTTACACATACAGAGTTGACCCTTAAACAATGTAGGAGTTAGGGATGCTAACCCCCTGCACAATAGAAAATTAAAGTGTAACTTTTGACTCCTAAAAACTTAACTTTTGATAGGAAATAGCCTAATTTTGATGGGAAATAGCCTACTTTTGATGGGAAACCTTACTGATAATGTAAATAGCCTGTTAAAGCATATTTTATATGATAGATGTATTATATATTGCATTCTTACAATAAAGTAAGACAGAAAAGAAAATGTTAAGGAAATCATAAGAAAGAGAAAGTATATATACTATCTGTTAAGTAGAAGTGGATCATCCTAAAGATCTTCATCCTTGTCATCTTCACATTGAACAGGAGGAAGAGAAGGAAAATGAGGGGTTGATCTTGCTGTCTCAGGGGCAGTAGAGGTGGAAGAAAATCCATGTATACGTGGACCCGTGCAGTTCAAACCCGTGTTGTTCAATAGTCAACTGTACTTGAGGGATGATTAAATACTCTCCCCGGCCACGTGATCGTGGTGTCTGGAACTAATCTGTTACTCTTTTAGATTATGGTGCTGTGTCCAGCAAGCTGTTAAAATGCTCCAAGCACTATTTGCACATTAACTCCCATTATTCTGAATTCATTGCATTGTTTAGCTCTTGTTTAGGGAAGAACAAGAAAGGATGGACTATAGGAAAATAAGTTTATGTTGGAGAAAGAAAGAAAATGTACAGTGTTTCAGGGCATGAGGTATCGCAGAGAGTGGAAGTTGCTGGTGAGATTTTGCAGCTGGGGATGGGTAATAAAAAGCACCATTTGTGTCAGGCACTTGTCTGGGGGTGGGGATGCCTGAAGATGAGAGAAACGTCAGAGAAGCTTCTCACGGAGTCAACTGAAGTGAAATCTGTGGGCAGATTTTACTTTGCCTGGGCCAAGTGTTGGGTAATTTTTCCCATTTGTGAGTTATCTTATCCTACGAAGAATGGACATTTTATGAGTTGTGTTGAATCAGCTCCAGCTGAGGGGATGAAGTCAACACGTCTGCCATCTCTGTAGCTGAATAATTCCTCACCCTAGAATAAAGTGTCCCACTTTGAAGCTGCTTCTAGATCAGGTGGAGAAATCTCCTACAGGCTGTATAGAAAGAACCAGGTGACAGTAAGGCTGTTTAATTTAATCCTTAAAGTTCTAGGTGAGCTGTTTCTGTTGGTACTGCACTGGTGATTTAAAAGATGTCTCATTTCTGTTTCTGCTGCAGCATCTCTCAGTATCAAATGGTAACATACAAGTGGATGCCTCCTTTATGCAGACACTCTGGAATGTACATCCTACGTGCTCAGGAAGTAGCATCGAAGAAGGTGTGCTTCTTTAAATGCATTTAGCCCTGAGCCTGCCTATCTCTCTTGAGCTGTATACATTGACATTTTCTGCTACTTCCCAGATCTCACCTGAATGTCTTGGTACACAGGTAGCCTGATTTTAGCTCACTTGAGTTTCTTTCTCTGAATTCAGTACAGATTATTTTCTATTCTAACTTCCAGTTACATGAGCATCTCTGAACTTATTTTTTTTAACCCCTTGGAGGCCCACTATTATTTTAGCACTACGTGTATTCAGGACTTGGATATGCACCTTTGCTCTCTCCCTGAGTTTCCACATTTTTATTTTTGCTTACTAGTTGTAAGTATAAAGACCTCAGCACCTTCAGTTTTAGAAGAGATTATTTGCCAAGAAGGTGACATGGTTTATATTTCTCCTTATGCTTCTCTCCATGCAGGTGAAGCACTTACTCTATCATAAAAGTGTTTGGTCATTTGTTTTTACTTGCATTTATGGAAGGCCATTTTAACATAAGAGGTGAAATTATTTTTCCCTTGGAAATAAAGTCATCCAACGTTGTTCAACATATTTTATTTCATAGAATCAGGTAAAAATCAATACACCTTTCAAGTTGTGTAATAAATGTACTGGCCTTACCTCACTCATAGGTAATACCACAGCTGAGAAGAATAATCAAATGTCAGTGACCTGTGGGCTATTGTGTTACATTTTGGCACATTATAGCAAGATCAGAATTTTTAAAAATACTCATCACAGGCTTTAGGCCTATGAAAGTCTAGTACTTTCAAACTGGGAATGCCCGTCTATTCTATGATGTTTGAAAAAAGAAGGAAAACAGTTGTCAAGGTGATACCCCAGTTTCAGAATGCATGATAGCTAAACTGAAGACTCAGGAAAAGACAAATTCTTAACTCTTTTGGCAACAAGTGGAAGGCTTTAAAAGGTAGGATGTGTTTAGCCCTCTTCCTTTGTGCCAAAATTAACCCACCCTCCTAAGTCTACTGCCAGTCAATCCCTTTCTATTAAGAATCAAGAAGCTCTGGGTTTAAGCCTTTCCCAAGAAAGTTTTGGCTCAATCTTCTCCATGTTAAATTTTTTATTTTCACCATAGGAATAAAATTATTTCCTGGTCCCAACAGAGGGCTTGTGGAGATTAATTAAGGAGTGTTTGCAAATCATGTCAAAAGGTCCTTATACAAATGTTGAGTGCCCTTGTAATAAAGTCTGGATAACTCATCACTTGAGTCATCTGGCTCTGTAGAAAAATGTCCTTCCAGCATCCACTGGTGAGAAACCACTTCAGCCCCTAAGAACGTAAGTGATCTTCATCATGATGCTGCTTTCCTCACTATGGCCCTGATAGATTTCAGTTAAGAAAAGTCACGATGCACCAGCACTTGGCAGTGTTGTCTGTGTGAGTAGGGTATTGACTGAAGGAGCCCAAGAACTGTAAAGGATAAACTCCAAATAGGGCATGGCCTCACCATCATGAGATGAATGGGAGCTTAATCAAGAGGTTGGTCATGGAGGGCTTTAATTTTCTAAATAAATTAGCTGTTAAGAATCCCTCTATAATATATCATGAATCATTTTTAATGCAAAGAAAGTTATAACTCAGAATATCAGTACAAAAAGATACAGGAAAATTGGAAGGAGACTTCTGAATATTTGAGGGAATTTTAGAAAAACTCGCCTTGTCTAGGTGAAAATACTGAACTCATATCAGACTGTCACTATACAAAATTCACTAATAATACCCTTTTCTCCTCTGACATGATCGCTCATTCTTACTGTTTTAATCCAGCACCCAAAATAGTTTTAAGACAGCCCCTAAAGTGATCTAATTATGTGATTTTTTTCCTTTAAAAATTCTGGCACAGACATTGGGTATATTAAGTTCATATGTCTCCTGAGAACAGACTAGCCTGGAGAATTTCTTAATTCAGAGGAATAACAAATCCCATTTCTTGGAGCAAGGTAAAGCTCAGACTGGAGCCCGTCTCCTGCTACTATGTTCTTTGAATTAAGGCTTAGCATTTATTTGAAGACAAATGGGCCATCATGTCCTTGAAGTTCATTGTTTCCTTTCCATCTCTGAACTCCATGACTATTGAGATTATTTTCCTTATTCTGAAGGCTAAGTGTTTGTTGATGAAAGCATCTACACTTGTTCACTCAGGGATGCTGGAGAGTAATTCTGCTTTCCCTTTGTGCTGTAGGAGTAGCAACCAGATTTGATCTGTTTGTTAAATGTATTTGAATGTTGCCTTCTCCTAAAGGGTCTTAAGAATGGTCTGCTACCCCGTTCTCAGCACCTTTCTTTCCCATGACTGCAATCTGATTTGGATTTTTTTTGCAAAGTATACACAGTGAGATTGTGGATATTTATCCAGAAATTTGGTGTTGGGTGTATTTACATCCTAAGCAACTGGAAACTCCTACCATTAGCAACTTAATTTTCCTTTTGATTTTTAATGATATCAGTTGGCACACTATTTTCACCTTACCTTTTGATGTTGGACTTGCTCACCTCTGAAGCCCTATTTAACTTTGAACATTAGAATTGTTTTGACTTTCCTGTCTTTTCTGCCTGAGGCCTGCATTCATGGAATAAGTAGTTATCAAAATGTGTCTCTCTCGGTATTTTCTGTAACTGGCTCAGACCTGTGTGAATTTACCCTTTTTAAATATGCCATTCTCTTCATTAAACTTCCCATCATTCACAGTAGAATATAATTCTCTTACAGGATACCTACTTGGTGGGCATGTAGTACGACTTTTCCATGGTCATGATGAATGTTTGACGATACCGTCTACAGACCAGAATGATTCCCAGCACAGGTAAGTCAGTAGCTTCATTCTTCCCCTAGCTGTTTCCAGTCTCAGGTGACTCAAACTAAAGAGTTTACATTGTATTTAGCCACATATGAGCTCTGTACCTGTCAGTCCCTTGACAAACCTTCCTCCCGCCATGGGTTCCAGTTTGTAAAACAGGAATGGCAGTTCACCTTGCTCACAGGAGGAGCTCTGTACACATGCTGTTCTTAGGCAGTTCTGTAATGCTTCCAGATCCCTTCATTTTCTTTGGCTCTGCACTTAAACAAATTATTCACCAGGCTCTTCAAAGACAGATCATCTCTATTCCCATTTCATGTGCTAAGTAAATAAGGTGGACTTCGTTGATTTGGTTTTATTACTAAGTAGCATTAGAGAAACTGATGTCCATCTGAAGCTGCATTTAGCAGGGGGTGGTGCCAAGGGTGCATTTAGAGGGTGCTGTGCTGAGGACGATGTGTTGTTGTCCTTATACTTGACCCCTTCATGAATGCTTTTCAAAATTTCAAAACCATGAGATGGAGGATGTGAATCCAAGTCTTAAATGCATACTAAAGAGTTTTTTTTTTTTTTTTTTTTTTTGGTATTCTATCATCAAAGGAACAGAACATAAAAACGCTTGGCCTTGTAACTATAGAAATCTGATATTTAAAAAAAAATCAAACCTCAGATCCAAACTAGATTGAATTTGGGGCAGCAGTGAGTCTGATCCGGTGATAATGTTTCCTTTTCCTTTTGTGTAATGCCTACAGGAACCTTGTCAACTGCATTTCTTTTGCTTCATTAGAAACGTGGGCTCACAAGTCTTCACATCTTGGAGAATATGTAGGTCAGGCTCCTGCCACAGGTCACACACTGGCTGATTTCAGATGCAAGCCTAGAAGCCAGAGCTGCTGACTCTCCATCAGGGACCATTTCCTATTTGATGTACTCAAGGACCTCCGCAGAAGCAATGTGCTTGAATGTATTATTAAGCACCTTAGAAAGCACCCATTGGCAATGTGTATCCCTTATAGTTCTGAGTCTCTTCCTACTTGCTATCTACTCTGAATACTCTTTCATAGGAACCAGATGTGACCCAGAAGGGTGCCTAGGACACATAAAGCACAGACCTATGTAAAGTGCAGTGCTTAATTCACTTGTTGCCTCCCTGGCACTGGTCCAGCAGTTGATAGTTATCTCTGATGGGGAAGTTAGGTCGACCTGATTTTCCTTAGAAGTAAGGATTCTCTACCCTGTCATGTGATCCTGTTCACTTGTGGTTTGCCTTTTATTCAATATTGAAACTATACAATAGCCCATTTACTGTCCCTTTGATATCATATTCTGCTGCATCAAGGGGAAGGTTTGCAGGTGGATGAATAACTGAGATTTTATGAGTTTTGCAGGGTTGTCTGTATCTAAGATGGAATACATCAGGGCTCTCCTAGTTCATTCTCTCTATTCCTGTTCTACTTTTAAGGATGGGAACTGGAAAAAAATGAAGTATTTACCATGGGCATGCCCCCACCCACATGTACACACCTGTCATCAAAATTAGAGCCAAATTAGAAACAGCTGGACAGAAGCTCTGCTAGTTAGTCATTTGGTGGGCATTTCGGTCAAGTGATTCAGCAAAATTCTGCTTAGAAGGAAAGGCTCAGCAAGTGTTTGAAAGGAGGTGATGAGAAGAGTGAAGTAGATGGAGAGGGGTTTTCACAATGGGCACACTGGAGCAGACATGCATGCCATCATTTAAATAAACATGAAGGTGGCCTTTCTTTAGTCCAGGATTTCATAGGATCTAATTTGTGTTTTGGAAAAAAATTCATCAATAAAAATAAGAAGGCTTATTTTATAAGGAAGCATGAAGGGTTTGAGACTGGGGCAAGTGAGCAGCTGTTCAGCACACTGGAACTTGAATCTTTCTATCAGCTTAGTCTCAAAACAGGATGCCTTGGTGTTATTTAATGTCTAGGTGAAGTGAGTGATAAGCCTTGTCTTTGTCTTCTATTGTCAGGTAAATCCTCAGAACTGGCCAGGATGGCCAGGAACACCAAAATCTGGGGAGCATGATAGAATAGGAAACAACACACTAAAAGACTCCAGCAACCACTAAGGCATACAGGTGTTCCATTGCAATGGTGCTGACTCTCCAGAAGAAATTGTTTTCAGTCCCTGTAAATCCTGAGAGCAGTCAGGCTATGTGGAAAGACTGTCTGTCCCAGGGTGGAAACCCAAGATTAACAATCTAACATTTTGAGCTCTGATCCTTGGCTTTGCCTCTGGCTTGTCAAACAGCCTGGGATAAGTTACTTAACCTATTGAAGCTAAGGCTAAGCTGTCAGCCAAGCTTTCAAAAGCACCTCAGCTTGCCGCCCACTCTACTCCTCTCCTTGGAATTGTTTTAGAGAACAAGAACAAGTTGTTTCAACCTCAGTAACCTTGTGAGATTAAATGGAGCAAGCCGCCCAAATGTCACAGGTGGGAAGAACAAACCTTCACAAATCCTTCAGATGTCAGGGGTACAGAATCTTCTAGTCCAAGCTCCAGCGCTATTTCACCTGTGACCTGGATGAGCCACTTCATCCCTTCTCCTGAAGGGATCCTTTCAGCTTGCACCAGAGGAGAAGCATCAGTGAGAATCTTAGCAAATTTTCCTAAGTGGCTAGGAGATTGGTGCAGTATCATTTCTGTTCTAGACCTGGTACAGAGACACCTGGGGTGTAGGAACTCTAAAGCAATGTCAGATTTTCTTTCCTAATATTTATTGGGCATTTCCCGATAACATGTACATTAGAGAAAGATTGAGAAATAGCCTCTGTAATCCCACCTTCCAGAGGTAACCACTGTTGATGTAATGTTTCATTGATTGCTGTACGATTAATGTGTTCCTCTATGCATGTTTATAAACATTTATAAAAAACACTTTCTAAACATTTTTTAAAAGCCCTTTAAATCTTCGCAACATTGTTATATAAGTACCCTTATTAGATAAGCAAACTGAGACACAGAGAGTTGAAGGGGCTTGCCGGAGGTCACACAGCTACTAGATTCAAACCCAGGTCTAACTTCCAAGCTCATATTTTGAATCGACTCATAATTATGCTGCTTCTCCAGAAAAAAAAAAAGTATACATTTTCTTTTCACCACTATTGATTAACTCGTCTCTAAAATCTAAATCAGGATTCCTCTGGGGTTTGACCAATTCAGTTGTGATCCATACAAATTCTCTATGGTGGAGGTAGGATTTTAAGTTAGTGAATGTAAATGCAGTTAAATAATCAGTTTTGATCGAAGGTCACAAGATTCTCAAAAAGTGGCTGGATTCAGTATACCAGGTAATGTGGGGACTGCTGTTCTTGAGACATGCTCTCAAACTGTGAATTTTGTACAATGTGGAGCAACCTGCCCTGATCACAGGTTACACAGAATTTATTTAAAATAAAACTTTAAAAACTAAGGCTTTGTTAATCACTGGAAAAACATCAGACAAACCCAAGTTGAGACACATTTCACAAAATACCCAACCAGTACTCCACAAAAATGTCAAAGTCCTGAGAAACAAGGCAAGACTGAGAAAGCATAACAGATCAGAGGAAACGGGAGACACAGCAGCTAAACGCAGTGTGGTATCCTGGATTATATCCTGGAACTGGAAAAAAGTTTACGGGAAAAATTAAGGTGAAATCCAAATAAAGTCTTGAGTTTAGCTAGTAATGACATACTCATGTTGGTTTCTCAGTTTTGACAAACGTACCTTGGTAATGTAAGATGATAACATTGGGAGAAGCTGAGTGAGATCATACAGGAACTCTCTGGACTATCTTTAGTAACTGTTTTATAAACCTAACATTTTTCTAAAATAAAAATTTTATTTCAAAATACATTAAAAGATGATTCTTAACATGGGAAAGGAAGCAACAGTACAGTAATAAAATCGTGAACACTGTAACAACTGAGCATAAAGCTTTGTTCCAAGTGCCCTAGAACGATGGAAATGAGTTCACACTATGTTGAATAGGTGTTTTTAAAGTACAAATACATTTTTTAAAGATATAAAACTACATCAAGGAGCTTGACCTGAAGGAACTGGAGCATTCTGTGTCTGCCGTCATTGTGTAACTGGGCTATCGTGACTCCTGATGTAGAAATGGAGATGTTCTTGTTCCTGCCTTTTCTTTGCATACCTGATGATGCATAAATGTCCATGACGTGGATATGGCGAGCAGTTCCCTCCCCTCTAGCTGCTTTGACCCTTTCTGAGAGACTGAGACTGAGACTGGGAAACTGTCCTCTCTCTTATTCTGGCTTTGCATTCTGCTGACTCCGAAAGGGCTCAGACAAGCTTGGTGCCTGAACAGCCTCTGCAGGGAGCTGTTCTTTACCTGGGTGCTGATCAGTGTCATGCAAGTAGGAGCTGATCTCCAACTCTGCTCACAGGAGGATATTCTACGAAGCTGGGGGAGCTGGGACTCGAGCCAGATCTCTGTGGAGAGTGGAACCCCTTCGGATAAGGTAATGGAGGGCCTGGGAGTGCCCTTTTCAAGATTACCTTCTTTTTCAGTACAGGCCGTTCTCTTAAATATTTCATTCATTCCACATCACCTGGCAAACTCCTTCAAGTCCTTTGTCTAGAGCTAAGTTCTGATATTTCTGTTGACTTTGTTTTTAAAGAACATACACACACAATTTCCAAAGCCACTGTGTTGACTCTGATGCTGGCAGGCTCTTCTGCACTTGCAGTAGCTGACTATAAAAGGAAAGCTCGGACAAGGCCACTGAAAGCCATCCAAGTTCTCCCATTTGTTTTCTTAAACAGGTTCTCTGGAACCCAGATAAGTCTTCTCTCTCCTCTCAGTAGCTTTGTTGGCTCCAGTGGACAGTTAGCTTTAAATGGCACACAGACAGGTAGTCACGATGGCATAAGATAAGGAAGATGTAAACTTCACTGGAAATGTAAGTGTGAAGAAAAACGTACTTACTAGAAGTTTTCAGAGACAGTTTTGTCCCTTGGTGGAAGGAACAGGAGGCTGAGACTTTCCAGCCACAAGCTTGAATAACCTCAGGTGGTCACTTAACTTCAAACTACTGAAGGGGAATCACTTTCAGTGCAGGACCTTTGCTAGGCTGAGAGGGTTTGCAAGTTAGGCTAGAGCTAAACTGCTTGGAATGAGAAAGGAGGGTTAAGTATCGCCCTCTGATTTTCCTTCTCTGCCTTTCTGCTCAGTCTCTCCCTGAAAATATGTTCAAAATAAGTCTCTCTCATGCAGGGTATATGCCCCCCTAGGGGTCCTGAAGATAATCCACTGGCAATAAGAAGGGAATATTAGGACTTCTCTTACATCATACACACATATGCACACATTTTTTTTTCTGAGAAATTGGCAGCTGATGGTTTAAGGAATACCGGTTTTAAGGAGAGTGCACTTAGTAACTGGCTTCAGTCATTTACATCCTCTTTCCAAACCCATTAAAAATCTGAGAGTAACATACTCTTGTTCTCAGGACATTAGGCCTTAGTTCTTGCTTAATGGACTTTTTAAGAGGTCAAAATAGGTATATATGCGTACTTCTGGTTATGATTCCTTGCTCATTTCCCCGGAGACCTAAACAGAAAGAATTTAAGCTTTTTCTCAATGTGATTTGGATGTATTGATGCTTCAAAAAATTGGACAAAGTAGACAGTGGTTTTAAAATTTCACACAGATATCTCATAAACCTTATATTCTGAAGAGATAAGTATTTTGCATATGAGCAAATACTTTAAAAAGATAAATTTTGAGTTAGATTATTCAGTGGATAATTTCTCCCGTAACACTTACCATAACTTTTGCTGAGTGCTAATCTTTTGATGAAGGACCATGAAGAGGACAGTATTCAATATGAGTTCTCACTTGTCTTAATCCTTTTTTCCTGCTTTACTTATTTTCCATAGAATTTATCTCCTTTTAACATACTTCAGTGTTGACTTACTATGCTTGTTTATTGTCTCTCTTTGTCTGGCAAGTGTAAGCTGTGCAGATATTTTTACTATTTCCCTTGAAGATAGAATTCTTTGTGGTAGTAATATGTTTTAGTTCAGATGGCAGGTTTGGAAAGGCTTTCCCAGAAACAAGTTTCCATTCAAAGACAAGCTTCCCATTGATTTTTGATTATTTGCATCAAGACCTTTCAGTGGAGTGAAGGAAAAATTGGAAACCTGGGACTTCCAGTTGTATGAAGCCACTGACCTGCCTTCAAGATCATTCCTTGTTGATATCATCAAGAAAGAGCACTATGCTGGGTTGTAGGCAGACACGAAATCCTACAGCAAGCCAGGAGCCTGGTGCATTTTTCCCTTAAGGATGGACACCAGAAGGGTTATAAGTCTGCTAGCATGTGTAAGAAAGCACAGGATAAGTACTGAAAAGGACTTATTTTTGTATAAATGCAATTTCTTGTCTGTTTCATCTGCCCAGCTGGAGTGGCAGTAACATCAGATGGGGCCAGGCTTTCCGACTCCGGCATCTCACCACAGGCCACTACCTGGCCTTGACAGAAGACCAAGGCCTTATACTGCAAGACCGGGCAAAGTCAGACACCAAGTCCACAGCTTTCTCTTTCCGGGCATCAAAGGTAAGGTGTGATAAAGTGGACTTTGACCCTGTTCTAAAAGTGAAAACTCAGAAACCTCCAGGTAGAACTATAACTGGAAAAGAAAATAGGCTGCAACAAAGCGAAATTGGAAATTTGACCTAAGATAGATAAACACTTTCTTTTATCTTTTGAATTGAGTTCATGGAGGAATGTGTACCTTGGATGAAGGTTGAAGTCTTGAGCAAAAGGAGAGTGTGGAAAGTCCTGGAAAGTGCAAGGACCATAGGAATGGACATTGTTGCTCAAAGGCTAATGGAAACTATTGTTGTTGTTTAATGCATTCTGAGTTGTCTTTAATAAATTCCAAGTTATATTCTTCACTCCTTTAAAGCAATAGTAACATGGAGGCATGAGTTTCAGAGCTGCGTTTGTTTAAATAAAAAGGTAATTTGTTAAATAAAAGATTTAAATGTGAAAAGCATGAGTTTCAGTGCTATATTTGTTTAAATTTTTTTAATGGTGCAGAGAAGACATTCTGGACATAACATTATCTTGCAGTTATTAATACCTATATGATAGAATTTACTAGTACCTTCCTCGTTCTTTTCCTTAACTATCCCTACTCCCCAGATCTCTTAGCTTTCTCCTATCCATCTCAAACCTTCATTAAGAATGGATCCTCTGGTAGTTAGGTTAACCTCGAATTAATGGCTTTACCTTTTGATGTGTATGTAGACAACTATTCTTTTTTAGAAACCACCACCTTTAATGTTCAGTCAAGCTTCTACTCTATCTAACTCAGAGCTGGATCTAGCTGAATAGTCAGAATTGCATGCTGAGCTAACTTCTGACAGACAGTTGGATGGTCTGTCACTTTATGAGTGTTCTGGAAAGATCATCCAAGCATGAGAAGGGCTCTGCACAGATGCTTGCACAGTTATCAGGAAGTCTGCACTTCCTAAGAATATAGCTCAATATCTCCTTTGGGAGCTTCACCTTTGGTTTCATTCTTTGCTCTTTTCCAGAAATAAATCTTGATGTGTGTTCTCACCATGATTTCACTCAAGGGTTGTTGAGGATTCTGTTCGTGTAGGGCTAGGTGTGAGGCTGACAGCTGAATTTTCTGTGGGGCATCTCTGCTTCCTAATGCACCTGAAGAGGATAGTCAGCACTGTCCCCTTCTTTGGTTCAGGCGTTCAGAGTCTGTTTTCTCCCTCATTTTGTGCTCCTATGGTCTTTTTAGGCAGAGAAACTCTTTGGCATGTAGTTTTTTCTCTTTAATATTGCCCTATATCAGAATTGGGCTTTTTTCATATCTTTATTTCAAATATTAAAAGACGTGAGCTTCCTGGTCATATCTTCCTAACCGTCTCTCAAATGTCATCTTCCATCTGCCTGTCTTCCAATGGCTATTGACTCTGATTTCATTCTGGTTTTCTGAGCACGTCTTCCTCACTTTGCTATCATTTTTTTTAGATTCCCAGCGCAAGAGGGATTCTTTAAATTCAAATTTATATCTATTTAGTGAACATTTTTGCCTCCAGGAAGTGATTTAGAGCAGTGCAACTTTCTAAAAGATTCAGTGAAACAAAGCAACAGAAAAGTCATAAGAACAGAGACTGGGACATGGAGTGGGAGCTGAAGGTGGGTGGCAGTAGAAGAGGGAGGTGGAAAATAAGAAATGACTCATCGTGGCTAATGACCAAGCAAGTGTTTTCCTAAGAACGCCAGCTTGGCCCTTTCCTTATTTGAGCATTCTACCCCCTTTCTCCTTGACCCACTCAGGATATGCTGCCAGGGTTAGAACAATGACCTCGAGGTCTTTACCATTTCAAAAAGGGGCTTTTCTTCCAGCACAGGATCAGGCGGGCTTCCAGGCAGCTGGCAGGATCCTGTTCCAAGGGGACTCTTCCATTCTATTCCATTCTTGGCTCAGTCTTGTGGAACATGGCTCAGCACTGTGCTGTGGTCTCTGGGGTAAGCAAGGAAAGCTCAGAGCCCCATGGAGACCTTGTAACACTCCTTCCGCTTGGCATCACTTCTGGCCTCTGAATACATTTCCCTTCAAAGGGTCCGTTGCTTATCTCCCCAAGTTCCTCCATTTCCATGTATGGAGAGGCAAGCAGCGCGTGGCTGGAAAGTCGTCATGGTACAGCGGGGGCCATCGGCATAGCAGAGCTGGAGGCAGAAGTCACCCATGAGTCACATTGTCCTGTGCACTCGGCAGTGTGGTTACATTTCATTGGAGTCGCTATACTAGAGATTTTAAATAAGTCTCCATGCGGTAGTATTCAACCTAGCTACCTTCATTTCAATATGAAAGGAAGGGAAATTAAAATGGCCTAGACTCTATGGCAGGCCAAGATATGGCTGTGTTCCCACTGGACGTCAGGGTTTCTTTGGGACATTGTGTGGGCAGGGCTTTGGCACCTTAGACTGCGAAGCTGCACAATAAGGAAGAACATGAGGAGAACACATAACTGTCATACACCATCCAAATAACTGTAGGGGGAGAGTGCTGGAGAGGCCCTGATTTTCCTGGGCTTCCGTGTGCCTGCTTAGTAAGCATATTCTTGCCTTGCTTGGCACGGGCTTTCCTTAAATGCACTCTCTGTGCTTCCCCTCCCTGAGTGCTAGTGACAATACCCAGCAGAAAGAGGTTTGGAGCTCTGTTTCTCAACAATGTAAGGACACTGAATCATCTGGCCAGCCCTTGACTGTTACAGGTGTTATGTGACAGAGCAAGTGGCAAATGGTAGCATGAGATAGCGGTTCAGGATCTGTGTGGTGGCATAGGAGTTGGGAAGGCTGAGGGAGAGGTGGAGACAGTCAGCTGTTTCCTATGGGACTGGGGCAGAGGGCGAGGAAGCAGGGTGTTCATCTGATCCTCTCCATATGTTGGAGAATCTGAAAAAGAGAAAAAGAGACTCTTGGGAAGAGCACTGCTGGGGCTTTAGTCGTGTGTTTTGGGAGGACACTGGATGTGCTGGGTCGTGAGTCCTTTGGTAATGACGAGCTTCCCAGCCCACATTTTCTGTCAGGTTGCATTAGCCTGTGACAGTTATGACTACTAAATTGGGGACCACTGGACAGCTGCAGGTGCGTGCTAACATCCTTAGCAGCCTGCCATTACCAGGAAGATGGCAGGTGCCCCAGTGCATCTTGTATGTGCATAATAAGATGGAGGTGTGATTGAGCCTTGCTGAAAGGTGACCAAGTCCAAGAACCAGCTGCAGTTATTGGCCTGGGCCTGGCTCAAATGCAATCAGACCGAAGACTTTGAGCAGGCTGTACGAATCACATAGAATAAAGAGCAGGATGTGATCTTGATCAAGGTCCTCCTTCCCCACACTTCAGCAGATGACACAACTCAAATTGGAGGGCTAGGATGTAGTTTACTTCCAAAATACAGCATCCCAGCCTTATCCCTTTGATCTGAGAGTGGTGTTGTGTAAGACACAGCCTGGCTTCAAAGTTAGCGTAGATTGGGCCTCGATTCTCATCTGCTCTCTGTGAGACCTGGAACACAATTCTTCATCAATGTGCACCTCATTTGAAGTCTGTCATAAAAGATCATTCAGACCTGACTGCTGCCTGCCCTTCCATTGTGTCTCTTGCTACTTGCCTGAGGTTGCCTTGAGCTCCGACATACTATTTATCAGTCTTGGAACATATTTGTTTTTTTCTAACCACGAAACTTGTGCCTGGAATGCCTTTTGCCCCTCTGCACTCCACAGTGAGCACAGTGAGCACCTTCTCATGCTTTCAGGCAAGTGTCAAGTGCTCTCTGTGAGAGGAAAACCTGCTCATGCATCTTAAGGCCATCACTTCCTTGACTGGGAACCCCTGGATGACAAGGACCATGCGTACCCCACCCTGCTTTATTTTTGCATCCCAGAATGTCTTGTAGTAAGTTTGAAAAATGCTTGCTGAAGGGTTACATCAGTGTGGTCATACCTTGAAACAGAGTGAAATCCATTTCATTCTAACCTCCATTATCTTTTTTTTTTTTTTTTTTGAGACGGAGTCTTGCTCTGTCACCCAGGCTGGAGTGCAGTGGCGCGATCTCGGCTCACTGCAAGCTCCGCCTCCCGGGTTCACACCATTCTCCTGCCTCAGCCTCCCGAGTAGCTGGGACTACAGGCGCCCGCTGCCACGCCCGGCTAATTTTTTTGTATTTTTAGTAGAGATGGGGTTTCACTGTGTTAGCCAGGATGGTCTCGATCTCCTGACCTCGTGATCCTCTTGCCTCAGCCTCCCAAAGTGCTGGGATTACAGGCGTGAGCCACCGTGCCCGGCCAACCTCCATTATCTTTATAGAAACATCCTGCCATCCTTGTGTAATCATTTTGCTACTGTGCTCTCTTCCCAGTACACAACCAATGAGAGAGATTCATTTTATTTTGAACATCTAAGTCAAATTTCTATGAACTTGATTTCACATCATTTTTCCATGGTCTTGACATTGCAAGGCCATTCCCACAAGGATTTCAGATGATGTGATTTAATATTTACTCTGGCACGGCAATATCGTCTGTTTAGATGTCATGACTCAATGTCAGTTTACAGCATTGAATTTTTTTCAGGGAAGGGTAATAATGTTAAAGCAGGCCTTATATATAGCCACTTATTGTAAAGCCACTTTAAAAGTGCTTTAAAAAGCCATTTTAAATGACTACACCATACGTCTTGAATGACTGGGATAGAATCTCAAATGTTGCCTATTTCATAGTGTAAGGGTATAGAGCTATCACTGTTCCCAGTTGGAGGAAATTTTTCCTCACTGTATAAAAACATTAAATTCAGTTTAGTAAACATTTATGAAACATCTATGTGCTGAGCATGGTGTTCTTGGCCAAATGTGACTTCCCTGCCTACCTTTCACATGCCCTTTAACCTCGGCAGCCACAGCACCCCTAACCAAGGTGACAGCTGTGCTCGTGGTGCACCTGTCTCTGAAACTCTGGTGCAGAAACAGCGCTGTTTTTGCCAGTCCCCTTGCTTGCTCCGTTTTCTCACCAAGTTATCCACTGGGGAAAGGGAGGGTATGGAGCAAAGGAGGGAAGGGGAGAGAAGAAAATATAGATAGTAAGATTCAAATGCCTAAAGACAACATCACTTACTGCAGCTTCATTTTAAATAAAATCTACAAAGGATTTTTAAACTTTAAGTTGATGTGCTTTCTCTAGTGTTTATTGTTCAAAGTGGACCAAATAGAGAGTCATTCAAGGAAAACCTTGGGCTTTGAAGTGGAAGAAGCCTGGGTTTGAACCCTGGCTCTGCCATATGCTGTTCATATGTTTTGTAAAAAACAGAGATTTTTTTTAAAAAGTGTGTCTTGAAAGATTGCTGTGAAAATTAAATGAGACCAGGAAGATGACCCGGTAGTTTTCTTATCCATAAAATGGAAGTAATGCTGCTTATCTCAAGGTGGTGGTGCAAGGGTTAAATGAGAAATACGGAGAAAAGAGCCCAGTACAGTGACTTCTGCTCAAGAAATATGCCTTCCCCAATAAGGCAGATGAATCTGCTTCCCAGCATGTAGTAAACAGAGGAAGGCATTCCTCCTCTTCCCACACAAAGCTTGGGGCCAGCTAGACTCTTACCAATGTTCTGTTGTGTGTGGGTTTTAAGGGCAATACGAAGATCTCAAATTCTAGATGAGAAAGTCTTAAGGGGGCTATACTGATATAGAAACAAACCCAAAGGTGATTCCTCAAGGTTTCTCCAGAGACACCTGGAAATAGTGGGCTAACCAGGAGTTTCTTGAAGGCTCACCCCAGCATCCATGAATGGGCTCTGCCTTCCCATATCTACTTTTCCTCTGAAACATTTCTGGGTGCCTACAGTCCTGTATTGTAAAAGGTACTTTCTTGTCATCTGTAAACACAGGTGGCTTAATTGTATTAAATAACACATTTCACTCTAATTAATAAGCATGGATTAGAAGCTACTCCATTCCACGTATCATCCTAGATACTAATGGCATAACTTAACAACTCAGCTATCTCCAGCCATATTTCTTGTCAGCCCATCACTCACATTGATGCCAGAATGGTTATTCTAAGATGCAACTCTGTGTTTCAGTGGCTTTCCATTACTTACACTAGCTTTTCCCGAGAGGTATTCCAAACAGTGATAATAGTGGGAGGAAATAAACAAAATGCTGCATTAGAGTTCAAAAGGTCATTTTGATTTTTTCATTGATGCTGATGTTTTGTTTTTACCAAAGGACTAACAAGAGCTTATACGATCATAATATTCCCTTTGACTCTTAGAAGAAGATTCAGTATTTGTCCACAGTCATCTTTTTCCCACACGAAGTCTGTTAACAACATGAGCTTGAGAAACATGAACCTGTAGAATAGAATTCAGAGTCCTTAATTTTTGCTCTCCTCTCTTTCTGGATTCCAGCATTCTTCTAGCCATGCAGTGCCCCTTTTACTAGAAAGCCAATCCCTTCCTCATTTCCCTTCAGTCCTCTCTCCCCTGGCTGCACTCACATCAGGTAGAAATTCTTGTATAAAACCATCCCTAACTCCTCGGTAGAGTTATTTTTTCTTCCAAACTCCAATTGTACTCTGAATATAGACCATACCACCTTGTTGTGCTTGTTGATTTATATGTGTAACTCAAAATTTGTATGAACCTAAAGCCATTTTCTAATAGTATTATATGTTTTCAACTTTTTCTTCATATTAACCTTTAAGCAACGAAACTATTGGTGTGATTAATTACTTAACTGTGCTACTGGTAATGGCAACTGTTCAGATATTCTGTTCAAATGAATTATACCTGGCTTTGGAATTGTACCTGATTTTGGATTATGTTCTATTACTTACAACTATGTGGCTTTGAGCAAGTTGCTCACACTCTGCAAGCCTCAGTGTTACCATCTATAAAGTAGGATAATACAAGCCGTAGGGCCATTGAAAGATTTAGAGAAAATATAAAGTGTCATGTGTGATACATACCACTTTGTAGGTCCCTGGTAAATTCACGTGATGGCATTTTCATTGTAAAGTACTTAGCACAATACCTAGTTTGAACCAGGCACTGGGCAACTATTGGTTCTAGTTTCTTTATTTTTTATTTCTTTTTTGAGACAGAGTCTCGCTCTGTTGCCAGGCTGGAGTGCAGTGGCACGATCTTGGCTCACTGCAACCTCCGACTCCCTGGTGCAAGCAGTTCTGCCTCAGCTTCCTGAGTAGCTGGGATTACAGGCACGCACCAACACACCCAGCTAATTTTTGTATTTTTAGTAGAGACAGGGTTTCACCATGTTGGCCGGGATGGTCTTGATCTCCTGACTTCGTGACCCACCCACCTCGGCCTCCCAAAGTGCTGGGATTACAGGCGTGAGCCACCACGCCCGGCCGGGTTCTAGTTCCTTTCTTCATCCTTCCAGGAATATTAAACCAATCTTGGCAACTTGATCATCTCCAGCCAAACATTTAATATTCCAGGAATATTAAACCAGTCGTAGCAATTTGATCATCTCAGCCAAATACTAATATGACAATTATGATGTGGTCATGAGCATTTCCTTAATAAGCTGTCAGTGGAGGCAGAGGATAATGGTTACTGCCCTTCAACACATATTAGGCCAGATGACCTCTTCCTTCTTAGAATCAGCTTAGCATCTAACATAAACAAGGTTGATGCAGATAAACAGATACAGATTGAATGCCTGCAGAACAATAAAACAATAAATGATTTGCAACCAGTTTTAAGCATCGTATGAAATACAAAGACAAAGAAACCTCAGTTTTGTTTTTTTTTTTTGAGAACTTTTTAAATTTATTTTTTATTATACTTTAAGTTCTAGGGTACATGTGCACAACGTGCAGGTTTGTTACATATGTATACACTTGCCATGTTGGTGTGCTTCACCCATTAACTCGTTATTTACATTAGGTATATCTCCTAATGCTATCCCTCCCCCCTTCCCCCCCACCCCACAACAGGCCCCGGTGTGTGATGTTCCCCTTCCTGTGTCCAAGTGTTCTCATTGTTTAGTTCCCACCTATGAGTGAGAACATGCGGTGCTTGGTTTTTTGTCCTTGCAATAGTTTGCTGAGAATGATGGTTTCCAGCTTCATCCATGTCCCTACAAAGGACATGAATTCATCATTTTTTATGGCTGCATAGTATTCCATGGTGTATATGTGCCACATTTTCTTAATCCAGTCTATCATTGATGGACGTTTGGGTTGGTTCCAAGTCTTTGCTATTGTGAGTAGTGCCGCAATAAACATACGTGTGCAAGTGTCTTTATAGCAGCATGATTTATATACCTTTGGTATTGTGGAAGACAGTGTGGTGATTCCTCAGGGATCTAGAACTAGAAATACCATTTGACCCAGAAATCCCAGTTTTACACCTTTGGCATTTTCAATCTGGCAGGGGGCAGCTAGTATACTAACAGCAATACATGTTTTTAAAATGTAGATTTTATTATTCAGGTATGATGAAGGCAATAAATCAGGAGACAGTCAGCATTGAAAAAGAACACTTGTTACTCACAGTTGCCAAGAGGAATGGACACGCCATACCACACAGGGCCACATAGAGAAGCGCCATCCTCCAGGAGGCAGAGAGAGTGAGGGGAAGCTGGGGGAAAGCCTTTTCGTGGTTTGCGTAGAAAGGGATGGGCTAGGCAGGATAAATAGGCATAGGGTTGGCTACTTTGAATAATTTCATCAGGCTCTGGAGCGTGGGAGTTGCTATTAGTTGTCTGGTACCGGCCTTGGGGAAATTAGTCTAGGGGAATGGGGGTCCAGAGGGTAAAAGAGGAGGTTGGCTTTATGCGCTTTGGGTTGGTTTTGCATATAAAAGGTGAGTCCTGGGTTTGCATACCCAGATGAGTCCTTTACCATTTTAGGAATTGGCTAGCCCTGGAAAGGACAGTCCCTTCAGGGTCCACAAAACCATGAGATCACAGAATGTGTACAGGTATCCTCTGGCTTTGGCTAAGTAGAGAAGGCTTGATGGATGGGATGTTGTGCTATGTTCCTTTATGTGATCATCAGTCAGGTGCAGCCATGTGAGGAGATACAGGAGAGGCTTAGGAAAACAAAGTTTATTATACTCACAGGTCCTAGCAACAGGAGAAGTGCCACGCCATGCAGGGTCACATAGGAAAGCACCAGCTTTGGTCAGGAGGCAGACAAGGGGCAGAAGCAAGGTGACAGCCTACGCTACCACTTTTGTTGGGGTTTCCATGGTTAAGGCAAGGCAGGGCTGGGTAAACAGTTTGGGATTTGCTAGTTTGAGTAATTTCAGGGGGCTGTAAGCTATAGAGGTGGTCCTTATCTGCCTAGTACCTGGCCTTGGGAAGGCAGAGGAATATTGCCTCCTGGAACGTATGAGCCAGCTAGAGGAGGTCTGGCTGTGAATTGATTAGATTGCATATCAAAGGCATGCAGCTGAGCCCTTTGCTACCTCTAACAAGAAAGGCAGTCTCTCCCCAGCCAGAAAGGTTTTAAAAATACTGAAATACCACAATATACAGAAGATATGAAATATAAACAATACAGATGTAGAGATGCCAAGGTGAGGCTGGGGAATTCCAAACAGAAAGTGTAATGTCAGTAAAGGCCCAGAGAAGGGGAATATTTGGTACACAAATATAAGTACTCTTAGTCCAATTTGGTTAGAGCATTTGGGGTATAAGAGCTTTAGAGATAACAATTGTATTCCATAGGAACTTGGGAGTTATTGAAAGAGAATGATTGGATTAGCTCTGTTTTTTAGAAAGTTTCCATTTCTAGCAGTAGGGTGACTGCAGCTGGGGCCATATTCAAGTAAAAACAGAAGGGAGCATTAGTTCATACTCAAGTCAAAAGAAAATCACCAATGTGCTGTCAATAAAATCAAGCCTCTCCATCACTGAGCTCTTTAATTTCCTTTACTGATTTATCATTATTGTTTAGGGTTGCATTGGGTTGTTTTTCATATGGATTTTGTCTCTAGATCTTTGTTTGTTTTTGTTGCTGTTCTATTAAATTAGAAGTGCCCACTGCAGTGACTACCATAGAATTTGGAAGCTGATGCTGTTTTGTAAAAACAAAGACACAGAAACACTCCTTTCTATACAGAATAATGATTCGTCTATTTCAGTAATTCCAGAAAAACAGATCTTTGTATTTTTTTTTTTTTGCAAAGCCATGTTTAAATAAGTGAAAGGCAAGAAAGTAATGAAGTTACCATATTCATTGATAGTTGGATAATATGAATTATTTTAATCAGGAGCTATTAGAAATCACTGTAATTATTCATATTTAACAGTTGTGGTGTGCATAATTTTTAACCACTGCATTGGCTATGGTTAGAGAGCAGATTAGAGATGAGAATTTTGGCGTCTTTTCAGTCCTGTTACTGGCCTGAGTGTCTCCAGAGCTGTGAATATTTCTGCAGTGAAAATCGAGTATCCATTGTTTTATAGAATAAATGCATTCTTGATGAATTGCCTATAAAGAAAATCCCATATATCAAATACTACTTTCCTATTAGCTAATGTTATAAAATCAGAAATATACTTTTCTGGAAATAATCTTTTTGAAAAATTCATACTTATCCTTGGATGTTATGTTGCTGCTTGAAAAAAATAAGTCATAGTTAATAATCCAGCCAATGTTTCAACACACACATTTAAAAGAAAAAGAAATTTCTTGTAAAATACTAATATTGCTCCAAGTGATCCTTTAAATGCCGTGCAAAATAATTTTGTTTTTATGAAAGCTTGAAGGAAAATAAGAGTTGAAATGAAAAATAAATGTGAAAGAAAAAATTACTCAGCTATATATATTCTCTCAATATATGTCCATTAAGTAATTGATAGGTGTTGAACTTTGTTATAAATCCAAAGTTAATTGAAATTTGGCCTGTGCCCTTGATTTTTTTCATAGCCTGACAAAAAGAAAATGTCGTATAGACAAACACATTTTACATTATGATGTGCTAAGTGCCCAATAAAGCAATAAGACTGTGCTGGGGAAGAACAGCAGGAGAGACTAACTCTTCCCTTACAGAGGTAACCTCTGAGCAGGGTTTTGCAGGGTGAGTAGTAGTTTAGAGTAGGAGAAGAACGCAGACTCTGGAGCTGGACTTCCTGATTTAAATCCTGTCATTACTTCCTGAATCATCTTGGGCAAATTTACCTCCCTCATTTTCTCATCTGTAAAATTGGAATGGCATTTGTAGCTACATCAGAGGCTACTATGGAGAGTTAAACCGTGTAAAGAACTTAGAACATTGTATTGAGCATGGTAATGACTCAATACATATGCTGCCATTTGTTCCACTATTAAGAATGAGAAGAATGTGGAGGCTGAGGTGGGTGGATTGCTTGAGCCCAGGAGTTCAAGGTCAGCCTGGGCAACATGGGGAAACCCTGTCTCTGCAAAACACAAAACAACAATAACAAAAATACAAAAGATTAGCCAGGCATAGTGGCCTGCACCTGTAGTCCTAGCTACTTGGGAGGGTAAGGTGGGAGGATCACTTGAGCCTGGGGGCAGAGGTTGCAGTGAGCCAAGATTGTACCACTGCACTCCAGCCTGGGCGACAGAGTGAGACCCTGGGCTCAAAAAGAAAAAAAAAAAAAAATGTTTATGCAAATAGGTAATAGCCATTTTTTATTCTGTGAAAGTTCAAATTGCTGCCTGCTTAATGGTTTTTACAAATGAGCAATTTAATGCAAGATGTAGAAAAGAAATGGAAATAGGGTGTAACCATTCAGAACAGAACCACGGAGGCCCTGATTGATGAGGAGGGGAAGAAGTTACCATGCGTCAGAGGTCTACCTCATGACACGCTATTGTGACAGGTACTTCAGATTGTCACTAAGCTGTTACCTGATGCACAGGAAGTCCCTTTTCCACACTGGAGAATAGGCAGTGAAACAGTGACAACTGAAGAATGAAACCGCTTGACTACAACACACCACTGAGGAGGCCCTAAGAGACTGATACACAGATTACTACATTAGCTTCAGCCACAGTAGTAACCCCTGCCTATTCAAAGGGTCTCCTTTCTCTGCAGGTTTTTATAAGAAATTTTTACGTGAAATCAATAGATATGATGAAAGCCTCTGAGTCAGTGCATTTGTGACAGATAACCATTACAATTATGGAAGATGTCACTCGCTGGAAATAAGTTAATTGGCTAGTAACAGATTACTTATTAAGGTATGTAAATCAGGATGAGGAAAGTAGAAAATATAGTGAAGAATTACACAAAATTGGAACAGAAGAGAGAGCTTATTAGGTGTCCCCTTTTCCCATGGATTTAAATAATCACTGAAGTAACCAGAACTCGAAAGCCAGTGATTTTACAGTTAACAAGAGAAAAGGGAAACAAGTCTTTCTGAAATCCCGGCTTGGACAGGCACATCATGATTATTTTGGTAACCAGTTGCCTGGCTTACAGGTTCTTCATCGGTGATTCGTTTTGTATATTGAGCTTCTAATTTAATCAGATATGCCTATGTTTGTTTCTTTTTGTGTATGAATTAGGAACTCAAGGAGAAATTAGACTCCAGTCACAAGCGAGACATAGAAGGCATGGGAGTTCCAGAAATCAAGTATGGAGATTCTGTCTGCTTTGTGCAGCATATAGCCAGTGGTCTGTGGGTGACCTACAAAGCACAAGATGCCAAAACTTCCCGCCTGGGACCTCTAAAAAGAAAGGTGAGAGTCAGAATGTCTGTCTACAAATTGTTTTACCCCGAGTTGGAAGCAACTAGGCAATAGAAGTGATTCTGAGAACCAGGTGGACATGATTGTGATTTACTTCTTACTATTCAGAAGAGTTATTTTGTGATAGATTGTACACAGTTTCTCCAATACTTCAGCCTAATTTGGATACTTTGACCCCATATCCGATGGGGGAATAAATACACAGCAAATCTGTGAGGAGGAGGTGATGTGTTTAATGCACTCCAAAACCTCATCTAAATGACTTTTGGTGATGTGCTGTCTTGGGATTATCCACATCATTGCTCCCTTCATTTCAGTGGATAATTGAGTTATTGTGCAGTTTTCATAATAGACTAAATAGATCTCTACAGAGAAAATGCAGATTGCATAATAACAAGCCCGCAGGAACCCACTGGCAGAAAGAAGGGATGTTGTGGAATGACACTGTATCCACAGATTGTATCTTGATTTGAGTGGTGCATCACAGCCTGCTCCAGTGAGAAAAACTAGCTTGGGTACATGCAGCATCTATTTACCAGAAAGTCAATTGCTGTAACAGTGTTTCTTTTGGTGGGAACCAAATAATGGATGTCAAGGATGTGATGCTTTTATTCCTGAAATACCCTTATAAAATATGGGTTTAAATAGTCAACTAGCCCCAGAATAAGGTGCTAGGAGGCACTGTGCTCTGTAGTTGAGGTATAGCAGCCTAAGGTAGTGATGATGAAAAGTTTTCCAGAATGCAGGTTATGGTAAGAAAGGATGTTGAGAATGAACATAAGGTAATATCTTAATTCTGTGTAAGGCAACACAGACTAGGAAAATATCCAGAAAATGGGAAATGAAATGATCAAGAGGGGATAGAAAATAGAATAAATAAGAGACCACATAATCTGGCTTGTATGAGACCAACCCTTCCTCTGAAAACAACCGCAAAGGCTGGATACAGTACCTTCAAAAAAAATGGAAGGTTTCAACAACCAAGCCACCCAAAACATAAGCACAAAATATTGCACATAGAACATAAGTGCACTAAGGTGAGCCTACCTTGATCTTTGTTTTCTCCTTCAGCACATTTGCCGATTTGCAGAACTAGGGCATGGGATCTTGCATTAGCTCAATTGTGCTAAAGAGTCAGATTGGACATAGGTGCAGCCAAGGCTTCTGGGACTCAAGGGGCCACGAGTCCAGAGTAGAGAGAACTGCAAAAACATGAGCCTAAAATTCTACATGCGGTTTCCTCTAGAATCCTAAGCTGACCATGGATGGGGTGTGAAGCCAAAATAGTAACGCAAAACTGCTGTGATAATGAAGAGCAAAGCAGAGATGTTGACATTATGACAGTACTAGGGATGTACAAGTCAGGGTTCGGGGTATGACAAATTGGAATTGCCCTGGAAAATACAGGAGGCTTTCTGCTGATCTTTAGAAGAGCTACACCCTTGGAATGAGGGCTACATGCTGGGAATAAGAACAAATCAAAAATAAATGCCAAAAATCCATCCTCTATTCTTACCAGCCTATCAGAAGAAACTTAAATCCTCTGTAGAGTGCAGTAATACCATCTAGAGCCTCTACAGTTTTTCAAACCTACTAAGGCAATGGTAGCATTTAAAGAAAGTGGAATTTGTGGATCTTGGCTGTAACTCTCGGTGGGCAGGGACACAGTACAAGGACTCTGTAAATGTGGAGAGATCTCATTTTGCATTGTTGACTTACTGTGCCTGGCCATGCCTTTCTCTTCTAGGACCATAGCCCACAGATTCATTTAACTGTTAGAATGTATGTGTGAATTTGGGAGGTGCTTTTATAAACTCTCTCCAGCTGGTGTGATGGTGCTCAGCCCTCGACAGGGCTACACTGCATCAAGTGCCCTCTCTAAAAATACAAAGGATGTCTAAATCTGTGTTGTGTTTTATGAAATGAACAAAACAATAATCAAGAAAAACCAATCGAGCACAAACAGAATGAAACAACTGATGAGTACCCACTTTAAAGCACCCTCTTTCCTATTCCCATCTTAGGCTTCTTCTCCCTGCTCTTCAGTTGTAAGATTTCTCCGAGAGAAGGAAGTACCTTAGGAACTGGGCTGCTGAGATCAATAGGGTTCATAATAACAACATTCTAACAACTGCATTTCCCCCGGCCAGTTTTAAATGTGTTATCTGAACAAGCAAAACCTAAGAATTTCAGTCTTTAAGGACCAGAAATCTGGGACCCAGGCCAAAGTAAACACAGTGGCAATGTATTGCTAAACCCAAATGCAACATTGCTAACCAGTTGCTGAGATGTTCTGACAAAGTAATATTTTCTAACAGTCAGTGATTCCAGTGGTAACAGTATACTTTGCTAATGTTTACACTGCAGTATATAGATGGGATGCAAAGTCTTGTTTCAAAAATGAACAAGCAGGTATTCTATTTCATCATATCAGGAAGTACCTTCAAAATAATAAAAAGGAAGAGATGTTTCACATGGAAAAGAAAATAAGTTGTTTCTTTATGCTAAAAATGAGAGAGACCAACAATCTTCATTCTATAGATATTTTCTAGAGCCACACGTTTTGTCTGTGTTGACATGTAGACTTCCAGGATCTACACTTTGTCTCTCTTTGCTTACTTCCATCAGGAGGAAACCAGGCCAGGGAACTTGGATCAGGATTTGACCTTGACTTTTGAACCAGGATCAAACTATCTCACTTAACATCTTCACATGCTTGATCATTTTAAGGGAAAAAGCCACTGACCTCTACACAAAAAGCTGGTAGTCCCAAAAAAATTGTGCTATGATATCCTTAGTGACAAGTAGATAAGCTTAGCTTCCAGATAACTGATCTAACATCAGTACTATTCTGCCTCTGCTAACAAACACTCATGAGCACCTATTAGATTCTAGGTACCATGCCAATTGACTACATGTAAATCATTGAATCCTCCAACCCTCTAAGATAAGTCTATTTGCAGATGGTGAAACCCAAAGCAAATAGGGTTAAGTAACTTGCCCAAGGTCACATAGCTGGAAAGTGGCATAGCAGGACTAGACAAAGGTCTGCTGGTATCAGAGCCCATGCTTTCAAATTTACTCTCTAGCCTCCAAGAGAAGCCAGATACCACCTTGAGCTGCTTTCCCCAGCCCTACAATTAACTAACTCAGTGTAGTTGGTCTTCAGTCGAGAAACCAAGCCTGATCCCAGTACAGAATTTTGCTTTAAATTGCCTGTCTTTTTCTTCAATTCATCTCTGGAGGAAAAGGCTTTGAACACAGTGACTTTTCCCATTTCCAAGGGTAAGATTCTATGTTCGTTTTAAGAGAAAAATCAATTATGAGGTATGTTATCACCCTTTCAAATCTAGGCCTGAGGAATATGTGGTAACTCATACCATGGTGGCACATAAAATTTCATTTTCATCAAAGCACTGTGTCTAAGGAATGATTCACATGTCACTAATAGGGCATATGGGTGCAATAACTTCGCTAATGTCCCATTCTCAAAATGGACCCAGGGGAGCTTATTTGGAGAAAGGAATAAGAGGGATGAGGGAAATACGGCGGGAAATGTTGACTGCCCATATGTGGAATAATTGTAACCTAGAGCTCCCGTCCCTTGCCTGTGGGTAGGTCATACTCCATCAGGAAGGCCACATGGATGATGGATTAACACTGCAGAGATGCCAGCGTGAGGAGTCCCAGGCTGCTCGGATCATCCGGAACACTACAGCCTTATTCAGCCAGTTTGTCAGGTATGTTAGCTCCTTTCCTCCTCTACCTAGTGAGTTTGACTCTGTGGCCTTCCAACACCACCACCCACCTCCTTTTGATACTGTGAATGTTTTCAGGAAATAATGATACACCAGCAAAGAGTTTTACCATCAAGAGCTTGAGACTGAAACATATTTCCTACATAGGTGAACTCCTACTAGCTTCATCCTTTGTTCAACAGATGCCCAAACCCCATTAGTTACTCAGATTGGAGTGATGAATATCCAAGATCTTTGTGTGAAAATTAAGTGAAAAGAGTTGGAGTGCATAGGTCCATTTTATATTTGTGTGTAAAGAGAGAAAGAGCAAAGAGGAACTGATACACTCCCCCATGTGTTATGTAGAAAGGGTTTCTACAGTCATTCAGAATTGCTGCTATGGTTTGGATCAAAGTAGCTTTGCACTGGAAGCCTTGGGTTACCCAACTGTGGCTGCGGCTTAAATGGGAAAATTAACTGAACTGTCTGCTTGGATCATAATCCCTCCAGTCTAAATAATGCTTCCAAAACAGAACTCTGCAAATTGTTTTCACTGATTACCATGAGAAACTGATTCTGTTGTGAACTGTGCAGTGTTCCAAGACCATTCTTCTCTTGTAGGAAAATCTCTCTAAAGCCAAGGGGTGTAAATTGCATGTGTGAATTTGCATGAAATGATAACTTTTTTTTAGATCTTGACTTTTCTTGCTGTTGAAGGACTACAGTCCAAGGGATGTGTATTAGGAAATAGAGTAGCTGCCATTGCAGTTCAGAGTAAACTTTTACTTCTTGTTTAAGTAATAAGATAAAGTAGGTAGGTGGTTTAGCCTCGCTACTGGGGCTCAGGTTCCTTCCATCTTGCTGCTCTGACATCTCCCACAGATTCTTAAAGTTCTTCCCTGGACCAGAGCATCAGCATCACTTGCAAACTTGTTAAAAATGCAGATTCTCAGGTTTTACCTCAAACCCACTGAATCAGATACCCTCAGAATAAGATCCAGCAACTCATATTGTTATAGGTCCTCCAGGTAATGCTGATGCAGTTAAAGTTTAAACTTGACAATAGAGATCTTAACCTTGGCCACATGCTAGATGTATCTGGGGAGGTTTTAATACCCTGATGCCCAGGCTACGTCTTAAACCAATTGCATCAGAATCTGCAGATGTTGGATTCCAATGCCAGTATTTTATTGAAGCTCCCTAGGTGATTCTATTTTCATTCACATGGCCAAAATGTCCAGAATAGATAAATCTATAGAGGAAAAAAGTAGAGGCAGAAGTGGAGTTACCTAGGGCTGGGGTGTCTTAGGGGGAAGGGAGAGCAACTGCTACTGTGTAAAGCTTTTTGGAGAGCTGATGAAAACATTCTGAAACTGATCATGACAAAGGTTGCACAACTCTGAATATTCCAAAAGCTAGTGAACCATTGAATTGTGCTCTTTAAATAGGTTACTGTATGATATGTGAACTGTATTTCAATAAAGTTGTTATTTTAAAAAGTCAGTGGGAGTTATGTGCCTGACAATGGGAAAATTATTTTTAAACATCTTTATTGAGGTAGAATTTACATATTACAAAATTCATCCTTTTAAACGTACAGTTCCGTGAGATTTTATTTTTTGTTTTTTGTTTGAGATAGGGTCTCACTGCAGCCATTCCGCCATCCAAGCTCAAACTCTCCTCCCACCTTAGCCTCTTGAGTAGCTGTGACCACACATAAATACCATCACACCTGGCTAATTTTTAAATTTTTTGTAGAGTTGGGGTCTCACTATGTTGCCCAGGCTGGTCTCAAATTGCTGGACACAAGTGATCCTCTCACCTCAGCCTCCCAAAATGTTGGCATTATAAGCATGAGCCACCATCGCTGGCCAATTCAGTAAGTTTTAATATATTTATTTGCAGAGCCTTACAACCATCACTGCAGTTCAGTTTTAGAACATTTCCATCACTCCAAAAATATCTCCTATGCTCATTGCAGTTTATTCTAGTTGCCACCCACAGCCCTAGGCAACCACTAATCTGCTTTCTGTCTCAATTTAATACATTAAATTAATAAATCATAAAATATGTTGTCTTTTGAATCTGGCCTTTTCACTTAGCATTATATTTTTGAAGTTTATTCATTTGTTTCCTCACCTTTTTATTGATGAAGAGTATTCTTGTGTGTGTGTGTGCATGTATGTGTGTGTAGAGTGAAAGATCTATATAGATAGAGATGCACATATATCACATTTTATTCATTCAGTTGATGAACAGTTGATAGTTTCCATTTTGATTACTAAGAACAATGTTTCTATGGATATTAGTGTAAAAGTTTTCAGATATGGTTTCCATTTCTCTTGGGTAAATACTTAGGAGTGAAATTGCTGAGTCATATATAAAATTGTATAACTTTTTGTTGTATTTTTATTGTGGTAAAATATACATCACATAAAACTTATCATTTTAGCCATTTTTAGGTTTAGTGTCATCACTACTATCCATCTCCACGTTTTGATCATCCCAAACTGAAACTCTGTATTTATTAAACGAGAACTCCCTATTCTCTGTCTCTCAGCCCCTTATAACTTCTACTTACTCTCTGCTTCTATGAGTTTAACTATTCTCAGTACCTCATGTAAGTGGAAGCACACAATATTTGTCCTTTTGTGTCTGGCTTATCTCACTTAGCAAAATATCTTCAAGGTTTGTCCATGTCGTAACATGCAACATTTCATTCCTTTTTAAGGTTGAATAATATTCCACTGTATATAAATACCATGTTTTGTTTATTCAATTGCGTATGTTTTACTTTTTAAGAAAATGAAAATCTATTTTCCAAAGTGGATGTACCATTTTACATTTCTCTTAGAAATGTCTGAAGTTCCTGTTTCGTTACATCTTTTCCTACATTTGTTACTGTCTGACTTTTTGATTGTAGCCATACTAGAAGTAATATCATGGTGGTTTTAGTTTGAATTTCCGGAATGAATAATAATACTGGACATCTTATCATGTGCTTATTAGCCATTCATGTATCTTCTTTGGTAAAATGTAATTAAGTATTTTGCCTTTTTAAGTTGGGTCATTTGTCTCAAAATTTGAGAGTTCTTTGTATCTTCTGATTACAAATTTTTTGCCATATTTATGATTTGCAAATATCTTCTCTTGGTCTTTGACTTTTCTTCTCTTTTTTTTAAAATGTTGTCTTTTGAAGCACAAACATTTTAATTTTTTATTAAGTTCAATTTAACATATTTATGGATTGTGCTTTTGGTGGCATGTCTAAGAACTCTTTACCTTACTCAAAATCATCATGATTTTCTCCTCTGTGTTTTTCTAAAAGTTTCAAAATTTCAGCATTTACATTTAGGTCCGTGATCTATTTTGAGTGTATTTCTGTGCATAGTATGAGGTAAAGGTTTAAATTAATATTTTTGCATGTGGCCATATGGATATCAGATTTTTCCCTGCACAGTTTTCTGGAAAGACAATATTTCCCCATCAAGTTATCTTGGCACCTTTGTCAAAAGCCAAGTGATCATAAATATAAGAGTTCTTTTTGGGCGCTTAGTTCTGTTCCATTGATCTATATACCTGTCATTATTCCAAAATAACACTGTCTTAATTAATGTACCTTTATAGTAAGTATTGAAATCATGTACAGTGAATGCTCCAATTTTTTACTTTTCAAAATTGTTTTGGTGCTTCTGGGTCCTTTGTATTCCCATGTAAATTTTAGAGTGAGTTTATTAATTTTTGTCCAAAAAAAATTCTGCTGGAATTTTGATGGGTATTAAATTGAATCTAGAGATCAGTTTTGGAGGACTGTTATCCTCATTAAGTCTTCCAATCTACAAACATAAAATGTCTATTTATTCTTTAATTATTTTCGGGAAGATATTGTGGTTTTTATTATATGTCTTGCACTCCTTTTATGAAATGTATTCCTATGTATTTGATTCTTTTTGGTGCTATTACAAACAGAATTATTTTTTTGATTTCATTTCAGATTATTTTCTGGTATATAGAAATTAAGTTTTAAAAATATTGATCTTATGTCATTGACCTAATTGAAATTATTTATTAGTTCAGTGGGCTTTTTGGGGAGCAGGTGGATTCTTTAGAATTTTTTACATACAGGATTATGTCATCTGTGAATAAAAAGTGCTTTATTTTTTTCTTTCCAATAGGGATGCCCTTTATTTATTTTTCTTGCATGATTGCACTGGCTGGAACATCCACTACAATGTGGAATAAAAGTGATGTGAACAGACATTCTTGTCTTGTTCCTAATCTAAGATGGGGGTGGGGAGAGGGTGGGAAACACCAATTTTTCACCATTAAGTGTGATATTGACTGTAGGGTTTTTGTAGATACCCTTTATCAGATAGAGGAAGTTCCCTTCTATTCCTAGTTTGTAGAGAGCTTTTATCTTGAATGAGCATTAGATTTTTTCAAATGCTTTTTCTTGGTCTATCGATATGACCATATAGTTTTGTCCTTTGTTAATGTGGTTTATTACATTAACTGGTGGAAAATCGGGTATTGATGTTTCTGTTACTGTTGAATTGTCATCTTCTACTTCAATTCCATCAGTTTTTGCTTCACATATTTTGGTTTCTGTTGTTAGGTGCTTATATGTTTATAATAGATATGTATTTCTGATAAATTTGCCCTTTTGTAATTTTAAACTATTTTTCTTTTTTCTCTATGAACAGTTCTGTCTTAAGTCTATTTCATAGAGCCATTCCAGGTGTCTTCAATGTGCAGATTATGTTTTTTGTTTGTATGGCATATTGTCTTCAATCTTTGTACTTTTAACCTATTTGTGTCCTTGAATATAAAGTGTGTCCCTTGTAGACAACATATATTTGATTTTTAAAACTAGTCTGACAATCTCTCCCTTTCATTGGTATGCTTAATCCATTTATATCTAATGTAATTATATAGATAACTGGATTTATGTCTGCCACTTTGCTATTTATTTCTTATGTCTCTTTTGTTATTTTTTGGTCTTCTGTTCCTCCCTTACTACCTTTTTTTGTGTTAAATAGATATTCTCTAGTGTAACATTTTAATTAACTTGGGTTTTTAAAAATACTTTTTTGAGGAGTTATTTTCTTAGTGGTTGCTCTAGGGAACTTAATATATATTTAACTTGAAATAATCCACTTCAGGTTAATACTAACTTAACAAATAAAGCAACTCTGCATTAACATTTTTCCATTCTTTGCCTACTCCTTTGTGATAATATTGCCATATATATTACATCTTCATAAATTATAAGCTCAGCAACACAGTTTTATAATTATTTTATGAAGTTGTTTTTTGAATCAATTACAGGAACAAAAAAGAAAGATACATATTTTTATATTGTTTCTGGTATTTACCTACATAGTTACCTTTACCAGTGTTCTTTATTTCTTTGCGTGGATTCTAGTTACTGTTTGGTGTCATTGTCTTTCAGCCTGAAGGACTTCCCTTATTATTTCTTACAAGACAAGCCTGTGACTATTTGCTGATGGACCTGTGTGTGTGGGCTGAATGACAGTTGGAGGTTCAGGCAGTTTAGAGTTCTATCCTGGATTTTGTTTTCTGCTTGTGTGGGAATGAATAGATAGCTAGGGTCCTCTCCAGCTTTTCCCGAGCATGTGTGTGGCTTTGCCCACTGCCTACTCTGCCCTGTTAGAGCTGTTTTGCCATTAGGTGGTAGGGGGAGGGAGATGGAAGCATCAACAGGCTGGAACACCATAGATTCCGACTGTTCTTCCTAAGGCTCATTAAATTAAAAAAAATATATGTATATATATACACATATACACACACACACATACACACACACACACACACACACACACACACACACACACATATATATATACTGGGCTGGGCACAGTGGCTCACACCTGTAATCCCAGCACTTTGGGAGGCCGAGGCAGACGAATCACCTGAGATCGGGGGTTCAAGACCAGCCTGACCAACATGGAGAAACCCCATCTTTACTAAAAATACAAAAATAGCCGGGCATAGTGGCGCATGCCTGTAATGCCAGCTACTCAGGAGGCTGAGGCATGAGAATCACTTGAACCCAAGAGGTGGAGGTTGCAGTGAGCCAAGATCGCGCCATTGCCCTCCAACCTGGGCAACAACAGCGAAACTCTGTCTCAAAAAATAAAATAAAAAATAAAAATAAGATAAAATAAACACTTGATATTTTGTATGCCTTTAGTCAATTTCCAGAGTCCAGAGATTGTTATTTTGAAAGGTTTTGCCCAATTTTATTATTATTTTGTGTGAGAAAGGATTTACTGAGCTCTTTACTCAGCTATTAAGTCCCACCCTCAAGAGGGAAATTCTTGATTCTTCCAGGCGCAGGATATTTTAGAAAAAAAAGGACTAATGAAAAAATATCAATGCTGAGGGGGTGTGGGCTGCAAAAATTATAGTATTTGGATTTTGTGATAGCTAGGAAGTAAAGGAGAAAAAAACATTTTGGAAGTAGATTCTTCTTTCCCATCTCTTTTGAGAAACCAACTTTGTATGCTGTGTGTACACGGAAGCCTGGAGGAGGGATGGCCTTCTGGGAGCACATTAAGGCTAAGGAAATAGGGAAGGAACAAGAAAGAAAAATGAAGACGAAGAGGGTAAACTTTCATCATGCTATCTCATCATCCTCTGTAGAGTTGCTGGGAACTGTCCAGTAGAATGAACAGTGTGATCAATTAAGGAGTCTGAAAAACTCTGCTGAGGAAAAGATACTGTCAGCTGTCCTCTAAGTTTAACCTTAGAAGAGAGACAACAAATAAATCACTATGTTATGATAAATATTCAGAATCACCTGGGACCTCACTTGAATTTAATAAAAGAATTCATTGGCAAAGGCCCAAGAATATAGTGGGACAGGCTATAGGGAGCTGAAGAAGGTGGGAAGGGATAGGTGCCAACTGTAGTTATTTCTGAGTTGAGGCTCTGACTTATCTCTATACATTGGGCTTTACTCTCTGAGGTTCTTCTAGAGTAGAATATGAACGCCATGATGCTTTCCAGAAGCCATGTCTGTTTTCACCGTTGCTCCCCATGCCAAGCGTGTGATATGTCTTATTTTTTGAGGACGGAATGATTCTGCCTTAGTCTAGTGGAGGACTATAATATTCATGTTTCTTCAAGGGGCAAGATGAAGTAGCCCAGCAATGAGAACCCAACAGACAGAAAATTAGACCTGAAGGACCCTGGCAATCAAAGACTGCCTTTTCTATTTTCCAGGTGCTAAATGGAAGCATAAGAGGCTTAGCGGCAACCCAAATATCACACTGATAATAGCAGTGGCAAGACTGAGACCTGAGATTTCCAACTCCCTGTATGGTGCATTTGCTGCCTCAGCAAGCTACAAAAATGTCTATAAGCCTCTTGCTGTCATCTTTTCCTATCATGTAAAGAATTATTCTTGACCACCCTCGGTATCTCTAGTAAAATGAAAGTGTTTTTAAAACAAAAAGCAAAAAGCAAGCCCTGGAACTAGACCAAAATATTGAGGAAAATGTATTCATTCCTTCACTGGATTCAGAAGTGGGAAGTTCTATCGAATTGAGTTTCATACTGCCAAGCCTTCATCTCATGTACTCATGGCATTCTCTTCCCCACTATTTTTGTGTCTAGTAATATCCCAGGTAGTCATTTGCAAACACTAACTGAGAACTTACAACGTGCCAGGCACTGCTAGGAGTTGAATACACACTGTTGTGCCTCCCTGCCTATGATAAGCTTACAGTCTCCCATTATTCCTTCCCCATTGCATGCACTTGGCATTTTTAATACAAAATTGGAATGATCACCTCACAGCCCGATTGCTTTCAGAACTTTCTGAGTCTTTGGGCCCAGATGAAAATCTTCCCTTAGCATGTATGCAGATTAATATTTAGCAGTTGGTGAATAAGCAAATATACTGTGAATGCCTAGGAAAGCTCATTAGAAATTGGCCATCAAGAAGAAGTCGTGCTAAATGCTCTAATTAAAAGACACAGAATGGCAAGCTGGGTCAGTAGTCAAGATCCATTCATATGCTGTATTCAAGAGACCCATCTCACGTGCAAAGACACGCATAAGCTTGAGATAAAGGCCCGAGGAAAATTTACCAAGCAAATGCAAAGTGGAAAAAAGCAGGGGTTACAATCTTAGTTTCTGACAAGACAGACTTTAAACAAACTAAGATCAAAAAAGACAAGGGCATTACATAATAATAAAGAGTTCAATTCAACAAGAAGAGCTATCTTAAATATATGTGTACCTAATACAAGGGCACCCAGATTTATAAAACAAGTTCTTAGAGACCTACAAAAAGACTTAGACTCCCACACAATAATAGTGGGAGACCTTAACACCCCACTGTCAATACTAGATCATTGAGACAGAAAATTAACAAAGATATTCAGGACCTCAATATCAGTTCTGGATCAAGTGGACCTGATAAATGTCTACATAACTCTCCATGCAAAAACAACAGAATATACATTCTTCTCAGTGCCACATGACACTTAACTCTGAAATCAATCACATAATTGCAAGTAAAACACTTCTCAGCAAATGTAAAAGAATTGAAATCATAACAGTGTCTCAGACCACAGCAAAATCAAATTAGAACTCAAGAAACTCGCTCAAAATCACACAACTACATGGGATGTGAACAACTTGCTCCTGAATGACTCCTGGGTAAATAATGAAATTAAGGCAGAAATCAAGAAGTTCTTTGAAACCAATGAGAACAAACAGACAATGTACCAGAATCTCTGTGATGCAGCTAAAGTCGTATTAAGAGAGAAGTTTATAGCACTAAATGCCCACCTCAAAAAGCTAGAAAGATCTCAAATTGACATCCTAACATCACAACTAAAAGAACTAGAGAACCAAGAGCAAACAAACCCAAAAGCTAGTAAAAGACAAGAAATAACTAAGGTCAGGGCAGAACTAAAGGAGATAGAGACACAGAAAGCCCTTCAGAGCATCAACAAATACAGGAGCTGGTTTTTTAAAAAAAATTAATAAAATAGACTGCTAGCTAGACTAATGAAGAAAAGAGAAGAATCAAATAGACACAATAAAAAATGATAAAGGGGATATCAGCATGGACCCCACAGAAATTGAAACAACCATCAGAGAATATGATAAACACCTCTATGCAAATAAACTAGAAAATTTAGAAAGAATGGATAAATTCTGGACATATACACCCTCCCAAGACTGAACCAGGAAGAAATTGAATTCCTGAATAGACCAGTGATGAGTTCTGAAATTGAGGCAGTAATAAATAGCCTACCAACCAGAAAAGCCCAGGACAAGATGGACTTAACAGCTGAATTCTACCAGAATTCTACCAGGTACGAAGAGGAGCTGGTACCATTTCTTCTGAAACTGTTTCAAACAATTGAAAAGGAGAGCCTCCTCCCTAACTCATTTTATGAGGCCAGAATCATCCTGATACCAAAACCTGGCAGAGATGAACAAAAAAAGAAAACTTCAGGCCAGTATCCCTGATGAACATCGACGTGAAAATCTCAATAAAATATTGGCAAACCAAATCCAGCAGCACATCAAAAAGCTTATCCAGCATGATCAAGTTGGCTTCATCCCTGGGATGCAAGGCTGGTTCAACATATACAAATCAATAGATGCAATTCATCACATAAACAGAACTAAAGACAAAAATCATATGATTATCTCCATAGACACAGAAAAGGTCTTTGATAAAATTCAACATTTCTTCACAGTTAAAACTCAATAAACTAGGTATTGATGGGACATACCTCAAAATAATAAAAGCCATTTAGGACAAACCCACAGCCAATATCATACTGAATGGGCAAAAGCTGGAAGCATTCCCCCTTGAAAACCAGCACAAGACAAGGATGCCCTTTCTCACAACTCCTGTTCAACATAGTGTTGGAAGTTCAGGCCAGGTCACTCAGGCAAGAGAAAGAAATAAAGGGTATTCACATAGGAAGAGAGGAAGTCAAACTGTCTCTGTTTGCAGATGACATGATCCTGTATCTAGAAAACCCCATCATCTCAATCCAAAAGCTGCTTAAGCTGATAAGTAACTTCAGCAAAGTCTCAGGATACAAAATCAATGTGCAAAAATCACAAGCATTCCTATACACCAACAGCAGACAAGCGGAGAGCCAAATCATGAATGAATTCCCATTAATACTTGCTGCAAAGTGAATAAAATACCTAGGAATACAGCTAACAAGGGAAGTGAAGGACTTCTTCAAGGAGAACTAAAAAACACTCCTCGAAGAAATTAGAGATGACTGAAATGAATGGAAAACATTCCATGCTCATGGATAGGAAGAATCAGTATCATGAAAATGGCCATACTGCCCAAAGTAGTTAATAGATTCAATGCTATTCCCATTAAACTACCATTGACATTCTTCACAGAATTAGAAAAAACTACTTTAAAATTCATGTGGAACCAAAAAAGAGCCCATATAACCAAGACAATCTTAAGCAAAAAGAATAAAGACAGAGGTATCACACCACCTAACTTCAAACTATGTTATAACGCTACAGTAACCAAAACAGCATGATACTGGTACAAAAACAAACACATAGACCAATAGAAGAGAATAGAGGACTCAGAAATAAGACCGCACATCTACAACCATCTGATCTTCGACAAACCTGACAAAAACAAGCAATGGGGAAGTGATTCCCTATTTAATAAATGATGCTGGGAGAACTGGCTAGCCATGTGCAGAAAATTGAAACTGGACCCCTTCCTTACACCTTATACAAAAATTAACTCAAGACGGATTAAAGACTTCAATGTAAAACCCAAAACTATAAAAACTCTAGAAGAAAATGTAGGCAATACCATTCAGGACATAGGCATAGGCAAAGATTTCATTATAAAAACATCAAAAGCAAATGCAACAAATGCAAAAATTGACAAATGGGATCTAATTAAACTAAAGAGCTTCTGCACAGCCAAAGAAACTATCATCAGAGTGAACAGACAACCTACAGAATGGGAGAAAATTTTTGCAATCTCTCCATCTGACTAAAGTCTAACATCCAGAATCTACAAGGAACTTAAATTTACAAGAAAAAAAACTCATTAAAAGGTGAGCAAAGGACATAAACAGACAATTCTCAAAAGAAGACATTTATGTGGCCAACAAACATGAAGAAAAGCTCAACATCACTGATCACTAGGGAAATGCAAATCAAAACCACAGTGAGATACCATCTCATGCTGGTCAGAGTGGCAAGTATTAAAAAGTCAAACAACAGATGCTGGCGAGGCTGTGAAGAAATGGGAGTGCTTTTAAACTATTGGTGGGAATGTAAATTAGTTCAACCATTATGGGAGACAGTGTAGCAATTCCTCAAATACCTAGAACCAGAAATACCATTTGACCCAGCAATCCCATTACTGGGTATATTTCCAAAGGAATATAAATCATCCTATTATAAAGATACAAGTGCCCATATGTTCACTGAAGCTCTAGGCACAATAGCAAAGACATAGAATCAACCCAAATGCCCATCTGATAGACTGGATACTACAAAATACAAAAAAAATTAGCCGGGCGTGGTGGCAGGCGCCTATAGTCCCAGCTACTTGGGAGGCTGAGGCAGGAGAATGACATGAACCTGGGAGGCGGAGCTTGCAGTGAGCCGTGATCACACCACTGCGCTCCAGCTGGGGCGACAGAGCGAGACTCCATCTCAAAAAAAAACAACAACAAAGAAAATGTGGTACATATACACCATGGAATACTATGCACCCATAAAAAGGAATGAGATCGTGTCCTTAGCAGGGACATGGATGGAACTGGAAGCGATTATCCTCAGCAAACTAATGCAGGAACAGAAAACAAAGCACCACATGTTCTCAGTTATAAGTGGAACCTGAACAATGAGAACACATGGACACAGGGAGGGGAACAACACACACTATGGCCTGTGGAGGGGTGGCGGGTAGGAGGAGGCAGAGCATCAGGAAAAATAGCTGATGCATGCTGGGCGTAATACTTAGGTAAGGGGTTGATAGATGCAGCAAACCACCATGGCACACGCCTGTGTAACGAACCTGCACATCCTCCACATGTATCCCAGAACTTAGAATTAAAAAAAAAAAAAAAGTCCTCGTGATGTTACTTGCACATTGAGCCAATTCTCAATCACTCAGGGCCTAATGATGCAAACTCACAAGAGGTAGGTCTATTTCCCGTTCCTCTTCATAGCCTGTGCCCTCTGAGAGGCTCCCAGGTGTACCCCTCAAGGAGATGGGGAAATGAAGGGTCATTTTGTTATCTGTAGTGCTTTGTATTCTCTCTGTGTTGAAGGGGTTTAATTACAAAAAATTGGGAGAGATTAAAACAGAAAAAGAGACAGAGACACTTGCGGAATAGGAGGAACACAACAGGGAGAGAGAGATGGAAGGGCAGGTAATGTGGGATTGGGGAACACCAAGAAACAAAGAGGGACAGACCTCAAGGCAGACAAGAGGGATGTTTGAGAGATAGGGGACACTGAGAAAGGAGGGTGATATTCAGAGAGGGAACACAGGGAGAGGAAAGTCAGATGAAAGGACCACAGATACAGAAAGTAAAGGAAACATCAACAAATGGAGTGAGGGAAAGCAGGCATGTACACAGAGAAACATGATGAGAAAAACACATGCAGAGAGCTCAGAAGACACAGAGATGTGGAGGGGGTACAAGAGGAGAGACAAAACTAACATGGAGATAGAGGCAAAGACCCAGTGATAGAAATCCTTCCAGCCTTATGATTAATCAATGCCAAGAAGGTGTGATTGTTTAAAAGAATCGTGGGTTAAGAAGTTTATTTTTTCTAAATGTTTTTATTTAAAAAAAAAATGTGTGACAGACAACCAGGGGTAAACGGAAGGGGAAGCATCTGCTATAGATAGAAGAGTCACTGTCACAATCACAGTTGAAATTACCGCTTTAGATTACAGGGAAATCTTGATTAGACATTCAGTGAATACCCATTGACGCTATGTGCTGAAATATTACAATAATATTAACAGGATGAGTTATAAGTTGCTTGAAAATAAATGTGCTAAAAGGAGTCATTTCCCTTTGTTTATGAAAATAGCTTTAAACTTGAATGTGAATATTTCCTTCTGTTGCTCTGTTATCTGGGAAACTTCATTTTGTAGCTGCTGGTACAGTGGCTGCCCAAGGAAGCAACTCATGGTGCACCATGGGGGGCTGTTAGGAGCAGGACCCAGTGGGTGTCCATCAGGGCCCTGCTGCTGGCTGGTGCCTAAACCATGTCAATCTCATGGTTTTTAGCGGAAACAATCGCACGGCTGCCCCCATCACCCTGCCTATAGAAGAAGTCCTGCAGACCCTACAGGACTTGATCGCCTACTTCCAGCCCCCGGAGGAGGAGATGAGACATGAAGACAAGCAGAACAAGCTCCGCTCACTCAAAAACAGACAAAATCTTTTCAAGGAAGAGGTAAGTCGAAAAGTGAAAAGTTGAAATTCACTTTGTGTCCAGAGCTAGAATATCCCTATGACTGCAACTTAGCTTTGTCTTTCTGCATGCACGTGTTTGTGAGACAGCCAGAGGACGAGAGAGATTTGGAAGCTGGGAAATTGGAAGCCAACCTTCTCTGTCCACCAAACCTGGTTACATTAGCAATGGCCGGCACGTTCAAACCAGATTACATTTTAAAGCTTCAGTGCCACATGTGTATCAAATATACATTTTCAGTAAATTTCAGCTGTGAGAGCATGACATTGGCTGTGATTCCCAAGTTTTGGGAAATGTTAGAATTACCTGGGAAATCTGTTTGAAAAATACAGATGCCTGGATTCTACCATATTAAGAATACCTGAGAAGCTGGTTTAAAAGACACAGAAGATGCTAAGTCTTATGTCAGAATTCAGCATCTGAGTCACTGGGAGTGGGGCCTGGCCATGCGGAAAATATCAGCTAGGGTCTTAAGAGACCCAGGACCTCATTCTGGCTCCATCTCCAGCTGTGTGTGACCACAGACAAGTCACAAGCCTTTTCCAGACTCGGAGGTGTGACGATTTAGTGCCAACAGGCCATGGTTGTACTTCTGGGCCTGCCATGCCTGGGCACAGGGCTTGTCAATTGGGCATTTCCAAAGTTAGTGGTGTGGGATGTAAACCATCCCAGCTCAGTCTTCTGATCTAACCAGACTTTGGCCCCGGGGCATTCTCTATGACTTAAAGGCTACTGAAATTCCATTTACCATCTCCCTCCTATGCGCTAAGAACAGCTAGCACAGATTTTTACTGAGTGGCATAGTATTTCAAATTAGCTAGAAAAGTGGTTGAAGATCCTCTTATAGTGTTATTGTCTCTAAATCCCACCTTTTTTCACGGGGGGTGGTGGGGGGAGGTAGGAAGCAAGCATGGTTGTTTTGTGCATCTGAATGGAACTTGAACTTACTTGATATTTAAGAGAAAAATAGGTACTATATCCAGAGCTGTTTCTGGGTGAGTCAGAACCACTTCACACCAGACTGAAAGCAGGTTTTTGTGAAACTCATTCACCCTCCCTCTTCGTAAGTATGTCCTTGGATTGAGTTAAGCACGTGGGGGCAACCCGTCAGAAGAGTCTGCTGACTCACTCTCCAAATGGATGCTATTTAGGTCTCTCAGGCATAAAAATACATATTTTGGTTTTAGGAGGGAAAAAAAAACAAAACCCAACTGGCACCATGAAGATCTATTTGCATATTGGCATTATCAGCTTTAAAAGGTGAATGACACAGGAGGGGAAAGAGCAAAAGGGATTCTGCTTTCTTAATCAGCAATGTTTACATTTTCCTCCATTCTCCTTCTCAGGGAATGTTGGCCCTTGTCTTAAATTGCATTGACCGCTTAAATATCTACAACAGCGTAGCACACTTTGCAGGGATTGCAAGGGAAGAGAGTGGCATGGCCTGGAAAGAAATTCTGAACCTCCTCTACAAATTGCTGGGTAAGTACACATACAGTGCCTTCTGCCTGAGACGATTTCCGTGGGATTTCCACGTGCAATCCCAAGATTGTCTTTAACTTGCCATTAACCCTGTGATATTTGGACTGCCTCATTCCTTAGAAGCCCTTTGTTAAGCATTCAGTTTTAACCCAGCTGTTCATTCTGTTAACTAGTAGCAGCCAGTGGAAGCAGATGGTAATCAGTTTCCCTGCAACTACCTGGGAAACTCTGACAAACACCTACACTCCTTCAACCTCTATTCCTTACCTTTCATGAGGAAACGAGACTAGAACACATTTATGATGTCTTCCAGTTTTAAACTTCTGCAAAGATATCACCTGCACTTTAAGAATTGTTATTCTCTTAAATCTGTGGCCTCTCACTTGTCTGCTTGTTAGTTATGATTCCCACTGCTTTGGCCTGTTATTTATTTCATTTTGGTGAAAAAGGTGGGAAATAAGAATATTCCAGCAATAAGCTTATCTTCTCACAGTATGGAGTGTGTAGTGATGTTCTGGTGCCTGCTCCAACAGGTTCCATCCAATAGGCCTAGGCCAGCCGCCTGTGGGTGGGAGGCAGAGAGAAGACAGTGAGCCTGTGCAAGAAGGTGGCCACCAGGAGTTGCTCAGACACTGTGATAAGCTAGTACTTTAGGGCTTTTCTCTGAAGTGTATGTCCCACTGAGAGGAAATCTATCATAGAAAGTTCACTAGGCCAGAAGGGAGCCCAGAGAAATCAGTCCGGACCTATTCCCCAGCTTAGGGTTGAGGCTGATTGGATTACCACAGTACTGATTGATTGCCACTGTATGACCCTGTAAAGTGTCTTCAAACTCTAGTGTTTTGTACTGACCCAGTAGGCATGATTTTAACAATAATACCTAACAATTATTGATCTCTTTGTGAGCGGTGAAATATCTCTTTTGAACCCCAGAGCAACACTTTAAGGGTCAGTTACTATTATTATTGTCATTTCACTGATGAAGAAACTGATGTACACAGATGCTCATAACCCAAGGTTACACATCTAGTAACTGATGGAGCTATGGCTTGAGACCCAGCAGTCTAACTCCAGGACTCTTAAGCTTAACTTCCTTGCTGCAACTGATCTGAAAAGGAGGTTAGGAGCTCAGACTTGAATTGTGTCCTTTACTGACTGAAGATACAAAGCTGAGGCCCTAGAGGAGGCCTTTCTTTATCCTAAATTTGCCATGTATCAGCCTCAGTGAAATTCCAATTCAGACCTATCATGTGAAGGGCAAGCTACTTGGGAGCTAATCAATTTACATGGACTTGTTCCAGATTTGTGTCTACTCTTTTTGCCCTGCGGAGAGAAGGTTATTTGGTGTAGATTGGTAAAACTCAAATGACAGCATATTCTCTCCCTCTCTCTGCAGTATCATCTGCCAGTGGCTTTCAAGTAGGAACAGGCATCAGGATCAGCTGGAGGGCTGGTTACAATACAGATGCCGAGGCCCACCCCCAGAGTTTCCAAATCAGTAAAGCTGGATAAGGCCTGAGAATTTGCGTTTTTAACAAATTCTTAGGTGATGCTGATCCAGGGACCATGATTCAAGCACTACTGTCAAATAGGGATATATTTTAGATATTTTATAGTTACATGTTGCAATTATTCATCCATTAGTGTATAGCCAACCTTTCCAGCTGTGTTCACTGGGATGCCTTCCTTTAGCACTGAAGAATAATAAATCTGTAGCTAAATTTAAGAAAACATTGTAAGAAGTTGAGTTCTTAAGTCAGTAACCAAGCCAATATTAAATTCTTGCTTATCACTATCTGAAGGAATTTCATTACTTTATGCATTTATTGTCTCCATTGCCTACTTGATGAAGGCAGGGAATCTCCCTCCCTTCCTCACTGCTCTAGTCTGAACAACTGGACAGGTGTTTGGTACATAGCAGACTCTCTGGAAACACTTGTAAAGTGAGTCAATACTAGATTTTTATTTTTCTAAGTATAGAAAGAGGTTGGGTGTGGTGGTTCACACCTGTAATTCCAACAGTTTGGGAGGCTGAGCTGAGGAGGATTGATTGAGGCCAAGAGTTCAAGACCAGCCTGGGCAACATAGACCCCCATCTGAATAAAAAATATTTACACCAGGCATGGTAGCTCACTCCTGTAATCTCAACACATTGGGAGGCTGAGGCAGGTGGATCACTTGAGGTCAGGAGTTTGAGACTAGCCTGGCCAACATAGTGAAGCCCCGTCTCTACTTAAAAATACAAAAATTAGCTGGGTGTGGTGGCGCATGCCTGTAATCCCAGCTACTTGGGAGGCTGAGGCAGGAGAATCACTTGAACCAGGAGATGGAGGTTGCAGTGAGCCAAGATTGCACCACTGTACTCCAGCCTGGGCAACAAGAGTGAAAACTCCGTCTCAAAAAAAAAAAAAACTTAAAAATTAGCTGGACATGGTGGTAGATGCCTGTAGTCTTAGCTACTCTGGAGGCTGAGGCAAGAGGATCACTTAAGCTCAGGAGTTTGAGGCTGCAATGAGCCACTACACTCCAGCCTGGGTGACTGGGTGAGACTGTCGCTTAAAAAAAAAAAAGGAAAGAAAGAAAAAAGAAACAGAATTGTGTCAAAGGGCTAGATAGGGTAAGATTGGCATTCAGTTCCTTTTAGTTGCTAAGCAGGTGAAGTATTCGACAGCTTTCCAAGTTCTCATGCCCATCATTATATCCTTTAACCTCTATGATCAAACATCTCCTTGTTTGCAGCTGCTCTCATTCGCGGAAACAGAAACAATTGCGCTCAATTCTCCAATAACCTTGATTGGCTCATCAGTAAATTGGACAGACTAGAATCTTCCTCAGGTGAGAATTGACAGGAAACTATAACGAGAAAAGATGAAGGGTTTTTTTTTCTTTCTGTAAAAAAGAAAACAAAGTTGAATCTTTTCCGGTGGATTCCAAACAATCCTCAAATCATACTTCAAAATTAAAAAGAAATAGTTCTCAAGCTTCCTGGCACCTGTACAACTTTATTTAACAACTCTAACCCAGACTTCAACAATCCTTTTTAAATTTTTTACTTTGTGCCTTCATTGTTATTCCGTGCCTTCATTTTTAATCCTTGGGTCCATTAATCACCTCCCCCCCACCCCACCCACCCAGTGATCATTGTCTCCTTGTAACTCCCATTATATTCTTATTTTCAGTGTTGCCCAAACTATTTCTTAGAGTTCTAAAAGCGGGGGTGACGAATGACAGGGATGAGAGGAAAAATGATCCCCACTCACCCCCTCTCCCCTGACTCACCCTTCACATCATATCTATATTCCTCCCTCATGACTTACAGAGAATCTGAGCCAAGTGTGGTCAGCATTGGGAAGTGACCATGCTGCAGGGCTTAGCAGTTTGCTTCCTCCGAGATGAGTAAACATGGCAGGTGTAGGCCCCTCATGGGGAAGCTGAAGGTTTTGATGCTTTTCTCACAGTATAGAAATGACAGGTGCTTTAACAGACCGGCCAAGAGAGGGTCCCCCAAGGATCATCCACCTACACATGTCTTCCTAAGCCTCTCTTTTCTTCAGTGCCTCGGTCTCATGGGCTAGATTACATTTCAGGCTAATTTAGGAAAACATTGAGAAAAAAACAGAATCAAAAGAAATTTTCTTAAACTAATTAAGCTATTAGCCAACTACTTCCCCTGAATTTCCATCATGATATTACCGTGTATGTGCCAGGCGGCAGAGGCACTAGTTTTTCTTAAGCCTTCACTTATATAACCTATCCAGTGTGCCAGAAAAAGGGGGAAAAGCCAAATAGACTTTATTGTGTGAGCTTACAATTTGTTTGATACATGAGTAGACCTAAAATAAAAATAATTTCTAGGGTAGCTCCTAGAAAAATTCCTATTTGGGAGAAACTCAGAATATTTTCCAAATTACTTGAATGACCTTTAGAATTTATAGTAAACTGGACGTCTTCTTTTATATCTATTTTTAAATGAAGTATTATGTGGTTTGATCAAATGAAAAATTTTATTTTACAGCTGCTTCTCTATATTTTGTCCTACAAAGATCATGTCTTTGTCCAGGAAGCAGGAGATAGGGTTCGTGCTGAATTAAAATCACCAATAAATTACAGACTGGTTGACCCCCAGGGGGCTCTGAAGTCTACCGGAAATGAATGCATTTTTTTTCTGACTGGAAATATTTGATAGATTCAAAGAATTGATGATATCCTATCCCCTCAGGAAGGTCTGTTCACACTCAGGTTTCTAAATTATGGTCACTTCTGCAGGGCATTTAATTTCCAAATGATGTTTGTGGCATTCATGTAGGTATCTTGGAAGTTTTGCACTGCATCTTAACTGAAAGCCCAGAAGCCTTAAATCTGATAGCAGAGGGCCACATCAAGTCCATCATCTCCCTGTTGGATAAGCACGGGCGGAATCACAAGGTAGGTGTGGAAAGAACAGTGATTGACTTTGCCTGGTGTTTCCCTCCCCAACGTTCATGACCATTGTGTATTACTGAGAGCATGCTGATTAGTCTCTTTCTTGACTTTGATAAAAATCTTGGGAAACTGGAAAAAGACTTTCCCCGCATACAGGCACACTCCAAGCTGGGCAACCACACTGGACTTTGGATGGTGCCGTGCGTTTCCACCAGCTCCCCAGTTGCCACTCAATATCATTAACCCTTAACACCAGCTCACTGTGGGACACTCAATAGGCCCTGTCTGCACATGGCCAACCATATGGGACTGGCTTCCACCCTAGGGTCCAGGAACTTCATAGTGAAACAGCTTATACCAAGCTGTATAGAAAAGGTATGAAAAAATCAGATTTAAAACAGCGTAGAAAGTCTTGGCAACATGGTTTGTTATTAAACAAAATCAGATTTACTATGAGTGAAACCATATGATGTAAATGAATCTGTGCATGTGCAAGCAGAACTGAAGCCACTGGTCCTTCCCTTTTATACAAAGCAGTTATATGAGTTGGGGCCTCAGTTATGTCATCTGTAAAATGGAGACAAGGGCATCTCACTAAGTGGAATGCTATATCATTTTTTGAGATCTCTTATAGTTCCAACATCTATTTTTATGAAGTTATATCTCTAAGACACAGTGATCTATGGGGAAAGTCTACTAAAGTATGGAGAGTTTTTTTCCTGACCCTTCAACATCTGCACACACATGGGGGCTACTGTGCTAATTAGTGGACAGATGCAATATTCAATGGCTCAGGAGGTGTATTTCAGAGCAGATGGCATGATGGGACATGTGGGACTGCAGCTGTGCTTCTACAGAGTGGAGAGAAGTAGGCTTGGTCACTGGGAGCCTCTGCTTGTCATCATCTGGGGGGACTGCGTATTTGAGACAGCTCAGTGTGTCCGGGAGATTGTGACTCGGCAGCATAGACTGTATGACATGCATCAGCCTTGGGCAGCAGAAAGCCATGGTCCTTAGCATGTGTGAAATTGTTTGACAAATAATAAAAAGAAATATGTGGGATCTGAAATCGCTTTTCCAAATGTAGTAAATCAAAGGCAAACATGAAGCTTCAGCTTCAGTCCAGATTCTCTGCGTTGCAACATGTTCCTTCCTGTCTGTGAAGTGTAATGAGAATAATCAATAAGCATCTGAGCAATGCATGCTAGGAGCCATGGGCTATGTGCAAATGTCAGAGAAGCCTTTTGACAGGAAAGCTGCTCTCGTTTCATTGCCCCAGAGGTTTCTTTATTATTAGAACATATAGTATACTTAATAAATAACCAACTTTGTTGTGGCTTCTTTCAGCCAAAAACCACAAAGCATTTGATGCATGTCACTTGGTGGCAAGCTGATTACTTTTCTACCCATTCCACAGTTGAGAAAATTGAGGCCCACCAAGCTGAAATATTTTGCTAGAAATCAATGCCTGATCTGATATGTTATCAGATTAGCCTTTAATCTTCTAGAACCAAGACATTGTTAGAGAAATTCTGGTAATGTAAAAGTTGAAGCAATGTGATCTTGGTATGTAAGAGTCTTTTCAAAGATGTTCCTTTTCATCTTTGGATACATTTTTGGGTAAAAGTTTGTCATGAATTCAGATCCTTCCTTAGGTACTATTCCATTGGATAGCTTTCATTTTCAAAGAGAAAAAACAGGTTCAAACCATCACTAATGTATTTGTGGTCATTTTGCAAAGAATGTGCTGAGTGGAGGCCCGACTTCCATTGCAACACTTCATCTTTGTTTGGAAAATGCCAGGGTCATGTTTTTCTATCCAGGCTGCATTGTTGTCTCCTGTCCTAGAATTTCAGGAGTCTCTGACCAATCCACTTAGTTTTTGGTGAAGACAATGACTCAAAATATGCAGAATTTTAAAGCCACAAGGGACCTCAGAAGTCCTCTCACAAGAGCAACAACAGTAATGATAACCAGCATTTATTTTGCACTTAACAAATGCCAGTTATTGCTGTCAGTGTTCGTGTGTATCTTATTCAGGTCTCATTACGACCTTATGACATAGCATCATTATTATTTGTACATAACAGTGGCAGAAGGAAGGCTGGGGCCTGGGTCCTTAGATGTTAAGCAGTTTCCCAGGACCCACACAGCTAATTAATGACAGACTAGGAGCAGAAGTTGAATATTCTTTCCAGTGTTTCTCAAGCTGCAGCCTGTGAACATGTTCTTTAGAATCCAAATGTTCTGTGAGAATATATTTAATTTTGTGATTTTATTTTTATAATTATCTAAATACAAAACTTTTGCAGTGAAAAATTTACCCTAGAAAGCATTTTCTTTGCTTTTTTTATTTATAAAAAAAAATAAGGGGTACAAGTGCAATTTTGTTACCTGGATATATCGTATAGGGCTGATGTCTGGCTTTTTATTGTAACCCCAACCCAAATAATGTACATTATACTCATTAAGCAATTTCTCATCATTTACCCCCTTCCACACTTCCAAGTTGCCAGTGCCTATCACTCCACTCTCTATGTCCGCATCTCCACATTATTTAGCTCCTACTTATAAGTGATATGCAGTATTTGACTTTCTGTATCTGAATTATTTCACTTAAGATTATGGTTTGCAGTTCTATCTATGTTGCTGCAAAAACCTGATTTCATTCTTTTTTATGACTGAACAGTATTCCATTGTGTGTGTGTATATAAACCACATTTTCTAGTCTTCCGTTGATGGATACGTATGTTCATTCCATGTCTTTGCTATTGTGAATAGGGCTATGATAAACATACAAATGCAGATATCTTTTTGATATAGCAATTTATTTTCCTTTGGGTAGATACCCAGTAGTGGGATGGCTGGATCAAAAATGATAGATCTATTTTTAGTTCTTTGAGAAATCTCCATACTGTTTTCCATAGAGGTTGTATTAATTTACATTCCTACCAATGTGTATAAGCATTCCCTTTTCTCTGTATCCTCACCGACATTTATTATTTTTTAATCTTTTCAATAGTGGCCATCCTGACTAGTGTTAAGATGACGTCTCATAGTGGTTTTAGTTTGCATTTCTCTGATGATTAGTGACGCTGAGCATTTTTTCATATGCTTGTTGGCCATTCATGTGTCTTCATTTGAAAAATGTCTGTCCCTGTCCTTTGCTCACTTTTTAATGGGATTATTTGTTTTTTGTTGTTGTTGAGTTGTTTGAGTTCCTTGTAAATTTTGGATATTAGTCCTTTGTTGGATGCATAGTTGGCAAATATTTTCTCCTATTCTATAGGTTTTCTGTTCACTCTATTGATTATTTATTTTGCTTTGCAGAGCTTTTTAATTTAATTAAGTCCCATTTATCTATTTTTTGTTTTTGTTGCTTGTGCTTCTGAGGTCTTAGTCATGAATTCTTTGCCTAGACCAATGTCCAGAAGAATTTTCCCTAGATTTGCTTCTAGGATTTTTATAGTTTCAGGTCTTACACTTAAGTCTTTAATTATATCTTCAGTTGATTTTTGTATGTAGTGAAAGAGAGGGATCCCATTTTCATTCTTCTGCATATGGCAGTCCAAAGTTGCCAGCACCATTTGTTGAAAAGCGTGTCCTTTCCCCGGTGTATGTTCTTGTTGACTTTATCAGAGATCAGTTTGCTATAGCTATGTGGCTTTATTTCTAAGTTCTCTGTTCTGTTTCATTGATCCATGTGTCTATTTTTATACCAGTACCATGCTATTTTGCTTACTATGGCCTTGTAGTATAATTTGAGGTCAAGTAATTGTGTCATGTATGTCCATGTGAAGAGACCACCAAACAGGCTTTGTGTGAGCAACAAGGCTGTTGATTTCACCTGGGTGCAGGTGGGCTGAGTTCGAAAAGAGAGTCAGCGAAGAGAGATAGGGGTGGGGCCATTTTATAGGATTTGGGTGGGTAGTGGAAAATTACAGTCAAAGGGGGTTGTTCTCTTGTGGGCAGGGGTGGGGGTCACAAGGTGCTCAGTGGGGGAGCCTCTGAGCCAGGAGAAGGAATTTCACAAGGTTAATCTCTCAGTTAAGGTGGGGCAGGAACAAATCACAATGGTGGAATGTCATCAGTTAAGGCAGGAACTGGCCATTTTCACTTCTTTTGTGATTCTTCACTTGCTTCAGGCCATCTGGACATACACGTGCAGGTCTCGGGATACGATGGCTTAGCTTGGGCTCAGAGGCCTGAAAGTAATGTGATGCCTCCAGCTTTGTTATTTTTGCTCAGGATTGTCTGGGCTACTCAGGTTCTTTTTTGGTTACATATGAATTTTAGGATTGTTTTTTCTAATTCTTTGAATGACACTGGTATTTTGATAGGGATTGTATTGAATCTATAGATTGCTTTGGGCAGTATGGTCATTTCAAAGATATTCATTCTTCTGATCCATGAGCATGGGATGTTTTTCCATTTTGTGTCATCTGCAATTTCTTTCATCAGTGTTTCGTAATTTTTTTTAGAGGTCTTTCACCTCCTTGGTTACATATTTTCATAGGGTTTTGTTTTTTGGCAGCTGTTGTAAATGGGATTGCCTAGAAGGCATTTTCATATAATAAGTTAGTGTTTCGCAGACTGGAATTGGAGAGCTCCTATGGGTTCATGAAGGTAGCCTTTAGGGTATGACATTTTTCCTTTAAATATAATTTTATATCTCATAGGTTTGAGATGTAAAAATTCTTTCTGTACCTTGCCACTTCCAATCATATGCTTAGAATTGAGACTACATGTAATGGTAGCAATTATTATACCTTTACTTCTTTGCTAAAATATTTAAGTTGTTAGCTTTGTCCCTTTCATGGAAATAACTGCCACTCATCAAAAGCATGATCAGATTTGAGGTCAAAAAGTTATAGGGGAAGAACACAATCTTTGGAGTGAAAAAGACAGGAGTGTGTTGCAGTGCCCACTCCATATTTTCTGAATGCACTTTACCCTTTGACCTCTCAATGATTTCACTCTTGTGGATCCTTCAGCAGCTCCTCACTTCCTACTTTTCCAGGACTCATCAAAATTCTTCTCTGGTCAATTAAAAAATCAATAAAAAATTCTTGTCTGCTCTTTAAAACTTAGTTCAAGTGCCACTTCCTCCATGAATTTTTTTCTGATTCCAGTTGGAACTGGTCTCTTCTCTTCTTATGATTTGGTCTCTGCTGTAACGATTGTTCCAATCTGCCTTCTATTATAGTTATTTTTTCATATCTATTTCTCTTATATCTGTAAGTTCCTTTGTGGTAGGGACTGTCTTTGTAATCTTCATAGTGCCAAGCTAAGATGTTGTACATGGCAAGCATTCATACATGTTTGTTGAAGGTTTAATAAATGAATAAAAGGAACAAATGAGTGAGCCAGAATCTACTCCTGTCTCACCTTGAACTAATAACACACTATGTTAGTAGCACTGATTGTGTTATTTGGTAAAAAGAATAACTGATGAAAATTCTAACAGTCACTCTGTAGTTTTTCCAGAGTAAGTTTCTGCTAATATAAATAAAGTATGCATTTTCTACTTGCCCCTGAAGCTGCCTTACTCTAAACCTGTTCAAAGTTGCCATAGATAAATATTTTTTATTATCTTCTTTGTTTTGCAAGGATTTGGGGCTACCTTTGAGAAAAATATGTGATAAAATAGTAATATCATTGATTCTCAGAAAGTATAAATCAGGAATCAAAGGTTTAGCCTGGAGGGGCTGAATAGCACTCATTTCTCAAATATAGGACTTGATCTAAAAATCTCAGAATAAATATAGTTAGCATTTTTTTAATAAGACTGCTTTTACAGATGAAAGCTAATGACAAAAATGCAACAGCCAAACAGTGTTTCCATAGGTATTTATCTTCAAAGTATAATTCCCATATAAGCTTGTGTTTGGGATAGACAGTAATAGAGATAAAAAGCAGTGAGAAGCTCTCTAATGAAATGTGGTATCAGTGATGAGAATGAAAACAACCAGAAGCAAATGAACCCCACAAATGGGCCATTGATTAGAGAGGCCTAACTCCTATGACACACAACCCCATATTGTCAGTGACTTAGCGTAGTCAAAATTTATTTTTGCTCATATGACTCTCCAAGGCCAGTGGGAGGGCTCTATTGAGTGTGGTTATTGGCTTCACCATCCCCTAAGGGCAGAGCGTCACAGACAGTAAGGTGTTTACAAGTCTCCTGGGGATCATGTTAACATGAGGGCTCTGATTCAGTAATTTGGGAGTGGGGCTGGGGCTAAGCATCTGTATTTCTAGAATGGTAGCACTGTTGCTGATGAACTAGATGGTACCAGTGCTGGTGTTCTGGGGATCACACTTGAAATAAGGAGATCTTTGGGCTTTGGAAGCCCTTGTTGGATATCTGTATCCAGTGGAAGGAAGGTAAGGATGGTGGGGCCCACTCCTGGGGCCCACCCACTTCCAATTGGCCAGAATTTAGTCCCCTATACCTGCAAGTGAAGGGTGGGAAATAAAGCCTTTGTATGTTCAGAAGGAGAAGAAAATGGAGTCTGGTGAATACTCAGCAATACCTGCCTCTCCAGCCAGGTATTCCAGAGGTCACCAGGATGCCCCCTGTCAGTCAGAAAGTACAGATGGCCTCTAGTTGCAATGCCTGCATGCCCCCCATGGTGGATTGGACGTATCTGCATTCCTTTTTCTTTTAAAAGAACCTGTGAACCCAGAAAATCTGAGACAGGTCTTAGTTAATTTAGAAAGTTTATTTTGCCAAGGTTGAGGACGTGCCCGTGACAGAGCCTCAGGAAGTCCTGATGACATGTGCCGAAGGTGGTCTGGGCACAGCTTGGTTTTATACATTTAGGGAGACGTGAGACGTGAGACATCAGTCAGTATATGTAAGAAGTACAATGGTTCAGTCTGGAAAGGTGGGACAGCTTGAAGCAAAGGCAGGAAGACTGGAAGCTGAGAGGGAGCTTCCAGGTCACAGATAGGTGATACACAAATGGTTACATTCTTCTGAGTTTCTGATTAGCGTCTCCAAAGGAGGCAATCAGATATGCATCTATCTTAGTGAGCAGAGGAATGACTTTGACTAGAATGGCAGGCAGGTTTGCCCTAAGCAGTTCCCAGCTTGAGTTTTCTGTAGTGATTGTGGGGGCTAAAGACATTTTCCTTTCACATTTCCCCACTTTTCTGTTTTTTAATCTTTTGGAGAAAGCATTTTACAAGAGAATGAGTCTCTGGTTGCAGGTTTCATCTGATCTCTCATAGCTAGAAGGGTTTATTCCTAGATGGGTGGGTCCCAAAAGCTAATTTTTAGGAGGTTGTGAAGTCCCATATCCTGTGAATAGAAAACAGTGGGGAGGAAGGGAGAAAAAAAAAAAAATGAACAAAAGAACAATCCTGGAGAAATCCATATAGGCCACATTACTCTGAAGTCCATACATTAGTAGGCAGGTATGAAAGTGGCTTATGTATGTAAACAGGTTGTTGTTATTTTCTTCTGAGGTTTATTTAAGTTGTCTGGCTGCAGTACACAGGGTTTTAAGAAAGCACAACTTAGTTTTCAGTGACTCCAAATTAGGAAAAATAGAAAAAAGAAGGAAAAAAATTTGAAAACATTATTTTGAAGACTTGTAACCAGGAAAAATTAGAATTCATTCCCAAACTGTAGAAAATAATAAAAATTGAAAAAAATACTAGGCAGACCAGAATCTAACAACAGGTCTACTTGAAACATAATTTTTCTCTCTGCAGTTTCCTATTTTCACTAAAGACAAATCATGGTAGGACTGGTTTGCTTTATTATACTTGGCCTAATTATTTGTATACAGTGCAACAAGAGTAATTAGTTTTTACATAGGCTTTTAAATGGGCTTTGATGGAACTTTGTTCCATAGCAGGAATCTCAGATACAACTTTTTAAAGCTGAGTCCAGCCATGGATTTGTGCCATCAAATACCTATGAGTTGGGTAAATTTCCTCTCCTCTGGAGGGTCCAAGATAAACCTGGGGCTTCTGCACGTGTCAGAAAGTGACATTCTTTACTTACCTCAGAAACCCTGTACGTGGACTGTGTACACAAAATATGAGGCCATTTGTTTCAAGGGCTTTATTGGCTCTGTAAGTCAAGTTTGATTCCTTAAAGGAAAGCACACCATTCCAGTCAAAGCCTTGGTAAAATAACCAGTGTATCCAACTGTGCCCTATTACAAAAGAAAACTGATTCTTATTGCACTTACACAAATAACTCTATTGCCATAAATTGAGACTACTCACAAATAGTTTCCAAATTCTGGAGAAGTTAGGTAGAGAGAAACAAATATGCTCCAAATTTTGTTCACAGGAGTGTTCTTTACTCAATTGTTAAAAGCCGTAAATAGCTTAAAAGTTTTCTTAATTCTGTAAAACAAAACAAAGTATCAGCAACATTTGAAGCAAAAAGTCAAAAAGATTACTTCAGTTTTTTGTTGCTTCAGTTAATTCAGTTAACTCCTGTTCTGTTTGATAGCCATGAACATTTCAGCTCTCCATGAGAGTTCTGAAAGTTTTTTCCTTTATTCCAATGTCACAATTTCCAAAGTTACCAGAAAACCTGCGTTTAAGTGCACGCACTGTTAGAGTCCTACAGCTGATTATAAACCCACCTTTTAGAGAAGGTTTAAAACAAGATAAAACAAGACAATTTCTTGTGGATGAAAAAAAGGTTTTAAGGCAGCCATAGTTAAAAGAAACAATTGACAAGGAAATTTGTTAGCTCTCTGGCATGCAATAATTTTAAAATGACAATTATGATTATTACTGATAATGTACACTAAGGTACATCAGAATTACAGGAGTTTCCCATAATTTTGGAATACATACCAATAATACATTTATACAAATATATCCCAAAGAAACCAAATACCATTTCATATTTGACAATGCTTCCTGAATAATTTTTATACCAAATAAGCTAAATTATGTCATTTTTGGACTTTAGGGAAACTAATGTCTTAAAAGATTAATTAGGTTAGAAGAGGATATAATTTATAATTTGATTTTGGAAAGCTTGTCAAATATAAAAAGTTTAAAACACTTGATATTACAAAATAGGATTACAGGTCATTGTAAAGTCATTTATTTAAGTGATAATTCAAGCATTTCAAAAAGCGAAAACCTCCATTCTTTGAGAGAAAAGACTTAATTTTCTAAAAGGAAGCCCTAATAAAAACAGCATGAAGTCAATTATGTTTGCTTTTCAAACTTTTGTAAACAATTTACAAAATTTAATCTTGATTATAAAATATAACTTCCGTAAGCCTTTTATAACCTTTATAATCTTTATTAAGAAGTTGGTTAATGCTTAAAGAAAACCTTGTTAATCTGACACAGGGATCCATATATTGGTTTTGCATCAATGTGCCTTTGACATTAATAATTAATTTATAGAGGAACTGAACTTATTTTATCTTTCAAAATTGGCCCTTACAATCTTACACACCCACCTCTTCGGAGACAGTCCCTGGGACTTGAGGAGTTGAATAGCTTTAATTTCTTGCCCTGTGTCTCAGGAATGCAGTTTATTTTGATTGACATCTTCTACGGGGCCTGAAGATGAGCCTTTAATTGCTGTCAGTGTTTAAGATTTAGCAGGACTTGGTGTCCTTTTTAGACCCAGGAGTTAGAGCCCTGTAACTCAATGTTACAAGAACTTTAAAAGCACATACAGGAAGATACATGGATGTAATAATGTAATAAACTTAATTTTAAAAAAAATTTATCTCAGTTTTTTTTCCTAAGCAAACCAAAACTTAATATGACAACTTGATTATATGAATTTTCTTAAATATGTAAATCCTCTTATTGTGACTTACACTGACTGCTCATGACAGGGTTGGACTTTCTGATTTGTTCTGAACATCCCTCCTTTTTAAAAAAATCAGCGATTTTATTTTAGGACTAAATTTGCCATACAAGATTCTTTCTTATATAAACTTATTTCTAAGTTTTTCACTGCAGGAAAAAAAAAACCTCTTTATTTTTATAACTTTCTTTACATCTTTTTTATTCCTGGTTCCTTTCACCTGGTTTTATAGATAACCTTTAAGCTTTGAATTAGACAAAACTTGTTCCCTTTTTTTTTTTTAAGGACACTTTTTTTTTCTTTAGCAATAATGTTTTCCTACAATATGCATTTATTGGAAAATACCCAAATAGTGAAATATCTATTATTTGATTTAATATAGCTTTATATTCTAAATTATGACCAGTTAGTCTACAAATATTTATGCCATTACATTTACCTAATTGTTTTAATTGTTTACCTGGATTATTCATGAAAACTGTGATAGTCATTATTTAAAGTTATAAAACTGCTGTTGCAAAATTATAACTGAGACACTGAAAAGAGATTTGATCTAACTGACTCAATATTGCTCTTAACCTCCAAGCTGTCATTGTTCGTTGCTGGGCATAGGCTGAACTAACCTTGAGAGGAACGTCGTTTATAGTTTAGCTTTGAAATAGACAATAACAGTCCTTTCCCAAAACAAACCTCCTTATTGCCTGTGGACTAGACTGCCTAAAGCCACCGGATTAGAAGTTACAGTAATCTTACTAAATTCAAGATGCAGCTATTTTCATTAAACCCATATCAATGTCTTATTTCTTGCAAATTACAAAAGCAAAGATTATTCTGTTTTGGGCTAGGCTTATAGTTTTGTAAGCCCTATGCCGAATTTTGACACCTTACAGTATTTGGCAGGGATAAGTATGAAATCACTTGATTAATAAATGCAAACAAAAGTGTATGCTGGGCAATTAAGGTATTTCTAATAGTAGTTTACCAGTAATTTTAAAGCTAGCTTACTTATTAAGATTTTACTGGCCAGGCACAGTAGCTCATGCCTGTAATCCCAGCACTTTGGGAGCCTGAGGTGGGCAGATCATGAGGTCAGGAGTTCAAGACTAGCTTGGTCAACATAGTGAAACCCTGCCTCTACTAAAAATACAAAAAATTAGCTGGGTGGTGGGCGCCTATAATCCCAGCTACTCCGGCGGCTGAGGCAGGAGAATCGCTTGATCCTGGGAGGCAGAGGTTGCAGTAAGTCAAGATTGCACCATTGTACTCCAGACTGGGCGACAGTGCAACAGTGCGAGACTCCGTCTCAAAAAAAAAAAAAAAAAAAAGATTTTACTTAAGTTAAGGAATATACAGGAACTTTAAAAAGCATTTATTTAGTCTTTTCTTATTTAGTATATAATTTAAGAGCTTTTATTTTTTAAGCCAATTAATTAGAGCTCTTTTATAGATTGTTAGTAGTAAAACATTCTGTACACGTCACAGAAATACCTAGAAAAACTTACGAGGCATGCCAATGGAAGTACATTTTATAGATTTATAAAGACTCCTCTCCCCTTTTTTTTTTTCCTGTCTTAGACTTTCATATTCTTGATAACCTGTTTCACAACCCTAGGCAGTTTTCAGCTAAATAGCCTTAAATTTGCACATTAAGGGAAACAACTCAAGTGAAAATCAAATAGCAACATTTACATCGTAAAGTACAGAGAGAAAAAGTCTGGTGGTGCTTGAGGGAGACACTTATTTTTCTTGAGCCAAATTAAACATAAAATTAAACTACACTCTTCCTTAAAAACCCAAGAGTAGCCTCTGTTGCAATAACCATTTTAATTTTAAAAAAATCAGATGAAAACAGAATTCAGTTAACTGAGAAGAAAAAAATTTGCTCAAAAAAAAAAAAAAAGACAAGGCCTTAGGAGAGAAAAACAAACAAAATACCAAAAACATGAAGACCTTTCAAATACAAACACGCACACATGCACACATACACACACACATCTTGGATGTTAGCCTTTTAATTAAGCTGACTTTTAACCATTGAGCTCCTTTAAAAAAATTTTTTTTTAAATCTTATTACCGTATTTCTGCTAGGACAAAATGCTGCTAAACTAACAATGATCACACAAATTGTACGATTTCTGAGCACTCTAAGCGTAAGCAGAAATTAACACCAGCTGGTTGTTAAATGCTAACTTTGGTCATTTAAAAGGAATTTGCGAGACAGAATCCCAAACCAGTTTCTTACCTAGTGATGGGTCTCAGGCTGTAGACTGCTGTCTGCCAGCCTAGAAACAGGACAAAAAAAAAAAAAAAAAAAAAAAAAAAAAAAAAGTTGTATCGCTAAATAGACTTTAGATCTCAACCTGAAGTTTTGGGAGATCAGGGATTCTCTGGAGGGGGTACTCCCAGACCTCAGCAAATTGTCCTATTGGTTTAAGCCGTAAGGTTAGCTCATGCTGGTACCAATCACCGATAGGAGATTCGTCAAAGGTCAGGGGCATCTCCACTCAGAATCCCCGCCGTGGTTACCAACATGTGAACCCAGAAAATCTGAGACAGGTCTTAGTTAATTTAGAAAGTTTATTTTGCCAAGGTTGAGGACTCGCTCGTGACACAGCCTCATTAAATCCTGATGACACGTGCCCAAGGCGGTCCAGGCACAGCTTGGTTTTAGACATTTAGGGAGACATGCGACATCACTCAATATATATAAGAAGTACGCTGGTAAGGCAGGGTAACTTGAAGCCAAAACAAGAAGACTGGAAGCGGACAGGGAACTTCCAGGTCACAGATAGTTGATAACACAAATGGTTACATTCTTCTGATTTTCTGATTAGCCTTTCCAAAGAAGGCAAATCAGATATGCATCTCTCTCAGTGAGCAGAGGAGTGACTGAATAGAACAGGAGGCAGGTTTGTCCTAAGCAGTTTCCAGCTTGAGTTTTCCTTAGTGATTTTGGGAGCCCAAGATATTTTCCTTTCACAAACCCATTTGAACTATTTTAGAAAAGGAAGTTTATCCTCATTCCCCAGTTTTACCTGAAGGAGTGTCTCCTAAAGCAAAACCTAAACAATATCAACTCTGATTCTTTAAGTGGCGTCATTTATTTATAGATGAGGCACTGCTCTGTTAGGCTGTGTGCTTTTTACAGAGCCTTTTTCTTTTTGCCGTTCGTACGTTATGTGGATTAAGCCCTGCTTTCCCTCTGGCTGTGACAGCAAGTCTCCCACAGCCATCACTCCAAGGCAAAACAGATGAAATGTGTAATAGGCCGACTGAAAAGTATTTCATTTCCTGGCCGTCTGTGGCTCTTTTCTTAGGGTGAGAAATTATCCTCTGGATTTCAAGTTTCCATAGTTGATGCCTATCACAGAGTGCTAATGGTAAGAGTCCCCCATAAAACTGCATTTGGGATGCTTTTCCGCTTGTCCCATAAATGTGCTTTGTATTTATCTGGAACAAAATTGACATTCAGGGAGTCAGGTAGAAAATTGGTTTGTGAGAATTATGGATACAAATGCCATGAACATCTTGAAGCTATCAAACCCCACTAAGCATTGAGTCTTCAGTGGCCACTTTGAGAGACTGAAATGAGGCTGCCTGCCTCTCTGTTGGTGCAACCTGCCATATCGTGGCTGTTATTTATCGACTGCTGTTTGCACATTCCTGTCTGTGAAGGAAGGAGAGCGGGAGGAAGAGAGCCTGAGTGGCCCAGCACAGTTCGCTTTGCCATGATAGGAACAAAAATAAATGTGAATGAAAGAGGATAGAGTGCAAGGAGAGGACAGAGGAGAGGTGAGCGTGCAGGATGAGGCAAACAGAGACTGTTTTCCAGCTGCCTAGGAAGTGGGAACAAGCGGCAGAAGCAGTTTAATGACGGGTCTCTTAGACTCATGGGCCACCTGGGCTCTTGAAAGTTTGTTCTCCTTCTAGATGGGAGAAGGAGAGCAGGTAAAATATTTAGAATACCAATTTCCAGAAATTAAAGGGTATCTTCATGAGTTTGATGATACCACAGCAAAAGACCGAAGAACAGGAGTCTGCCCTACCATCACCCCACCTACACGAGATTCCCAAGCTTGCTACATGCAAGACCTTAGCCAAATCTTACGTGCCTTTTTATTAAGAACTGTAATGAGCCTCCACTAATACTCAGTGCCAAGCACCATCAGGGCTGGGTGAGAGTGTGCTGCTTGAGTTTGAAGTCCATGGAGGGCCTTTTATCCTTCTGCTCTGTTTTCAGAGCTCGGACAGTGAGCAGGGCCTGGATTTTGTGCCCTAGATGCCTCACCACACCTTAGTCCTGGCCTGGCTGGGATATTATCTTAGACAGTCTGTCTTCAGAGCACAGCCTCTTACTTACTGTAATAGAACAATGGCCACCGATGGTGTGCATAGTTTGGAGGGAAGGGGCATAAGACTAGAGCAGAGGGGCTAGAAAGAAGCCAAGACTCATTTTCTCAAGAAGCAGTAGGCTCTGAGGCATCACTCGCTCCTTCTGGGTAAGAGGCAAAGCTTCCTTGGCTCTGAGCTGGCTCTCCACCCATCACCTAGCCCCCATTCTTTATGACTCCTTCCTTCATGCATTGAGGTGGTCCTGCCCGCTGTGCCCTTCTGGTGGTCCTGAGGTTTGGTGGGTGTGTCCTGCTACAGGTTCTGGATATCCTGTGCTCCCTCTGTCTCTGCAATGGGGTTGCAGTGAGAGCCAACCAGAATCTGATCTGTGACAACTTGCTGCCCCGGAGAAACCTACTCCTGCAGACACGACTGATTAACGATGTAACCAGGTAAGGCCACCACCATCATTCCAAATGCCAAGCATAGTTCTGCCTGTCTTGTCTCCAAGCAGGAAAAGAGGGCTAATCTGAACTCCAAAGTTGCCCACCCATTGTTTCCATGGTGATACAAGTACATAAGACAAGACCAAGCAAATGTGTATTTCCTATGACCAGGGCCTCCAACCCCTTTAGCAGAATTCCTCAAACTTTTCTGTTTAAGTAGCTGAGGATAGAGGATGTGTAGCATCTGAGTGCTAAAGAATTTGACCTGAGGTGGCCTACCATGTTTTCTTTTAAACATTAATGCAACTCTTATAACTTCATAATATATTCATATTTATTTTTATATACCAACTTTGTTTTCTGTAATCTTTTCATAGAATGGATGTCCCAAGTGAGACTGTGGCTTCTTGCATCCTCTGGCTCATGGCCATGTATCTCACTGCTGTCTGTGAGGATCAGAGTAAAGAGCAGGGTCCCATGCAAGACCCCTAGCTTGATAGTCCATACATGTGGCTGCACGTGAGTCATGTGAACTCACTGGACTGGGACTAGGCAGGTCTGCGGTTTTGTAGCCACTTTCTACCTAAGCCTACACACTAATCCACAATGGCAAGAATAGAATCTTTCCTCTGAAGTGCAGAGTGGCCCAAAGACCTGAGCTGTCACACAGACTTACTTTCTTCATGGTGCCAGCCTCGTTTTTCTTTGCCTACCCAAAATAGGGCATAGCTCCAGCCCAAGAACAGTTTGTCTCTAAGAGTTTGATTCTTAACATAAAAACTCTAAGTGGTGTATCTTAAGCTTTTAACCACTTTGCTGGATACATTAAAACCTCTTTCCCTTAATGAGGTTGCCTAGTAATGACTTCTTAATGGTTTTAAGAGACCAGTGTTATTAATAATGCTTCCGTAACAAAGCTGCTATACTGAAAATAAGGGTGCTTATACCAATTGACCAGAAAATGGAATTCAAGTAAATTTTTTTAACTTAAAAAACAAAGGTTTGTAATTATATAAATCTGTATAACATTTTCAGCATCGTTGCCCATGGTTGGCACTCAGTAAACGTTGGTTGCCTTGAATGGAATATTAAAAGAAACATCCTTTATGTTTTTTAATGAAAATGTTGTCCTGATGCATCACGCTAAGAACTTGATCAAGTGTTGAGGGTCCTAAGCTTTTTCTAGTCTTTTTTTTTTTCTGAGACGAGGTCCCACTCTGTTGCCCAGGCTGGAGTGCGGTGGCATACTCATGGCTCACTGCAGCCTTGAACTCCTAGGCTCAAGCAGTCTCCAACCTCACCCTCGCAAGTAGCTTGGACTATAGGTGTGCACCACCATACCCAGCTAATTTTTGTAGAGACAGGGTCTCACTTTGTTACCAGGCTGATCCCAGACTCCTGGCTTTAGAGATCCCTCCCATCTTTTGAGCAATATGAAAAACACAGCATTGCTCTTGTCCTAGGTGTAAATGGGCCATTGCCTCCTATGGTCTAGTTTAACTTGCTTTCTCAGTTTTTAAGGGTCTGTAGATGCCACTTGCCCATGTTTAATTTCAGTATCCGGCCAAACATCTTCCTGGGAGTCGCAGAGGGCTCAGCCCAGTACAAGAAGTGGTACTTCGAGCTGATTATCGACCAGGTGGACCCCTTCCTAACAGCAGAGCCCACACATCTGCGGGTGGGCTGGGCCTCTTCCTCAGGCTATGCCCCGTACCCAGGAGGTGGAGAAGGATGGGGAGGCAATGGTGTTGGCGACGACCTGTACTCCTATGGCTTTGATGGACTTCACCTTTGGTCAGGTGAGTACCTTGCTAAAGCTTTGGCTCATAATCTCACTGGAAATGATGGAGGCTCAAATTGTTCAAGCTGAAATAACCACTTTCAGTTGAAATGATACAGACTCAAGAGTCTCAACTAATTAAACAGTTAGGTGGAAAAGAGTATCAGGTTAAAATAAGACTCATTTATACCATTACTCAGACAGTTCCTAGCTACATGGTCTAATGCAGATCACTTCTCTCAAGCTCATTGCATCTGTATGAGCCTTATTATACGGAATCGTTAGGATTATATGAGCAGAGACTCAGCATTTATTCACTGAGCAGTGAGTTACATACTGTTTTTTCATTTTTCTCTTATTTTATCCTCACAATGACCCCTTAAGGTGGAAAATATTGACCTCATGTGACAAACGTGTAAACAGAAGCATAAAGATTGTTCAGTAATTTATTCAAAGTCACACTAGGGGCCGGGTGTGGTGGCTCACGCCTGTAATCCCAGCACTTTGGGAGGCCAAGGCGGGCAGATCACGAGGTCAGGAGATGAAGACCATCCTGGCTAACATGGTGAAACCCCGTCTCTACCAAAAATACAAAAAGTTAGCCAGGCAAGGTGGCGGGCGCCTGTAGTCCTAGATACGTGGGAGGCTGAGGCAGGAGAATGGCGTGAACCCTGGGGGGCGGAGCCTGCAGTGAGCCGAGATCGCACCACTGCACTCCAGCCTGGGTGAAAGAGCAAGACTCCTTCTCAAAAAAAGGAAAAAAAAAAAAAGTCACACTAGGAAGGATCCAGACCTGACTACAAGTCCATAATCTTGTCAACACAGCCTGTTGCTTCATAATACAATTATAAAATGTCTGGATGGATGCCTAACACACAATAGGTGCTAACCTCTTTAAACGAATTCAGGGCGTCCTTTTTTTAGATAAATGATTGATGCTTTTCCCAAGCATGTCCATGGCCTGTGCCTGTGGAGGAATGTCTTGACTTCTGCCTGGGAGAAAAACGCAAGATTAACTCTCAGGCTTTCAGCAAGAAGAAGAGCCCTACCTCTCCTGTCTGTTGTCCAAGGCGTGTGTTTTCTGTATCTTTTGCAAAACTGCAATTGGAGACATCGTGTCCCTTATAGAAATCTCTTACATAAGCACTGAGTCTGTGGCTATGAGGTAGTGACCTTAAGCTTAGGTTGTCATTAGATATCATAAGGTTCACAGGAAACTGTCTCTGAAGAAATGGTCTGAGAAGAAAGAATCCTTATGCTCATCCACCTTTGCAGCTCCCGAGTGTGGTAGGGTTAAGTCTGTGAAGGAATTAACAAGACTGACTTGTAAAATTTGTTTCACACTCCTGCTGACTGCTGCCTATCTCCCGCCAACTCGCCACCATAGCCCAAGAATGTTCTCTGGAACCCAGCTACGCCTGAAGAGCGCTCTGCCTGGAAATTGACTAAGGAAGTATGAAGCACACCTAGACCCTGGGGTGAAGCAAATTGGACCCTTGTTTCGAAGAGAAACTAATCATTCTCAAAGGAAAAAAATTTACTTAGTCTTTTTCTGACTTTACAGCACTGCGTGGGCCACTTACTGTATTCTTGTATCCCTTTGTAGAAATTTGAGGAATGAATACATCAGTGAGTCAGGAGGCATGGAACCCATTCATGGTGCATCCATAGAGGGCTACTCTGTGCGTTTCAGAACCTGAACATCCTATCTAATTGTGTATCATTCCAGGACTGTACAGTTCCCCATCCTCTCCCTCATCCCTCCTGTCTCCTCTGAAGGCAAGGAAGCTGGGTGCTCCAGGCTCATGCCGAACATGACTAGCAGTGGCTCCTATGATTGGAGAAGTGGGAAGAAGGCTAGTGACTCAGCTTTTCAAAAACTGATTGTGGCTCTCTGAAATGGCCCACACTTGATGGTGTATTGCCATGTAGGTGCACTCAAGGGATTTCATCCCTCAGTCTCCAGCATCTGATGAGACCTGGAGAAACCAGTGTCTCCAAGTTTTATACGTTTCATTCTCACCAAAATCCAAGCTTTCCTGGGTCTAGGCATCATTCTGACTTCTCTAACCAGCACACGGGGAACATACATCTTGCAGAAGGGATTGGAATGTGTCAGGAATATTTCTTCAGCTGAAGAAATAAAGTTTCTGTTGATGACCCCCACCAGGACAGCCATGAATTTCAGACTATCTGATGAAAAGGTAATTATCTGATGAAGAAATGAAACGGAAATAACACTCCAACTTACTACAGGGGAGAATGGTGGGTACATAGGGGGATATATTAGAAAGTGGTCATGATAAATTATTCTCCTTTTATTTGAGATTTAAATGCCCAGGTCATTACCTTTAAAGTTACTCATATGCATAAATTAAGCCACTGCCTTGAATTGGTCTTTAACATAGTTATTAAAGTACAATAGATTTTGCAGTAGTTAGAAAGAATTATGGTGCCTCTAACACTTTGTCAATGGAGAGTCAGGAACAAACAGCATAGCTTTGGAGTTATGCCTGGGTTTGAATCCTAGCTCTGCCACTTAATGTCTCTTTTTTTATATTGGGCAAATTACTTAACCGCTCAGAGACTCAGTTTTCCTCTGATAAAATGAGGATACTATGAGATTCTTATGAAACTTAAATAAGAAATATGACATATATTAGGTACACAGTAAATATGAGCTACCTTCCCTCATCATCTATGAATTGCACTGTAGTTATAAAGACCAAATCCAGAGTCCTTGATACTTCACTGAAGACCATGAGAATAGCCCAGTTAGGGCTACCCTAGGAATATCTAAGGGCTTAAAGAACCCCAGTTCCATGCTGAATGAGAAGAGAATTCTCAAAGTGACATCCTGGAAGTATGAATGAGCTTTTTCTCTGTGTAGGGAGAAGACAGCCTTAATAGGCCTTTTTAGCCGTGGAAGCCTGGGAAGTCATTTTCAGGCATCAGCTGTGGGAACATCTCCCTCCTCAATTCTGTCTAACCCTCCCTACAGAATCCAGGGTCACCTCAGACACTGCGATCTTCTTTTTGGAGAAATGGCTCTTTTTTGTGATGATCTCACTTTCCTTCTCTGGACGGAGCCTCAATGGGGCTTTCAGGATAGCACTTGGGAGTGAATTCTGCTCAGAGCAGCCTACACAGTATGTTACTGGCTGGGGGAAGTTTCATAGGAGAAATCATATCTCCCCTTCCCTTTAACCACTTTTTCCTACTCAGAATTGAAATAAGCAAAAGAATTCACCATTCCAAGAGACGAGTAGCATGGAAGTGAATGAATGGAGTAAAATTGTGTTTCCTGATTTATTAAGACTACTGACTCCTCAAGATAATTTACCTCTGCAGTCAGATCTGCACAAGGGGGCTTCACCTGTCTCCCAACTAAGATGAGTTCCAGGGTATTTGTTTATAAAACACAGCCCACTGTGACTCACACCTTTCCAACCCCAGTGCTATGTGGACAAGATCCGAGGAGTAGCTGCAGAAGAGCAGCGCTTTTCTGTCTTTGGATCCCCTGTCATTCCAAGTGGCTAAATATTTGTGCTTGTATTATAATGCCAAACTCTGCAGTGCCTGGACCTGTGCAAGTGCTGAGCATCGCTGTTTCCAGTTGGCTTGTTACTAATCAGAACGGACTAAATTCTGCAGTAATACACCCTGAGGTTAATTGAAGATGTGCAGCATCTGATTAAGTGGCCTTTAAAAAAAATCTTATTATCGGGTTTGGAATGGCCTTTCCAAGCTTCCTGGGCCCATCAGGTGGGCCTGAGCCTCCAAACCAGGGGACAGTTTTTCTTCTTCAGACTGGCAGAGATAAGAACCACTGGCCTCTTGCAGTGGATGGTCTCTAGAATTATTCAGAGTTCCTAATATCATAAAAAGCACTTGAGGCTGCTCTTAGAAAAGCTCTCTGAAACAAGTTTGATTTTTCATTCCATAGTGTCACATTTCTGCTGGTTGTTCTAAAAGGGTCAAATACATTAAACATACTTTAAAATGTGCATGTTTTTCAGTACTGTCTTTCAACAAAGAAAGTAGATTTTAAATCACTTTTTAGATTCAGCCGTCAGTGCTATAATTTCCCATATTGTTACTTTCTTCTACTGTTATAAAAGGTGTAATATTCCTACAGTGTCCCGGCAAACTTTTCTACTGTTAGCCTAATAATTAAGGTTCCTGGAGTTGAAGAAAACACAAACAAATAGCACTTGCTGTGGGTTACAGTGTGTCAGGCACTCTTCTAGTGCTCTATAGAGATTAAGTGATTTAAAACTCATAGGAGTCTTATGAGGTAGACATTATTCCTGTTTGACAGATTAGGTAAATTGAGTCCACAAAGGTAAGTTACTTGCCCAAGGTCACACAGTAAGTAACAGAGCCAGAACTACAGCCCAGGCAGCCTGGTTCCAGAAACCCCTTAACCACTACGATAAACTGCCTCTTAAGTGGCACACAGGACATCATTTATTCATTTCATTAAAGTGAAAAGGATAATAATGGTACCTTACAAATCACTCTCTTTACAGCATCCCTGTGGGTACCACTGTGCCCATTTTACAGATGGGGAAGTTGAGCCTCTAGTAAAATCATAGGTCCTGGTTCATGCAGCAGGTAAGGGCTTGGGATTTGAACTCAGTCCTGTGTGACTCCAAGGCCCCTTCGACCTCCCTTTGCTACCTCATTGCAGCTCAGTTGAAAGGATTTGCGTCTTGTTTAAATGTGGAGTACAAGACCCTTCCTAAGTGATTGGGAAGCCATGAAAGCCCTCACAGGGGTGGAGATTACTTTCTCTGCATGTGAGGAGATTTATAAAACACAGTATGCAAAAGCAATGCCACAATTCTATCATTTTCCAATTTCAAACTCTTCATACTACTCACATTTTAAAGTGATGTACACTTCATCAGATGACCTTTTACAGTGTGAATATGATATGAAATGGGCTCTCTTATCCAAATAGTCTTCCCATGACATTGCTGTAAGCACTTGCTAGTATATCCTTCATATCCAGTGATTATCAAGTTACCCTTTCATTTCTAGAAAATATTCGTCCCAACTCTGTTCTCTACTGTACAAGCTTTAAAATAGGCCCAGCCTATGAATTCAATTTGCTTATAACTTTTCTTAGCAAGTGTTCCAAAGGAAACTTCTACTATGAGCCCAGTCTCTTAGAGAAAAGGTGGGAAAAGACAGCATCTTTCACCACGAGGGCATAATTGCTCCTCCTGGTGGTTATTTTCAATGGAAAGAACAAGCCAGACGGGGGAAATTCTCCCAGCCATATTTCCTCTGGAGGGCATATGGCAGCTATGGCTAAATAAAGTTCAGAGCTCAGCTCCTGTTGGTATCAAAGCCCTGCTGCAGATGAAGAGCATCCCCCATGAAAGCTGCTCTTTGTCTTCAGTGGCCGAGCCTCAGGCCAGTATAGAAGCCAACAGTGAACCCTCAGAGGACGGGAGAGAGGATGCTGGAGTCATGATTCAACATTGGCAGTTTCGTCCCAGTTTGTATGATTCTTAGAACATGAAAGAACCTTGGAATTTGTATTTTTATCCAGTAAGGATCTGAATACTTTTAAAGACAATTGTCCAGTGTAGCATTTCAATTATTTCCTGGTCTTCCTCAATTCACAAATATTTGTTAGAATTTGTTCAAGTAGGCTGTGTGTGGTAGCTCAAACCTGTAATCCCAGCACTTTGGGAGGCCGAGGTGGGGAGGATCATTTGAGGCCAGGAGTTCAAGACCTGCCCAGCCAATGTGGTGAAATCGTATCTCTACTAAAAATACAAAAATTATCTGGGCAGTGGCGTGCGCCTATAGTCCCAGCTACTTGGGGGGCTGCAGTGAAAGGATCACTTGAACCCAGGAGGCAGAGGTTGCAGTGAGATTGTGCCATTGTACTCCAGCCTGGGTGACAGAGTAAAACTCTGTCTCAAAAAAAAGTTCAAGTAACTACAGTGATATTTTCCAGAAGTTAAACTAATGAAAAAAAAAAAAGATTGTTTTTAATGGTAAAATAAATCTTAAAAATGAGACAATTACTGTAAGTTTTGCTGAATTTTAATATCATAAATATTTTTTCATAGCAAGACTTAGGAGGAAGAAAAGATCCTGGGACCTTGGGTATCTAAACTCCATACAATGAGCTAAGAGTACTCAGTGTCCTCAAATGGAGAAATGTGAAAGACGTCAAACCTACACACTCTTCAACTTTGGCTCAGTTTTGTTTTGTTTTTAAATAATTTTACCTACAGGTGCTTCATTGAGGAAGTTGTTCCTCTTTCTCAGTGGTGAAGCAAGGTATTAAAGTTATAAAAACAGAGTCTAAGGCCACTCCAGACTATTTGCCAATATGCATTGAGTACATTACGTGTAGCAGCATTCTTACTGTGCAGGTGGTCCAAGCCGGATGCTCCTGTCCGGCTTTATTGCCCCACCATATCTCCCTCATCCAGCCCTCATTAACCCTCACCTTCCAGCCTTACCAAACTCCAGCCATTCTGCAACTGTGTTAGACACTCCTCTTGCTCTTTCCTTTCATTTCTCTAGTGAGCTTTTTATTCTCCAAGTCTCAGCTTGTCCCATGCTCCCAGACAGATTCCCAGGCATCTTCCTCTCCCTCTAGAAGGCAACGCATACATATCTTCATTCCAATATTTATCGCATTATCTTTTATTTAAATGTCCATTTCCCACCAGACAACGGGCTTCTTAAGTGCGTGAGTTGGGTCTTCTGTCTTTGATCCCCAGCCCCAGGTGTAGTATCTGGCACAGAGGAGAGCCTCGTTACTTACTGCCTGTGGGAGAGTGGGAGGGAATGCAATATGGCTTTGTCAATTACCCAAATTAATTAGAGGGAGCTACCTAATCTTTATTAATTAAAAAGAGCACAGTGATTTCACCATTTAAAAATTCACCACTTAGTTTAGAATCTATTATAGGTTGAGTATCCCTTATTTGAAATTCTTAGGACCAAAAGTGTTTGAGGTTTTAGATTTTTTGGGTTTGGGAATATTTGCATATGCATAATAAGATACCTTGGGAATGGGACTCAACTCTAAACACAAAATTCCTTTGTGTTTCATAAATACAAAGCCTGAAGGTAATTTTATACAAAATTTTTAATAATTTTGTGTATGAAACAAAATTTTGACTTTTTTGACTGTGACCCATCACATGAGGTTGAATATGAAGTTTTCTACTTGTGGCATCATGTCAGTGCTCAAAATGTTTCAGATTCTAGAGTATTTCACGTTTTGGATTTTTAGATTAAGGATGCTCAACCTGAACTAGACTAGCAGTAACCACAGAAAACATTAAATAGTTCTAAACTGGGATTATAAATATTATATAGCAAAGATACATGTACAAAATCTGTAAATAACTTGTATCCATCAGGTGGGGATTTTTTAAAATTACCTTTTCATAGCATATTATACAGCCATTAAATTTCGAATGAATATTGTATTATACAATAAAATGTTTGTGATATAATTAGCAGAGCAAGCTACAAAAACCTATTATACCCCAGTTTGAATAAAAAGTGTGTGTGTGGGGCCGGGCGCGGTGGCTCACGCCTGTAATCCCAGCACTTTGGGAGGCCGAGGCAGGCGGATCACGAGGTCAGGAGATCGAGACCATCCTGGCTAACACAGTGAAACCCCGTCTGTACTAAAAATACAAAAAGTTAGCCGGGTGTGGTGGTGGGCACATGTAGTCCCAGCTACTTGGGAGGCTGAGGCAGCCTCCTGGCCTGAACCCAGGAGGTGGAGCTTGCATTGAGCCCAGATTGTGCCACTGCACTCCAGCCTGGGCGACAGAGTGAGACTCTGTCTCAAAAAAAAGAAAAAAAAGTGTGTATGTGTATAACTCCATAAAATATATATAACTCCATCAAAATAGAGTGTGTGTACATATATATTTGGAAGCATTTTTATGGAGTTATATTTTTTCTTTTGTATTTATTTGAGACAGGGTCTCATTCTGTCACCCAGGCTGGAGCACAGTGGCATGATCTCAACTCACCTCAGCCTCCACCTCTTGGGTTCAAGCTATCTTTCCACCTCAGCCCCCTAAGTAGCTGGGACTACAGGTGCGCATCACCATGCCCAGCTAATTTTTGTATCTTTAGTAGAGACAGAGTTTCATCATGTTGGCCAGGCTGGTCTCAAACTCCTGAGCTCAAGCGATCCACCTGCCTTGGCCCCCCAAAGTGCTGGTATTACAGGCATGAGCACCTAGTCTTTTTGTATACTTTCCTGTATAAATGGTGACCATTTATAATGAATACATATTATTTCTGTAATCAAGAAACAAGATATCTTTTTATCTTTTGCTGGAAACTCTATTTTAAAACCTAACTTCTCTTTTGTTGCTCTCTTTCTAATAGAAATGTAAACCTGATAGGGGAGGGGTGGGTGGTTATAATTATTAATATTTACTTTTAGAATTTCCAGAATAAGATGATATAGGAAAGCAGAGAGGTGATTTTCCTCACTACTTTAAGTCAGGAAATGATAAATCATCTAATGAAAGAGATGTGAAGAAGTTTTTTAATCAATTCAGAGTATAACTGGCAATGTGTTTTCCCACTTATCTGAAATAATAAAGTTTTTTAAAACAAATAAGCAAACTGTGTAACATAGTTTTTTTTGTTTGTTTTTTGAAATGGAGTTTTGCTCTTGTTGCCCAGGCTGGAGTGCAATGGCATGATCTCGGCTCTCCGCAACCTCTGCCTTCCGGGTTCAAGCGATTCTCCTGCCTCAGCCTCCCGAGTAGCTGGGATTACAAGCATGCACCACCACGCCCGGCTACTTTTGTATTTTTAGTAGAGATGGGGTTTCTCCACGTTGGTCAGGCTGGTCTCGAACTCCCAACCTCAGGTGATCCACCTGCCCCAGCCTCCCAAAGTGCTGGGATTACAGGCGTGAGCCACTGCGCCCAGCCTATGTAGTATAGTTTAATGGCTAGATGGCCTTGCCGTTCTTCTCTTTGATGGCTTCTCTATTCAACACTAGAACAGTCTAATCTTTTTGAGGAAGTAGAAGACAGGAAGGTCTTTGGGCACTTGCAACTAAACAGACACACACACCAGCTACCTCTGAAGAGCTACACCAGCAACAGCAGTCTGTCTGTTACTTCAGACACCAGGCCACAGTCTGAACACACATTGAGCAGGTTAAGTTTTGTTATTTCTCATTCTTAGCAGCTTGAGCATTTCCCCTGAGACTCATCTCAAATCAAGCATGGTGTCTGCCCACTCGCCAGCTTAGGAATTCATTTCTCATTGCTCATCTCACATAGGAAAAGCAAAGTTGCATTTCAAATGCAGTAGTACCTCCGGACCTCTTGAGTACCCATCACACCTCCCCACTTCCCACAGAGGCCTCTGAGCTTTTCTCAGCCTGGCAGGTGCCTCTAGAGTTCCACAGCCTTCTTCCTGTTCTTTCCTCACCAGGCCGGATACCCAGAGCTGTGGCTTCCATCAACCAGCACCTCCTGAGATCGGATGACGTGGTAAGCTGCTGCCTGGACCTCGGGGTGCCTAGCATCTCATTCCGCATCAATGGGCAGCCCGTGCAGGGGATGTTTGAGAACTTCAACACAGACGGGCTCTTCTTCCCTGTGATGAGCTTTTCAGCAGGTGTCAAGTAAGTTATGGCTGTGATTTCATGGAGAGTAGCAGTTACCCCACCTCCCCACCACCACTGTGAGCTGCGAAGCCAGCAGTCTCCTTCAGGGCTTCAGTACTGTGAACTAAGTTCCCCAGGACAGTGATGGTGCAAGGGCAAGAGCCACCTAGAGTCATTTGCTCCATCGCTACTGGTAGAACCAGGGGTTGTATTATGTACTCAGATAAACAGTAAGATTAGTAGGATAAATCCTGTGTAGAAAATTAATAATTATAAAAGTATTACATGCTCATTATAAGAAAAACTTCAAAGACATAGTTATGAACAGCACAGTAAAAATCACCTATGATTCCAATGGTTAGCTATAATCTATTAATACTTTGGCATATTTTTCAAGTCTTTTCTTCTACAAATATACATCTATTTTTTAATTGGTATCACATCGAATATGAAGTTTATGTCTTGATTATCTTTTATTCAACAATAAGTAATGAGCCTTTTCCTGAGTCATTGAGTATCCTCAAAATGATTTTATAGCCATATAATAGCCCTTTATCTGGCTGTTTCATAATACAGCCACTACTCTGCTGTTAAAGTCTATGCCAATTTCATTTTTATTGTTGTAAATAAAATTCTTATGAATATCCTGAAGCATAACTCTTTGTGTGCTTCTATTTTGTTCCTCCTTGAAATTGGTCAAAATGCATGAATGTTTTAAAGTCTAAATTTATAATTCTGTGGCCAAATTGATTTTGAGAACGATTCTCTAAACAGTTCAGAATTCCTTATCAATAACTTTAGAATCTAAAACGCTCTGAAAACCATAAATTTGTTCATAACTCATTTTGTAATAAAATGTAACCTGAACTCATTTTGTGACAAAACTGTCATCAGCAGAAATGAGGCTGTTTTCAGCCATTTATTCTGCTTCTTGTGAATGTATGTTTAACTGCAGAAATATTAATGTGTCTGATTATGATGTACTGCCCCTCCCCTGGCTGCAGTTTCTGCTTAATCTGCGTAACGGGTAACTTTTAAAAAAATTCTAAAGAATTCCAAAGTCTGAAGCACATCTCTAATGATTTCAGATAAAGGATTTGGGCTTGCAGTATCATTTAAAGCAACATATGGGAATGTCCAACTGATTGGATCCTTATTAATTTTTACTGCTACTGGTTATTTTAAATCTTCGCTGATTTGGAAAAATTGTACCTTAGAGTATTAATTTTTTATTTTTTATTACGAATGTGGTGAAACATTTTTTAATGCTTATTTTTATGTACTTTTTCCAACCCAGTATTTTTGCTAACTTTGTGTTCTCAGCCTTTCTGATATTTATTTTTTGGTAGATATCTTACATATTTTGTATATACTGACTTTATATAGTATATGTAATATATTTACATATTTATGTATAATAATTTTATATTAAGGATGTTAAACTGTTGTTTATTGGTTTCAAATATTTCTCCCAGTTTCTGATTTATACTTTAACACTTGGGTTTTTTCCTATTGTTTTTTGTTTTTCTTTTTCACAAAAGGAATGTAAGTCAAAGAAAGTACCAGGAACCCATAATAGTACCACCTAGAGATAATCATATTAGCTTTTTATATACACAGTTAAATATTGTTCATTTAATTGGGCTTGTGCTATGCATGCTGCTTTCCTATATACTATTGCTATTTCTCTGCCTCTTTCCTTGTACCTACCAGTTGGATGCTATTTTTAATTCTTTTAACCACGTTATACATTTTAATGTCTGTAAGGCAAAACCCCACAATAACCCTTCTTTCCCAAACTTTTCTCAGCCATTCTTCATCCTTGTATTTTAAAGAGATCACAATCAACTGAGCAGGAGACTGGAGTCAACATGGAATCATACTAGTGTCCATGGAAGCCCCTGGAAAGGGTCATAGCAGGAGGAGAGTTGTGGGAAGCAGGAGCTGAGATCTGGGATCACAGAGAAACCATTTCAGGGATCCAGGTCCAAGTGAGGGGATTTTCAGGGTGAAACCACTCTAGTAGGCCTCAGCACCTCATGTGGATTGGTAAACCAAGATATGTTCATATGTTTTCCAAAGTAGGATTTTGGTTCTGTTTCAATTATATAAACTATTTAGAAATAATTGTCCTTTGTGAATGGTACTCAGCCTTTGGAATTTGAGACAGATGTGTATGTTTGTATATATACACAAGCATATTTACAAACATTCATATAAATGGATATAATATATTAAAGTTATTTAATATTTAATAAAAACAATTTAAAATTGTTTGAGGTTCTTGTAACAAATGGAGAACCAGTAGAGTAAAGCTTTACTGAGGCTGAAAATCTTCTCATCACATATTCAAGCCGGGGAATCTTACACTATCTGCAGACACTGTATTCTAAGAGCTGAAAGTTCTTCTGTGCTGAGGATATTTCATTCCAGTTCTTTCTTTTTAAATATGTGAGGATACCGCATAGAGCCATTCTCATTGATAGCCATCAGAAGCATGTGGAAAACGGGGAGTGTTGTTGACAAGAGAGGCACTGTAAGCACAGAAGAAACTGACTGGAGCAAAGGCCTTCTGGAAGAGGGAAAGGACCTTCTAGCCCTATTTTCCATTTTCCCCACTCCACTCCTTAGGAATAAAGAGAATGAGTACAAATACAAATACAACACAACACAACAGTGTTGGGGTCATCCACCCTTTGACTCAGGACCTTCCCTGAAGAAACAAGGTTACTCTGAGCAGTCAGTTCCCAGGACTGCATTTGCCTGTGTAGCTGGTGGCCTTGGTCACCCACCATTAATACTCCTCCCACTTTTACTTATTTTGCCCATGTCCACTCATTGTTTTTAACTTATTTTCAAAGGGAGTACACCTGTTTCACAAGCATGTCATCTGAAAAAACTACTTAGGCAAATTTAGATCTACGGAGAAGGGATCTTCTCCAGTCTACTGGCTAATGGACTTTTCCACATTTTGTGTTTAGAGAACAGTATATCTGCTCTCAAATGTTGCATAATGATTCTTAATCATTAGTTCATCCTTCCCATCTCCCTCAGAACAATGAGATAGGATTTTTGTGTCTGTGATTTTTTAGAGGGTAGTGGAGGGATTTTTTTGGAATCCTCTCTTGACAAGAACTGCAGTTAGCAGATGAAAAAATAGTTGACTGAAAGGTGGTATCCACATGTAGAAGACATTTCTAGCATCTGGTGTCTAGGTCAGCAGATCATGCAGACTTCTAAGTGCACAGATAAAAGAGAAGCAATGTTGCAAGACAAGAAAAATGAGATGACTAATCATTTAGGAGGCACAACTGCTGAGGAAATTTAAGAAACTGAAGGGTCCAGATGTATTGACTCGAAGAACCAACAGCTTAGTTCTGAGAGCTTTTTGCTTATAGCAACTGAACAGGTGGGAAGGCTAAAAAGCAGTGCCAGTAGGGTGTGCAGTGGGGCTTGAAGTCACTCAAGCCTCCTGTCTCTCAGGAAACTATCAGCTCTGATATATTCCTGGCTTCGGGTCTCACAGCATGTTGTGATTTGAAGAGAGGTGGAATCACAGGGTCTGTGTAGTTGGGATACATTTTACTGAAATGCCTCTAGTGCATCACATGATGACCTTGGTCAGGGTCAGTGCAGGACCTATACTGGGGGCTAGCCAGTTGCTTATAAATCAAAATAAACCGATTGGCTATTCTACAATCCAGGTGTTATTCTTACATCAACTGGTAAAGTATGATTTGGTGCTGAAACCCAGCAGTTCTTCTCTGTACTACTTTAGTTCAGTTGAACAAAGAGCTAGAAAGAGAAACCACAGTATGAATTCCAAGTTAATTAAAGTATCTTATTGAAAAGAAATGTATTGGCCGGGCGCGGTGGCTCATGCCTGTAATCCCAGCACTTTGGGAGGCCGAGGCGGGCGGATCATGAGGTCAGGAGATCGAGACCATCCTGGCTAACACGATGAAACCCCGTCTCTACTAAAAATACAAAAATTAGCTGGGCATGGTGGCAGGCGCCTGTAGTCCCAGCTACTTGGGAGGCTGAGGCAGGAGAATGGGGTGAACCCGGGAGGCGGAGCTTGCAGTGAGCCAAGATCACGCCACTGCACTCCAGCCTGGGCGACAGAATGAGATTCCGTCTCAAAAAAAAAAAAGAAAAAAAAAAGAAATATATTTTATAATGAAATTGAAAAGAAATTATTGTTTCACCCAATACTGTAGAACACTTGCCTGGTTTTATAGCATCTCTCCCAGCAAGATGCAAAGTGTTATGCCCGTCTAGAAAGAGATTCTTTTTCTCCCATCATAGAAGTCTTCAGAGTTGTTTCTCATATTTATTTTTAACTTCTGTATGGCTTCTAAATTAGATTTGAGTTCTCTTACACAGTCCTGTTTCCTCCTGTTTAATGATCTTTACTGAGATCCTTGTCTTGAATTTTTAAAATAAGTTTTATACTTACAAACTATGTTGTTAATAATACCTGATTAGGATGTCCCTGCCAGCCGTCATCGAAGAGCAAAGCTACATGAAGGGCAAAAATCTTTGTCAATTAGATTTACTCACAGTGAAGTCAAAGTTAGCATGAGTAATTACTGACAAAACCCACAAATCAATGTCATAGCCTCTTTTCTCTTAATGAATATGCTTCCATGGTTTTCTTCTCAATGTGGTTTGTTTATAGACAGTATTATTAGTGCAGTAGGCCCCAGTGTAACAACCCTATTCATTATAGAATAGAATTTGGGATGAGGTATATGTACCTTGTAGCCCACCGAAAAGGTTGAATTACTTAGATGCCAGGAAGCTCTTACTAAAAGTTGATCTTATATACACCCCACAAATGGCATGAATCAGATAGAGAGAATTATACAGAAAGCCATAGTATATAGTGAAATTTGGGTGCTAATTTTTTTTTGCAGAAAATTAATGAGTTAGTCATAATAGAATATATTTTATGGCTATAGTTAAACTCCCCATAAATCTATTTAATCATCTTACATAACTCTTGCCAGCTCTAATTTATAAAAATAACCATATCCAAAGATAGTATTTGTGGTGGTTGTTTGTTTTCTGTTGGTATTCTCCAGACTTGGCTAAAATTCAGGTAACGAACAGCTTAGCTATTTCCAGCTTGCTGTGGTCAATGCTGTGGAAATTATTGCTGAGATAAATATACTTCTTCAGAGAACATGATGGGCACTGGCTGGATTGCCCTGAGCGTTCATCAAACACTAGCCAGAAAGAAATATGAATGTGGGAATGTCCATAACTCAGTCTTAGCGATACGGGCTAAAGATGCAATTATGAATCGTGACTTACGAGTCGAATTCAGGTCAGCAAAAGCTGGCTAATTCTTTCTCCTCTTAACCACAGCTTGTATCCTTTTCTTCTGTGAAACATTATCTCAGCTGTCTGGGAGGAATTCAATAGCAGATAACAGTAATGAGACATCCATAAGACTAGTGATTTTTACACATTTGCTAGCAAGCTCTGAATAATAATATGATAGCCCAAGGAAAGAAAAGTTGGTCACCCCCTTTGAGCACAGCACAGCTTTGTCATGATTTTTACTATTTTTTTTCTTAATGGGTCAATCTTTCAAATCTGGGAATTTGTAATAGGTAGGCCCATCTCTCCTGGAAGTTAACAAGCAAAAATGCACAAATCTCAAAGATGAAGTTGAAAATGCTGGCAGAGATTTTTCAATATAATTTGTCCTGTGTTTTCAAAATTAGTCAAGTAAATAAAAATTTCCTCTACACATCCCAAAACTTCACTACTCCCAGGCAGCTCTTACTGAAGCTATTGCTTATCTTTGAGGTGAGAGAATCTATGGACAGAGTCGCTTACTGTAAACACTTTAGGAAGGAAAAAGTCTTTGAGAGCTGATGAAACATTTGAGTTACAGGAAGAACCCCAGAAAATGATACAAGTGCTGTGGTGGAACGGATTAAGCTGATTAATGAATTTGATTTTTAAAACCCATTAATGTAGAGAAAAATCTGAGGATAAAGAGGAACTAATTGTAATGAAATCAGTTCTGAAATTCTCTTTTTTATTTTACATTTAACATTTTGGGGATGCTGGGTGATTCCATGGAACTGAAGGAGCCGGGGAGGAAACATGTAGAGAGGGGAGATTTACATTCCAACTGGAATGTAATGTCTCGTTTGTGAATGAGGCAAAGGATTTAAAAGATAAACGTGAAGTGCCAGGTAACAATTTACTGAGAGAAGTGGACTGGTAGGTTTAACTTTATTGTTTCTTCTTCTACGCCTGTGACTCCATGCTCTGGACAAGTCCTCGGGTAGGTCCTGTAGCTTTTATTGCTACTTTTAGGAACAAGAACAATCTTGTCAGTAATTTGAAAGTTCTGTCTATTTGAATATAAAATCAAAATTTGTATCCAGTTTACAGCTTGAGCCCTCCCCCAGCTTGGGCCTGCAGTATGAGGCAGCTTTTTCTCCACATTGGTCTGCCCCTCCCTGATTGGCCAGCTCCTATTGCAGACCCCTCTAGAGTTGAGCCCCAGGGAGAGATGACTGCAGAATAGGCGTGTCTGATGGAGTCAGTGCTATTGTCAGGTAGCATTGAGTCTTTGTGTAGCGGTTGTACAGTTGCTGCCTCTTTTCTGGGACCCTTTTGTAGTTTTCTTAGCCTCAGGCTGGGAACTTCTGACCACAGTTCTTTTGACACAAACCTTACCACTTCTGTTGGCTGCTCCCTCTGGCTGACCCTAAACCTCCCTCCAGATCCCCTTTCCCACGTCCCCCAGCCCCTGGGTTTCTGATCTCTACTCAGACATTTGCCTTTCTGGGAAGTCCCTTTTTAAGATGGCAGACAGTGGGCTCATTCATCTGGAGCCCTTAAATAGCCTTCTAGGGAGCACAGTCCTTGGCGTCGCCCTGAGCGGAAGGGCACCTCTTTTCCATGCAGACCTTTCTCACGCTGTCAGCTCTGTCACCAGGAAAATGTGTCCCTCAGTAAACTCCAGAGGACACTTGTCCAGCTTCTACGTGGTTTCTTGAAACCTCATCATTTGGCTTCCGAAAAGGGAGAACGCTTCTCCCTTTCTCCCTGAAAGTTCTCTCCAAAGGAATTCTTTCCTTTATCCGTCTAGAGGTGTGTGATAGGCTGTGGCTGATAGAACTGGTTTCACAGTTTTTTCGTATATACTACATAGTTGACTCAGCACTTCACTTTAGATTGTGAAAATATTTAGCATCCTCTGAATTATGGATTCATACATCTAACTTTGGGACCTCGGCCAAAACAGAGGGGAGCCCACTTTCATATACTCAGATACTTAAAGTGAGTTTCAAATATTTTGTTTCTGTCTTTCAGTCGTTCCCTTCAAACCTGAATTTTATCTCCCTAGTTATTACCTTTGATCTCATCAATCTGGATCTCATAGGGCAAATTATGAAGGGGACCGTCAATATTGGTGGCGGTTTGTTGGATCCCTTCTCACAGACTCTGGGCAGTTTGTTCACAGGCAGTGAGGGGAGGAGCCACAGGTGGTAGGTGTGCCTTGGACCATCGTCTGTTCAGTCTGCCTGCTGAGGGCACAGGGACTCTCATCTCCAGGAGTTCTGAAGCAATCCAGGACCTTTTCTTCCACCCACTGAAGCACTGCACGATGATGTTTAAAGACCAAAGATTCAGTATGCAATAAACACTGATTCCTGCCTGTGTTAATTTATGTTACAGTTTATGTGGCCATTAGAGAAGATAAGATTCAGATTTATAACCAAATGATCAGTCTCCTTTTAATAACTGAATATAAAAACTAAGCATTGTTCTCATTAGATGCTACCTGAAACTCTACCTTTCTTGATTTGTTATCTCATCCAGCAGATTTTAAAACCTAAGAGAAATTTTGAAACTCAACAATTAGCAAGAGAGCTCATGAATAATTAAATTCCTCTAGAAATCCTCCTAAGAGACCATTTACTTGTTCTTGGAATCCATATGCTAGTGAGTAATGGAATACACTTACTTGCTGTACAAGCTACTAGGCATTCAGCTGCTCTCAGGAAAGATGCTCAATGAGAAGAGAGAGGCAGAAAGTTTCCCACACTAATTCTTTGCCCAGAAAGATCCAATTTTATCCCATGGTTTCCATATGTCAGCAACACAATCTGTTACGTTGCAATTGAATTGGGAAATTTTCAACAAATAATTTTAAGATTTAGTCATTATTTCCTGAGGTTCACTAAATTAGTAATACTGCAGGCTAATGACTCAATTTTGTTTTAATTTCATTGTTCAAATTCTTAATAAACATAGATCATGTCCTACATAACACTTAATGTAGGAGCATTCACAAGGGACAATTGTGATTCTAACTGTATATCATTATTATTGAGTACCTTAAAATAGGAAACTGGGAGGTTTCATATGATTTCTAGAATTAATTTTAAAACAGCATTTTATAAAATGCTTTTCAGATAAAGTGTCTGCTCTTATTGGGAAGGAAAAAAACCTTAGCATCTCTTAAAGAGGCTTTATTTTCCAGTTTCACGATTAGGATATTTCCACCATCACAATTATGCAGCCAACACTTAGAATATCTTGTGAGGCTGCCCTACCAGAACGTTCCAGTGAAAGGAAGTGAGGCCCATTGGAAAGTATCCCGTTGTGAAAGTTTTGCCAAATCATAACTTTTCTCCATTTACCTCATCCCCCTCCACACAGACACTCAGTCCATGAGCAATTCCAAACAAGCCTAATTCCAAAACAAAACTGGGTGTGGCTGCTTGGATCACCTCCATCCAACCCACAATTATCTCCCTCTGACTATTTCAAGAGCCTCCCAATTGGTCCCCAGATCTATCTGCATAGGGCAACTAGGAGAATCTTATATTTCCTTACATTAAAACCCATCAGCAGCTTTCCATTTGGAATAAAATCCTACCTCCTTGCCGGCGTTCATAGACCCTGCCTGATACAGTCCTACCACTCGGGCTCATGGCATTCTCACCCATGCCACCCTCCTTCCCGTTAATCTGATCCACCCAAGGTCTTCTCCACCTCAGAGCCTTTGCACTTGTTCCTCTGCCTGAAATGCTCTTCCTCCAGATCTTGAGCTCACTGGTTTCTCCTTACCTCTCAGAGTCAGCTTGCATGTCAGAGAGGCCTTCCTTGATACCATCTCTAGCAGCCAACCCCGTACCTGAGTGATTTCACATCTCCCTTTTTAAAACCCCATCAGATGTCTGCCAATCAGTAATTAACACCTATTGGTCTGCTAGAATACCTGCTGTGTGACACCAGGGATGCCATATACCTTGTTCATTGCTGAATCCCCAGTACAAAAGCAAGTGCTAATTGTATGGGCTCAGTAAAGATTTGTTAAATGGAGTAGGGCAGGGGAATGAATGTTGTACGTAAACACTGCATATATATTGACATGTTTCCAGTGTTCAATTACTGTTGAATCCCCAGAGCTCCATATCTTGCCATGTTTTAGTTATGGAAAACTGGTTGTATTTCCTCATCAATTTAATGTGGTTGCAGCTGACTTGTGAAAGCTCTATTTCTGATTATAAACCTGCGATCATATGAAGTATCATTTTGAAATAGCTTACTTTCACCTCTCCTTTTTGCGTGGGGAACTTTAGGGTCCAATCTAACCCTAACCTGACCCATATATATGAGGCTGACTTTCAGCCAGAATGCTGAATTACAATATTGAAAGACTTCCGCGTGGTGGTAATCAGAGCCTGCCTGCTATTACTGTGAGACCTTTAGTGTCCTTCCCCACTTGGTTGGGAAGTACCAGTGAGCACTGCAGAAGGTGGGCCAGGGTGTCAGGACTGGGTACTATCAGGAGGATGATACTAAGAAAGACACTGGCATCCCAGTGAGCAAACTCTTGATGCCCATCTGTGCCCATGCAGCCATGGCTGCCTCCTCACAGTCGCCCCCATACAGCTGCTTCAGGGAAATGTGGCCTCCACAGTGTAACATTTTTAAGTAACCTCGCCAGCCATGTACCATTTGCGATTAATACTCTGATGTTACTTAGTCTTTTCCCCTGAATATTAAAATAAGATTTTACTACTTTCTCCATGTAGTTATGTCATGCTTTCTTCTTCTTCTTCTTCTTCTTCTTCTTCCTCTTCTTCTTCTTCTTCTTCTTCTTATTATTATTATTATTATTATTATTATTATTTTTGAGGTGGAGTCTCGCTCTGTCACCCAGGCTAGAGTGCAGTGGCACGATCTCGGCTCACTGCAAGCTCCACCTCCCGGGTTCACACCATTCTCCTGCCTCAGCCTCCCAAGTAGCTGGGACTACAGGCGCCCGCCACCACACCCGGCTAATTTTTTGTGTGTGTGTATTTTTAGTAGAGACGGAGTTTCACCATGGTCCTGATCTCCTGACCTCGTGATCCGCCCACCTCAGCCTCCCAAAGTGCTGGGATTACAGGCGTGAGCCACCACGCCTGGCGACGTCATGCTTTCTTTAACTGATGTGTGGATAATCTCTCTCAAGAAGAGTTGAAGTTATCACACTGTAATTTTGATATGATCTTTACAGAGAATAATCTCATTATCACTGTTATGTTTTTCAATACTGCAATAATATCTATAGTAATTATTTACCTATTACAGTTCAGATAAACTTGGTTCTAAAAACCTAGTGGTTTATGTATATAAATGTTTAGGAACTTAGCCGTGATGGGTCAGCTGAGGATCAGCCTTGATGCTCACTTAGCCCTCTGCTGCTTTGTTACATACTGGAGGATGTTTGCTGTGGTTAACCTGAAGTCATTCACTTCTCAACAAAATTATGTTGAGGGTGGGAGGTAGGGATTGATCTTTAATTTTCACTTATTTGGGCAGCACTGTTTTTTTTTTTAACCTCTGTATTTCTGCTGTCTTCAAATGACAGAGTACGTTTCCTGATGGGTGGACGTCATGGAGAATTTAAGTTCCTGCCTCCCTCTGGCTATGCCCCTTGCTATGAAGCCTTACTTCCAAAAGAGAAGATGAGATTGGAGCCTGTCAAAGAATATAAACGTGATGCTGATGGTGTTAGAGATCTCTTGGGTACCACCCAGTTCCTCTCCCAAGCCTCTTTCATCCCATGCCCCATAGACACCAGTCAGGTAGGTTCAAATTGCCCACAGAAGGCAACCGATACAGATGAAGCAATAGAGTTAGATAGTTCTTTCTTTCTTGTCTTTGAATCTTTCTTAATATACATACTCCAGAATTGTTGTGTAATGTGAACAGCTATTACTCTTCACATTTTCACCACATGCGTCAATTGGGTCTTTAAGGATTTCTCAATCTGTGAACATGTTGAGCACCTGCTACGTGTGTTATATTCTGTGAAGGATATACAGAAATATTCATGTATTCTCTGGGAATTCTCAACCAAGTTAAAGATGTAAGAAGCAAATGTATTATTTTTTTAAAAGGCCAAATGTAATAAATGCAAAATGGCCGGTATGCACCAGTAAATACTAGAGAAATCCTTTAGGCTAGAATGTTTCTAGAAGTCTGTGTGGTAAGAGTGGAATTCAGTTAGAGCCTTTAAAAAGCTTAAATGGGGAGGGTCTCCAGGGGTGATATAAAAGAAATGGTATAAATAAGGGCCTAGAAGTAACACAAAGTAGAAATATAGACAGGGGCAATGCATATTCTCATATGGCTGGGCTCTGGGAAGAGGGAGGAGCATGTAGGAGAAGAGCTGGAAAATAAAAGGGAGAGAAACAGGGAGTAGCGTGGAGGGCTTTGGAAGTGCTGATAAATGGATATTTTCTTTCCCCTCCAGGGTCTGTAATTTGAGAGAGACACATTCACATGATATTACAAGGGGCATGCAAGAGCTTTCAGCATTTTCTACACAGCAGGGCTATTTGAATCACTATTCTAGATGTTATAGAAAATAAATGAAAAGAGACTATGCCTCTAAGGCACTTGGGGTTAATAATTTCCCCAATATAGCTCTTTTAGACTAGAGACTTTCTCTAGCATGCATTTTTACTCCCATAATATTCATATGACCCTATTATATTCATCTATGTGTATGTGTTCATGAGTCTGCTTCTCACCTCCTGTGGCTAATGACTATGTATTAGTCCATTTTCATACTATTATAAAGAACTACCTGAGACTGGGTAATTTATAAAGAAAAGAGGTTTAGTTGACTCACACTTCTGCATGGCTGGGGAGGCCTCAGGAAACTTACAATCATAGCAGAAGGTGAAGGAGAAGCAAGCACGTCTTCACGTGGCAGCAGGAGAGAGAGAATGAACGGGAAGTGCCACACTTTTAAGCCATCAGATCTTATGAGAACTCTATTATGAGGACAGTAAGGGGGAAGGCTGCCCCTACGATCAAATCCCTCCCCACCAGGCCCCTCCCCCAACATGTGGGAATTACAATTCGAGATGATATTTGGGTGGGGACACAGAGCCAAACTATATCACTTTTGATAGCATTTCAGTATTTCTCTGCCTGCTTCACAGAGTACCTTAATGGGGAATGAGAATGTTGATAGGAAATTGAGAGGGGGTTGTGAGCAAGAGGTGATTCTAAGAATTAGATCATCTAGGTTCTGTGTATTCTAGATGTCAGGGAGGAAAAACTTTTCTTCTACCCTCCTAGGTTCTGTTTTTGGGGTCCTGTGAATTAAACTCATATGGACAGATTAGCAAGAGAAAAAAAACATTTTAATCACCTGGTATGGAGTTCACAAAGAAATGTGGCTCAGGGAGGAAGTTAGAATTTGGAGCTTATATACCATCTTAATAGGAAAAGGAGATGGGGAGAAGGGCACTTTTGGGAAAATAAATGTCTTTGGGGAAAGATAAATGATTCCTAAGGAGAACAGATAGGAGATATGATAGTTCTGTGATAGAGCCTTTTTAGGTGTGATGCTGACCTTTCTCTGGTGGTAGGTGTCAATCTCCCATGGGAAAAAAATTGTTGAATTCTTTTGGGGGGCTCTTTTTTTAGGCAGATAAGAGGAGTCCAGAAAAAGCCCCATCCTGTATCATTTGTTTTTCAAAGTCTTCAGCTCAAAATAATCCTTATACCACTGTGGCATTTTCTGGACTCCTTCATAGACAAGAAGCTTGAAGGCCAAGGCCTGAAGGAGCTTCTCCATGGATGCAGGGCTGCTGGTGCCCAAGCAGGCAGAAAGTAGAAGCATGAGTGTGACTCCTGTCTGGGCTGCCTCTCCTGACTTAAGTAATCAGAAACATGTGTGTTACTCAGACAGGGCTTTCTATAAGATGCTGGCCTCAACAAGGGTTCAAAAGAATGAGGTAAAGTTTTGATTGGGAAGACTTGTTGAATGGCTTTGGCCAAAATGCTGATAGTTATATAGACAATAAGGTCCGGTCTGAGGTGGCCTCAGATGGAGGTAGAAGAACTTGTTGGGAACTGTGGTAAAGGTCGCTCCTCCTATGCAAAGGGACTGGCGGCATTTTGGAACTTTAAATTTGAGAGAGATGATTTCGGGTATCTGGGGGAAGAAATTTCTAAGCAGCAAAGCATTCAAGAGGAAGCAGAGCATAAAAGTTTGAAAAATTTGTAGCCTAACAATGCAATAGAAAAGAAAAACCCGTTTTCTGGGGACAAATTCAAGCCCACTGCAGAAATTTGCATATATAACAAGGAGCTGAATGTTAATTCCCAAGACAATGGGGAAAATGTCTCCAGGGCATGTCATTGACCTTTGCAGTAGCCCCTCCCAGAGGCCTAGAAGGAAAAAATGATTTTCTGGGCCAGGCCCAGGGCCCCCTTGCTTTGTGCAGCCTAGGAACTTGGTGCCTTGTGACCCAGCCACTTCCCTCCAGCTATGGCTAAAAGGGGCCAAGGTACAGCTCAGGCCATGGCTTCAGAGGGCGCAAGCCCCAGGTCTTGGTAGCTTCCATGTGGTGTTGAGCCTGTGAGTGCACAGAAGTCAAGAATTGAGGTTTGGGAACCTCTACCTAGATTTCAGAGGATGTATGGAAACACCTGGATGTCCAAGCAGAAGTTTGCTGGATGGATGGGGTCCTCATAGAGAACTTCTACTAGGGTGGTGTGGAAGGGAAATGTGGAATTGGAGCCCCCACACAGAGTCCCCACTGGGACACTGCTTAGTGGAGCTGCGAGAAGAGGGCCACCATCCTCCAGACTCTAAAATAGTAGATCCACCAACACAACAGCTTGCACCACACACCTGGAAAAGCCATAGACACTCGAGCATGCAGGTCCTCCTGAAATGGATGGTTAGTTCTCAGCTCCAGCTGACAGACACCAGGCAAAAGTATGGGTCCTGTGTTAGTCATCTTCTAAGTTGTCAAAAGAAACTAGAAATCTGGAATTTTATGTGAAGTCTCCCATTTCTTAGGGATTGTCAACCAATAAACATGAAAATAATAATAATAAAAAATCTGAGAGGAAACAAAACTTAGGCTCCCATTTTGTGACCTCTGTGGAGAGATAGGAGCAAAACACCAGGAAAATACAGAGGAACTCTCCCTTTAGGTAATCAGGGGAGACTTCTCAAAGGTGGTGACATTTGAACTAAATGCAGGAGGATAAATGTTGAAGGTATTTGCCAGGTGCCAGGGAAGAGTGTGTGGTGGGGGGTGGTGTGTGATGTGTACGGTGGGGAGTATTAATAAGGGTTAAGGTTGCATATGCAAGGGCACAGAACTGTGAAACAGTGTGGTCTTTTGGGAGAATTTGAAGAAGTTTGAAAAGGATGTGTTTGTAGAGACTGTGATGAGAACTAAAGAAGAGCACTGTGTATGTGGTTAATACATCTAGTCTTAGTGTCAAGGAACACTTGGGTGACACTAGAGAGTGTTCCGACATGATTTTTTGTTGTAGACTTGTCCCACTGGTTGCAGTGTAGAGGATAGATCAGTGGGGAGCTGGGGAGGCCAATTGTAAGGCTCTTGGAATGGTCTAGGGAGAAAATAATGAGGTTGAGTAATGGAGAGAAGGGGATCCCTCAGAAGGACACTTAGGAAATGAACATGGTAGGTTTCCTGACTGATTAGGTGAGGGAGTAGTGCCAAGGGAAAGATAATAGGATGACTTCCAGGCTTAAAGAGGTAGTGGGTCCATGCAACAAAAAAAGAAAATAAAAACAGGAGGAGAAAAAAGATTTTGAAGGAAAAATAATGAATTCAGCTTTGGGTAACATATTGAGCTCACTTTAATGGAAAAATCCTGTAGGCAGCTGGAACCATGAGTTTAAACTTCAAAAGAGACCATGGTTAGAAACGGCCTGACTTGGGAGTGATCATCTACTGGGTGAGAGAACATGTAGAGAGGAAATAAGGTGAGGCAAGCATTCACTTGTGAAGAACATTCAACACATACACCTACAGAAAAGACTAAGAGGCAATGGTCAGAGAGACAGCAAGGAGCAGAGAGGAAGCCAAGAAAGGAGGAGGGAGGAGGGCTGGGAGTATGTGGGTCAGGCAGAGTGAGGTCGGATACTGCAGCTCCTCCTGGGTGATGTGCCAATTCAAGTGGGGTGCCCAACTCCTATAGATTTTATGATAGGTTTCAAAACAATCGATTCTTTTCACTTGCTCCTTTTCTTTTAGGTTGTTTTGCCACCGCACCTAGAAAAGATCCGAGACAGACTAGCTGAAAACATCCACGAGCTTTGGGGAATGAATAAAATAGAACTTGGCTGGACTTTCGGCAAGGTATGTGTCTCAGGGCCAGGTTGGGGTGAAGGATGGGATTGCCTTGTTGCCTGGAACCGTTCTTCCTGCTGCATGCCTAGTTTTCATTGCATTCACTAGTTAGGAACACTGAGGAGACCAGGTCTTCACAGACAGAACCAGAAGCGTCTCCCCTTTCTTACTCCCAAATACTGGTTTATTTTATTTGGGATGTATCATTGTTTCTCAGCACTTGCTTCAGAATACTCAAATCTCTCCTTCAGAAAAAAAAGTTGTCATCTCTGTGTGGATAGTGAAAAGTGGCTGATTCATTATTTTGAATCAGAACTTGTTTAATATGGTTTTCAGATGTGTCACTAAGATTAATGGACACTCAGAGGAGGATAGGGAATCTTTCACTAGAAATCATTTTTCAGAGAGAATGTAAATTGACTGTGTTCCATGATTTGTGTAAGGTCAGGTCTGAAGGCAGGATAGGGAAGTTCAGAAGCTTCCTATAACCCCGACTCTCTCAAATGACACGCATTCTTGCTTAGTTACTGACAGGGTCTCTGCACTCCCACACTTATGTGTTTATATAGCTACCATAAAATATTCTCACATGAGGATGGCTTCACTATTGAACTCCTAATATCTAGCTCAGGGTCTGTCATGTAGTACAGGCATACAACAAATGTTTGTTGAATGAATGAATGAATGAATTACTTAATGTCTAGAACTGTACTGTTTAATACAAAGCCATGAGTCACATGTACTTGAAGTGTGACTAGTTTGGATTGAGATGTACTAAAAGTGTAAAATAGTCACCAGATTTGAAAGATTAGTGTGGGGGAAAAAGTAAAATATCTCATAAATAATTTCTTATATTGATTACTTGTTAAAATGATTATTTTGTATTTATTAGGTTAAATAAAACACATTAATTTCAACTTTTTGATTTTCTAATGTGGCTACTAGAAAATTTGAAATTACAAATGTGCTTCATGTTTGTAGCTGACTTTTGGTTCTACTGCACAACACTGGTCCAGATTCTGTAGCCTGTCCTATACTGAAGAATGTTCCTCTTCAGAAACATTATGGTTACATGAATTTTGGAGGAACAAGAGCATGGCTGCCACATGTAGCACTGCTTCTCTCGGAAAGTATGTTCGAAATGCAGATGCCTGTCTAGAAATAAATCCACGGAGCACAAACCACTGGCAACTTGGAGACTGTGTGTCTCATTTACTAGAGAGATCATCTGTTTGCCGATTAGCAAGTTGCTGTCTTTGTCTTGCCTGATATGGATTGCCTGGGCCATGTTTCAAAGTATGTTCTGTTCTGTTTTCCCATGCAGTGCCAGCTGTCAAAACTTAAATCACATTCTTTCTTATGTCACCACCTAGATACGAGATGACAATAAAAGACAACACCCTTGCCTTGTGGAGTTTTCAAAGCTCCCCGAAACTGAGAAGAATTATAACCTGCAAATGTCAACTGAAACCTTAAAGTGAGTATTTAATTGAGCTGAAGTTTTACAAACAATGAGTAGATGATTTAATGCATTATAACTAAACTGCAAAGATATGTCTCTTGCCTGAAAACATGGCGCATTGTAATAAATTAGAGGAGATGATGATGAATCATGTCACAAGAGGATTTAGCATAACCATCCACCATTATTATTGACTATATTTCTTAAACCATTTGCTATTTGCTAGGGACAGGGAAAAAGTAAGAGGCAGAAAAGAAACTTAGAATCAAAGGACCAAGTACCTCTTGCAGTTCACATTAAATAAAGGAAAAAAGATAAAGCATTTCTAAAACCTGTTGGGAAACCTGATCTGATTCACTAAAATTCAATTTTAAAATAACTTTCGCTTCTCCATGATGCTACCCATGGGCCTAATTTAGACCTTAACTTTTCTAGCCCAAATTGTTATCTCTCATTTTGAATTCTTTGGGGGCTTGTTACCTGTTCTCTTATCTTTGTATTTCCCCGTTCTCCAGTTGTCACTGCAGAACATTTTAACTTTGTGGTTTTGTTGGCATAATGATGCTCCGTAAGGTCCCTTGTCCCACAGGCTCACATGGGATACCTTCAATTACACTGGCGCCTTTTGAGGGTACGGCTTTGTACTTCATGGTTTTAAGCACAGCTCATGCCCTTACAGGCATCATGCAGTACATATTTGCTGACCTGTGGGCTGGATATTAGAATTCTATCTGTTCCATGGAATTAGAAGAGGCATATAATTGTAATGCAAATTTATAAAATAGAAAAATGTCTCCAAGAGGGGCAATTAACAAATTTCTCTTTTGTAATCTTACGCTTGCTATCATCTAAATCGGGAGTTGACAAATTATGGCCCATGGGACAATCAGACCAGCTACCTATTTTTGTAAATAGATTGTTATTGTAACAGAGTCAAGCTCATTGGTTTGCATATTGCCTATGGCTGGCTTTGCTCTGTAATCACAGAGTTGTAGCTGTGACAGAGACATATGGCTCACAAAGCCTAGGCATTTACTCTCTGGCTCCTTACAGAAAAAGTCTACTGACCCCTGGTCTCAATGAATGGCTCTTGTCTGTTTTCAACTCAGATGTGAATTAGGGTTCCTGCTGTTCCTAACACTGCAGTTGACCTTAGTCTTCTCCTTCTGTTGTGTCACAGAACCCTCCTGGCCCTGGGGTGCCACATTGCTCATGTTAACCCAGCTGCTGAGGAGGACCTCAAGAAGGTCAAACTGCCCAAAAAGTAGGTGATTTTTTTTTAATGGTTCAAGACTTTAATGCTTCAGCCTGGATTTTTAATCCAGGAGGGTGGTACCAAGACAGACAGCTAGCCCACATAGTTGCTAGCACCAGCTCAGAAGGGCTCCCCTGTTTCCTGGATGGCACTGAAGCCCTCAGATAGAAGCCTGGTGAAGAAATATTTCAGGGTTTTCCCTCTCTTTGCCCCTTCTACCTGGACCTCACACTAATATTGTTAGTTTTGAGCCAGGAGGTGTGGAGACGTCAGACGGATGCACTGTCTTTGATCTATAAGAATAGCATTCAGCACAAAAGCTTAAAAATGGTGCCCAGCCATGACAGAGAGTCACTCCTCTGGCATTGGACCAGCCTTGTAAGTCCTTTGTGGAAGGGGTATCTCTGCCACCATTCATTTGACCCCCTAGATCTGCCTGTGTCCTACTCTCCCTCTCTCCCGCTACATTCAGACACAGTTGCACGTTTCTTGTCCTTGCACATTCAAATACTTGCTCAGTGGCACATCCACTGGTTCCCTTGCTTGCTTGCTCTCATGCATGCCAGCAGATGTGCAGATGGATTCGCACACAGGTGTCATCATTACTTAGGAGCCAAGCAGTGCCAGCTTTAATCAAACGTTTATCTTCCCCTTCTTTCCACTTAAACTTCCAAGATCCACTCTCACACACGCAACTCCTAGTACCAAGAAAAGCACATCTGACAGGCTGCAGTGGAGGAACAGGCTGCTGGCCAGAGCTGCTGAGGTCAGGATGCAGCAGTCAGTGCATCCTGACTATGCCCAAGGGCAGCATCCTGAAAAGGTGGATGCAGAACATTATCTTATACCTACCTACAATAGACCCTGCATCTCATGCTGCTCAGAAGTCCTGGATGGATTGAGCCCTGGTCTATGGTTCATCACTGTTGGATTCTGGCTCTGGCCTAGGCAGTCAGTGGCCCTAGGGCCATAGATACCTTTAAACTCATATTCCCACATGGCTATGACAATCTGCTTTTCTGAGGTTTCACTCCACGGTGTGCCCTAGTCTTCTGCATTTACACAATGTGTCTCCCTAGAGCTCTTCCACATCTTCGCATTTTCAGTCAACTTACAGACATTTGAGGCTGTGACTCTTGGACTGGACAGCTAACTGCTAAGATCACTTTAAGTTCAAAAATTCTCTGACATCATTCTTTTTTTAATTCCAAAAGAAAAAGTTTGGCCTTTACTTTTTGACTGAGTGATTATTCTGTGCTGGTTTATAAGGAGACATTTGACTCAAGGTCTTGTTCTTGCCAATCTGGTTTTGACTTTTTGTGTTTTTGTAGGGGGATGAAGGGCTTCTGGTAATGTTGCAGCATGCTGAATGTGCCCATTATTTGCAGAGAACAGAAGTAGTTTTCGTAGAAATAAAGATGGTTTGTACTGACCATCTGCTTTTTTCAAGTCTTCTTTGAAATGTGTTACATATGTTGGGAAGAAGGATGGTAGATTGGGGGTTTCATCTATAGACTTGAAACAGAGCTGAGCTATTCGTTCAGCCAAAGAGTGGGACCTGTGACTGTAGCCTTCTTTGCATAGCATTCTTACCAGGTGCTCTTGGTCTAAAATCCGGAATGGGAAACTCATGGAGATCTGTTAAAAATGTATACTTTTACATTTACTTGTAGCTATATGATGTCCAACGGCTATAAGCCAGCCCCTTTGGATTTGTCTGATGTGAAGCTGTTACCTCCTCAAGAAATTTTAGTGGATAAGCTTGCAGAAAATGCGCACAATGTTTGGGCAAAAGACAGAATAAAACAAGGATGGACCTATGGCATCCAGCAGGTAAGAAATGCTGGGTCAGGCATGCTGGAAAACTTAGAAGATATGATCATCCATGTGCCGTTTTGCTTTGGTGTGTGTTAGATCAGAGGGAAGAGGTTGCCTTTGCACTCTATCCCTCACACCTCAGTGTGTTCATTATTTATGGAATCATGGGGCTGGACAGAATTTGTAATAGTCACATCATAGCTCAGCAGTATTTCTGGGATAGTCCCATGTATCTACTCGTGAGGATGAAATGGAGGGGAAGCTAGCCCAGCACAGCAGCAAACCAGCCTGCCCAAAAGCTTTTGTCTCCTTATTTCAGTCCATTGAGCCAACGATTTCTGGGCAGAGGCCTTGGCCTGAGCAGGAGGCAACTCGAAAGCCAGAGCACAGCAAGAAATTAGACAGAGTTTAGCCCCAAACCACCTGGCACACCTCTTTCCTTGAGATGGTTTCTCTCATCTTAGTAATCACCAGTGGTAGGGTTAGTATCAGGGAAGATCAGGAGTGGCTATGTGCACATTAGTTAATTCATGCCGGAGCCTTCAAACATGCACACATCTGGAAACCAGGAAGAAGACAACTATGCCAACTATGGGGGGAGGAGGAGCAGCAGAGTGAAGAGGTTCAAAACCGCACGTTATATGTGTGAGTTTGGGTGACTTATCACTACAATTGTCCCTATTGTCTTCTTAGTCCCTCCTAAGGAACTGAGAGGGACATTACTACAAATGTGTGTCCTCTGCCATGAAATGAACACACTGTGGCTCTGCCACCTTTTCCGACGTTTCTCCATGAAGGCTTGTTAAGCTGTCATGAGGAGGCTGTAGCAACTTAAATGGTGACATGATCTTCCATAGGGAAATCATTATACAAATCTCCATCTGCTTTGCCTTGGGAATGGAGGTTTCTAACCAATTCTGTGACGCTTCATTTTATTCACAGGCTGGTATTATTTAAAGTGTTTTTTGTTTTGTTTTGTTTTGTTAATGAGACAGACTCTCGCTCTGTCACCCAGGCTGGAGTGCAGTGGCACGACATCAGCTCACTGCAACCTTCACCTCCCGGGCTCAAGTGATTCTCCTGCCTCAGCCTCCTGAGTAGGTGGGATTACAGGCATGTGCCACCACACCGAGCTAATTTTTGTTTTTTTCGTAGGGACGGGGGTTTCACCATGTTGGCCAGACTGGTCTCAAACTCCTGACCTCAAGTGATCTGCCCGCCTCAGCCTCCCAAAGTGCTGGGATTACAGGCATGAGTCACCATGCCTGGCCAAAAGTGTTTTTTAATGCTAGCTTTGAGCATTAGTAAAATGTTTCCATTTATACTCATTTAATCGGGAGGAGAAGTGGCAAATATGTACATTGCTAAATGTGAAGGCACTGAGGGAAGAGCTAATAGACCTAGAGCAGCCAGAAAGCCAGGACTGTTGCTGGGAATATGTGAAAAGGGTGAGTTGTGGTGAAGGTGAAATGTTTTCTTGGCACCTTTTTTCTCTGGCTTCACATAGGATTTGAAGAACAAAAGAAATCCCCGTCTGGTGCCATATGCATTACTGGATGAGCGTACCAAGAAGTCAAACAGGGACAGCCTGCGGGAAGCTGTGCGCACTTTTGTTGGTTACGGGTATAACATTGAGCCATCAGACCAAGAACTAGGTAATGAGTTGAGAGTGTTTATTCTGGCCCCAGTTTACTAAACAGGTCCTCTTCTTGGGGCATCCTAACTTCAAATAGGTCTAACTTGTACTATTGGTAATAGTATTGGGGCTGAAGAGCACTAGACTAAATGGTGTGTTTTTTTTATTATTATCGAGGAGACCATGTTTGATATAAACCATCATCCCATTGACAGATTTTCTGCAATGAGCACTTCTATGACTTATTCCCACAAGGAATAGGTTATCTTCTAGGGTAGCCGAGCTTTTCAGAATACCTGATCAAAAACCAAGTCACTGCTTTTTTCTCTTATTTTCCAAATGTGTGAATATCAGCTTACTTTTAGATCAGGTAATCACATCTCCAAATTAAAAGCTTGTTCAGATTAAAATCTAAACAACAGCTTAAAATTGATGAGCCTGTTACTGTCATCCCATGCCCCAGGAGGTACAATAGGCCACAGGGGCAGAATTGTAAGTCGTTAAGGGGATGGTTTTGAAGTCCAATCTGGGTTTATACCTTTGCTCCTCTGTTCATTGGCTCTGTGACGTTGAATAAATGATTTTACCTCTTGAGCCTGAATTTCTTCATCAGTAAAATGAGGACAGTATTAGCTACCTCATAGGATTATTGTGAGGGAAAACTGAGAAGTGGTCTCTAAAGGATCTACTATGAAGCAATCTCTCAGTCAGTGGTAGCTTGTGTGGTGATGATGATGACGATCATCATGAACAGAATGCCATATTGGATAGTAGTCGACCTATGGTCAGTCTTAGATGTTCTCATCAAATTCTTTTGAGTAGTGCTACCTAATTATTAAAGATCTATGTTCTCTCTTTCCCTTCCACACCCTCTGTTCGTCTTCCTTCTCACAATAGCTGACTCAGCTGTGGAGAAAGTCAGCATAGACAAGATCCGATTTTTCCGGGTAGAGCGATCTTATGCAGTGAGATCTGGAAAGTGGTATTTTGAGTTTGAGGTGGTGACTGGAGGAGACATGCGAGTCGGCTGGGCCAGGCCAGGCTGTCGGCCTGATGTCGAGCTGGGGGCCGATGACCAAGCCTTTGTATTTGAAGGCAACAGGGTGAGTCTATATATGTAGCAAACACTCATCCTCAGACCACGTTTTCCTTCTCCAAACATTTTTCTGGAAGCTCAAATTACTGGATCTCTGGCTTCAAAGTGAGTGGCCACCACCACTGGCTAATGTAGACATTGAATGAGCATCGCCTAGTGACTGTTTCTTTGCTCTTCACTCTGTTGAAGGGGAGCACTGTACCCCAAATCCTTTCTACAAGGATTTCATATCTGCTTTTGCACCCAAGCCCATTGACTCCACTCCAGAGGTGACACAAAGATCACTATGCAGCTAGTATGTCAGGAAATCTTACCAGTTTTCCCTAGAGAGAATCCTGATTATTGCCATAGCTGTGACTAGAAATCAAGAGACTTGGGCTACCTTGTGTGTCTCGGTTTCATTCATAACATAGACCACTCCTCCTTGTTGGTTATCCTTGAGTACCCCCTAGAAATCATGTACCACTGCTAGTTAGGAGATATTGCAGATATGGTCATTTCTCCAGCTGCTGGGGCTTCTAGAAACTCCATTTCTCTAAGCCCTAGAGTCTTGTTTTCTAGGGCCAGCGTTGGCATCAAGGAAGTGGGTATTTTGGGCGTACCTGGCAGCCAGGGGATGTGGTCGGATGTATGATTAACCTCGATGATGCTTCAATGATCTTCACACTGAATGGGGAGCTGCTGATCACCAACAAAGGCTCTGAACTTGCCTTCGCTGACTACGAGATTGAGAATGGTAAATCTAACACCCTTTGCCCACCCCAGCTCCATGAGGCTGGAGGAAAATACAGGGAAAACTGAGCGAGCTGCTCTACTTCCTTATTTGGTCTACACTGTCCTTTGCACATTTGAAAACCCTAATGGTGAAGACAATCCCATAGACTAGCAATTTCAAAGAATTAGGGGAGATAATAGTGATAGTTGATGTGTGCAGCATACATATACATTCTGAACTCTCCGATAGGTTAACCAAGAAGCTAATTCCCTGCCCTGTGTCTTGGCATTTTAAGATTCTCCAGATTTCCCAGTATTACAAAGAAAATGCTTATTGTATATGACTAATGTCCTTGACAGGAGAGAAAAATCAGTGAATTAAAGAATTATCCTTTTATTCTGATTTGAATTGTCAGTCTGCACGTTTGTGTAATTGAACTTGATGCTTTGAAGAGAACCATTGAAACACGAAAGTTAGATTTAGCTATTTCCTTGAATGAAATAGAATTTATTTTGAAATTCAGACACGCTGTGAAACCTAACCAGAGTTGCATTTTTTAATGTCCATGAGTAGACCACAGTCAGGGGCACGCTTCCAGCTACACAAAGGAGGAAGTGGAGCTTATTATTTCTTGTCTATATAACTACATTATGTACACAAGACTGTTGGTATATAGGGGAAAGAGTGTACTGCAAGTCAGTAGACTTGCTCCTAACAAGCTCATTGGCTCCCAAGGAGTATTTGTTTGACCTCTCTGGGCTTTACTTTCTTCATGTATATCAGAGAATAAAAGGGGTGATGAAATAAAATCTAATGTTCTTCCCAGATATAAAATTCAACGGCAGTGACTTAACACCTGCTGTGTGAATGGCCTTATGCCTGGTGCTTTGCCACACTGTTTCCTCCTCACCGGCAAGAAGGGGGCTGTTCTGGGTCAGGAGACCTGGACCCTCACCTGCCACTGCTCCTGCCTACCCAGGACATCTTAGTTGACTTTATTTATCCATTTGGGAACTCATTTTTCTCCCTGTAAATGATGAGGGCTGCTTGTAGCCCTAAATTTCTGAGACTTTACAGAAAGAAACATTTCCTACCTAGAAAGCTAAAACGATACATCTGCATAGGCAAGAGAGCACAAATACATGAAACTGTGTGTATGTAATATACATGCTCTTTACAGAGCATTTTTAGCTTTATAAATGACTTTCGCACCTTTTTTCAGACACCTATTGTCTAAAGTATGCATATCCAACTGTACCTTTCAGGGTTTTTCTGAGAGCCAAATATTTGGAGAAATAAAAAGCTTACAAATCATTGTATCTTCCTAAAAAGACAAATGACTAAAGTCAAATGGGGTCATATTTTAATGCCTTCCGAAGAGGTTTAAAATCAAAGTTTTAAAGAAATAACTCTGTTTTTGGAGACAGGTGAGAATGATATTGCCAGAAGAAGGAGTGGCCTGTGTGCTGGTTCAGAGGCAAAGGAGAGGATTTCTGCGGGTGGACATCAGGGCAGTGTACAAAGACCACCGGTGCTTTCCAAGCACCCACCTCATGCAGTGCCCTCCCTCTGAGGCCAGGAGGAAAACAGCCTAGGAGATTCAGGCACATCTCCAAAGAAAGTCGTTCTCTGGGGTAGAAAGAGTCCAAAAATCAGGACCTTTTCCAGGCTCTGCTATTGTGTGAACTGGAAGAGGTTACTTGTCTGTTGAACTCTGAGGAGGAGATGAGAATCTCGTATGTTGTGCAGAGTTACAAGAACTTTGTAAAGTCCAAAGCCTTGATACTCAGAGTATGGTCTGCTTGTTAGCAATGAGGAATCTCAGCCCCACCCCAGACCAGAATCAGAATCTGCATTCTGATGAGACACTCTGGTGATTTGCATACACACTGAAGTATGAGAGCAGTGGTTTAAAGCGTATGCAAATGTGAGGCATTTGTGCCTCCCATTAGTAGCAGTACTAAGGAGCTCATTTTTTAGTTGTAAAAAAGATGATAATAATGCAGAGCAGTAAGTTATCAATGGCAAGTGACTAATACAGAATGAAAAGTCTATATGAATGGGATTTGAATTGCATGTTAACTAAAGAATACGAGATGTCTATGTGTAAGGAGAAGGCTAGTCCTGTCAGGGGGTGTAACAGGAGTAGTTCTGTGGCTCCAGGAAGCTAGAGGAAAGGGTAGAAGATTTGTGTGTGGAATGTGTGGATGATGAAGCTGGAAAGGTAGATAAGGTGCAGATTATAGGCTCAAATACTGAGACTCAGCCTTTTCGTTCAAGAAACTATTGTCTTCTCTGAGCCAAGCACCCTTGGACTTCACCCTCTAGGAAATGAGGGGCCATTATGGGGTTTGAGCAGAGGAATACTATAAAGGGGAGGGATATTTGAGCATAACCCTGCTTTTAGAGAGCATCTGTATTGTAATGAAAGTAATGTCCCATAGGCCTGTTGTGTACAGGGATGTGATTTGACCTTCAGAATAACAAAGTATTATTAGGATGCTGTTTAATAATAGAATTGTACTGTAATGTGTTAGCACATTATACTGTCCTATCATATTGCCCTTTAATAACACAGAGACAACATAATTGGAAAGCTCTTTCAGTTCTGCAGTGGCTTGTGAGTTGGTGGAAGGGTAGTTATAAGGAAGTCGACGTGCCATTCTTTGATAACAGGAGCCCAAAGGCCTGGAATAACCACATAGCATCTCTCTTCTCTCTGCGTCAAGTGGAAAGAGGTAGCAGTTCTTGCCTTGAGTTGTTAAGAAAAGCATCTGTTGAAAATAAAACATTTCATGCGTTGTAGCGCCTACCTCCCCCCACCCCGTAAAGCAGAATGCGCTACTTGCTTGTGTTCTTCTGGTCACCAGCATGTCAGCTTTGATTTCAGTTATTACCCCAGTGGGAGCTGGGCCATGGGAAGCCTTTTGCCCTTTTGGGGAAGCAGTGGGGACAGATATTGTAGTTCATGGCTGTTTTTACCTCTGGCTTACTTACAAGTTGTCATTTCCATCCTCTTATGCATCATAGATTATATGCCTTTATCTGCTTCATTAGAATTTTCTAATTAATGTTCCCTCCCCTGGTCCCTGGACTGGACCATCACAGCTGTCAGTGTTGTCACCTAGAAGCATCTGAGATCTCAGAAGCCTCCAAGGTAAACCCTTTGCTATTAGCCTTCGCTTTTCCTCTGTTTAAAGGAAAGGAAGATAAAATCCTGAACATCCTGCTAGACCTCAGAATGCGACATCTGGAAGAAGCTTTGGTGTGGTCTCCTGTGCTGCCTCTCTGCCAGGCACTCCCCTGAGGCACATCCTGCCTCCTGCTACAGCTTTGGTGTCTGCAGGGGCAGCCTCCCAGGCTGTTCCTGCCCATTGACCTGTCGGGTTTAACAGATCCCTCATTTCTGTTGGCAGCTTTTCAAAAGGCAGAAAGTAAAGCTTATCTGCAGGAAGTGTCACTGCCATCTGCAGGCACACACGCTGGTACCCAGGGTCCCCTGTCATTCTCTCTCCAGATGGGTCTTGTGTTTCAGAAAGTGGCTGTGGCAGGGGAGCGTGGCCTATCGTTTCTTTTGTTTTCTACAAGGCTTGTGACCATCTCAGTGTCGTCTCCTGTAACTCTGTCTTTGCAAGGCTTAGCGGGAAATGGGAAGCAATGGGTATAACATGTACTGCTGGATTGAAACTCCCAGAAACACCCCAGGGATGGTCTGAGTGGTCATCTACCTCCCTCTCTCTAAGATGTCAGCTTTTCCCTTGCTGGTGGCTATTCTCTTTTATGTCTTCCTTTAGTTTAAAATGGATTGAAAATGGGCCTATCCTTTGCATTTTTGAGAGAGCTGGTTTCTTTGCAATCTCCTGGAATTATAAGATTACCCCCCTGCTCTCCCTCTTCCTAATCAGAAAACCAGTATGAGGACTTATAATACCAAGTGTATCAGAACTGGGGGTCCTCTACAAAATGTAAATGCATATATTCTTGCCATTTCTTTCCTGGGACAAGAGCTTCTATATACATCTTGGCTGAAGACTGTGCCGTTTGCAGATTTTCTTCTCAGACCTCTTCAGAGTTGTCAGCATAATTATGTCTACTAGGATGCATGTAGGGAGGTGGTATTCTTTTCCCTTTTATTTTTTTTCTTCTTCTCCAGTCTCATTTGAGGCTATGGGTTAATTAAGCTGTGTGCAAAATGGACATCCTTCTTTGTGACAGATAGTAATGCCACGTGACCTTGCCCAGTGGGTCCTTTTATCCAGGTGAATTCTGGAAAGCCATGTAGTGAGCTGTGTACAGGTAGCCCTTTTTCTCTTAGGGGCCTGGAATGTGTTGTGGTCATGGGTCTCCGTCTGTCTAATCTAGAGACAAACAGGTGAACTACCTGACACGTTGGAAAATCATTTGAAAAGCAATGTAACTGATAACAAAACAAGTTAGCTTAGACGACAATTAGAAAGCAGGCATCCTGGCCTCAGTCCCCATTGCTTGCTGTGGACTCCTGCTCTGGCAGCTTTGTTCACATGCTGACTCTGCAGTTTACCAGGTGGCAGATGTTGAGCAAGTCCACTTTCTAGGTCTGTTTCCTCGTCTGTAACATTGGCATAATAATGAGATGTATCTGTAGAGCACTAAGCCTGACATTTACAAGGTATTTGGTAAATATTTGCTATTGTGGTTTGTCATGCCATGGTTGTTCTCCCTTATCTATCTTTCATGAAGAGTTACAAAGTTACAAGATTTTTAAATGCCTCAAATAAAGAAGTTTTAGAAATGGAGATATTAGCTAGATCCTCTTAGCCAGGTGGAGGGAGCTGATTAAATGTATCTAGTTATCGAATCGTTTTCTCCAAGAGAAAGTGCTGGTGCTTTATGAGAATTAATCTTTCCTCTCTGTCCTTTCGGATTTTCTCTTTTCTGACTCAAGCCTTAGATTTAGCTTTTCTGCTGCTGTTTTACAGAGCTGCCCCAGCTGTGTCCACTTAGCCTCCTGGAGGTCCCCAATACTCTGTGCCTCCCATTGCTCTTGCATCCATGACTTTTGTTACCGTGTCTTTTCCCACGGAGTGTGCAACTCTCCCTGTAGAGAGGGCTTCTGCCCCACAGGGACAACACTTTACTCTCCAGTGAATGCGGTCCTCTGGCCCTGGTCATAACTACTGTTTAAATCTGGGGCATTCATCCCCTGAACACTCACTCCCTCTCACACACAGACTGGCAGCTGGCCTATGACTCGAGGATAAAGAATCTCATCCCATTTTTGTCGCTTGCCCTTCCCGTGACCATGGTCAAGTCCATTAACTCCTCATGTTCTTAGTTTTAGCCTTATTAAAGTGCTGTCCTCTCTACTGGTGCTTAGGAATGAAGAGGAGCTCAACATCCTTAGAAAAAAAGAAGTCTTATGCAATTATTACCTTTTCCCCCTTACATTGTCAGTGGGTCTGTGACTGGGACATTATTTTTATGTCCTGAGGTCAAATCCTCATTGTTGCTGCTTCCCACTGAGGCTTTTACTCCTGCTGCTCACTTATTGCACCATCCACGTTCATGGAGAAGAATGGAATAGAGAGGTTTTCTTAAGCTGTCCTATTCTGTGCTCACATCAAGGCTGGACTGTTTCATGATCTTCATGTTCATGGCTCCAAGATAAACCTATACTGGTGGTTTTCTTGGTTTAGTTACCTCCCTTAGTAGAATAACTAAAATACTGTCTTGAGATGAGGGGATGGTTTGCAGCCAACACATTCCCTCTTTTATATTCCATTCCTTGTCCTCATTTCTGTAAGCTCCTTGGGATTGGGATAGTTTCTTCTTCCTTCACATCTTGTCATGGCACATAGGAAAACCATCTTTCCCAATGCGGAGCCTAGGAATTTTACTGGCAAGCAATTCTCATTCTACACTGTAATCAGATTTCCAAAGGTTCTTTATTTACAAACATCTCTGTCTATAGAAAGGAGATGGTTTCATCCATCGCAGCCCCTATCACAAAAATACCAGAAGCATAGCAGTGCTCAGGATGTTACATGCACAGGTGCTTGTCCAAGGGACCAGTCCTTTGCCTGTCCTGAGAGGTAGGGGTCCTAGTCTGTCCTCAGTTGGCAGTGCTGCGAGGAGGCTTTTTGTACAAACATCACTGCCATTTTGCTAGGACTGCATTGACATTCTCTTTTATTTAGACACGGTATTAAACACGTCTGTATCCTAAGTGAGTTTATAGTTTCTAAAAGCAACCACATAGCTTCCAAGAGATTTACGTTTCACTTACGTAACTTATTATTTACGTAGAAACTTCGTGGCTTAGATAATAGCATATAAGCCTCCCATCTAGGAAGAGTGCATCTTGGCCTTGGTGTCTACGAAAGAAAGTTTTTACTGTTAGATGTAAATGCTCCCAAAATTGGCCTTTAAATGTCCCCTGAAGTGACCACTCTTATCCTAGGGAGTGACACCACTTTCTTTTGTAAGGAGCTCCAGCCCCTGCCTCATCCAGCGGCCTCAGAACTTCTCCTACCCTTCCAGGCACTCTCTGCAGCCTCCAGCGGTCCTCCAGCCACCTGCCTGCCTCTCACATCCTCCCAAATCCAACATAATTAGCGCTTTCCCTGTGTTGCTGATTTGTTGGTCCACAATTATGATTTATAAATAGCCCACAAACAAGAACACCAAACAATTTGAACTTCTGCTTTGGTCTGTTTTGAGTGGTAGTTTTTTAAATATGATCAAGCTACAGATGTGAGCTTGGAGAGATGATAGCTGTAGGAAGGAAGAGAGGAGCTTTCTCTGGCTCCTGCTTGAAACTCTGCCCTTGTGAGTAGGCGAGAAGGAGAGTGGGCTAGGAGACTGGGTGTTTGTAAGTTGTATTTTGTTAACAAGCACAATCATAGTGCTAGCATTTAAAACTTCTTAGAATCCTACTCTCGAAATGTGAAAGACCTCTCATGTCACTGGGGAAGATGCTGGGGTCCAGAAAAGTTGGGCAACTTGCACCAAGTCACCTTTTTTTTATTTTAAATAAATTTTATTTTGTATATTTAAGGTATACGACGTGATGTTTTGAAATACATAGAGATAGTAAAAAGGCTACTACAGAGCAGCAAAATAACATATTCATCATCTCACATAGTTACCCATCTTTTTGTTTTTGTGGCAGAAAATCTCACCAAGTCATTCTTTAGGCTCACTGCATTGTTTTGGGTAGTATTTAAATTTTCCCAGGGCCTAAGATCAATTTTAACTAAGGGACAGATAAAGAATTTCACTTTTTCTCTTACTGGTTTTGCCTTTCCAGTTGATATTTATTTATATCTTACGAATATTCTTAACTGGATCATTGTTTTTCCCAAATCATTTTGAACCAAGCTCTCTTATCTTTCCTGTGTACCATGGGCAGTGGTGGTCTCCATGTGGCCTCCTGTTGTTGATTTTATGTGCCAGGAAGAAAGACAGAAAGAACGGGTTGTGTCCCGTCTTTCCTACTGGGAGTCAAAGCCCTTAAGCAAAGATTCAGCTTCCTCAGTTTCCCGGGATGGTGCCCTCGGGTTAAAGCAGGTCTCTCTAACTGTTCTGCAGGCTTTGTGCCCATCTGCTGTCTGGGGCTGTCTCAGATCGGCCGCATGAATCTCGGGACAGATGCCAGTACCTTCAAGTTTTATACCATGTGTGGTCTCCAAGAGGGCTTTGAGCCTTTTGCTGTCAACATGAACAGAGATGTTGCTATGTGGTTCAGCAAGCGTCTCCCGACGTTTGTCAACGTGCCAAAGGATCATCCACACATAGAGGTAATGTTACACGATGTGCATGGCCCTGGCGGGTCAGGTGGGCCAAGGCCCTAAGCTTGCCCTAAGTCTCCTGTCAACAGGCAGCTGTTTACCTAAGTCCATGCCCTGGCCACTTACCAGCCACCTCCACACTGGCCCTCAGAGCTGCAGTTGCAGGCATCTTAATTGGGGCAGCTCAGTGGCATCTTACGAGAGACATCAGCCTTGCACATAAAACCTTACAGATCAACTCTCAACATTTTGGGCCACTGAATTTGCTCTGGATGTTCCTGTACTGTATTGTCATAGCAATATAGTATCCAGAGACCTTAAACTTTTCTGTTTTTTTTTTTTTCTTTTTTTAAGTTCGGGCTGGGTGTGGTGGCTCACACCTGTAATCCCAGCTACTTGGGAGGCTGAGGTGGGAGGATCCCTCGAGCCCGGGAGTTCGAGGCTGCCGTGAGCTATGATCACATCACTGCACTGTAGCCTGGGTGACAGAGAGAGACCTTGTCTCTTGAAACAATTTTTTTTATTAAAAAAATTTAGAAGTTCCATACCTATATTCAAGATTATATGTACTGAACATGTATGTTGTTACCCACTCATGACTTGATGTCTTGTAGGACCTATTTAATTTTTTGATGGTGTTGCCAAGATTTTAAGCTGATGTGTGATCATTGATTAATCTATCCCCATCTTCTAGGGGGAGCAGAGAGGAGCCAAAGATTGTAAGGAGCCTAACTTTAGTCCTGGCCCTACATCGACTTAGACTTGCCTCTGTTTTGGTTCACAGACCATGGTTTTTCCATGGTGGATAGCGGGAGAGTGTTGATTAAAAAAATGCCAGACAGATCAGCCCCATTGCAGCTTTAGTCAAGGTAGATTCTATGGTTGGCTTCAACCTCACTGTAAGTTCCTTAACTCATCCTCCCATCTGAATTCAACAAGCATCAAACTTAATGCCCCACTTTCTTCCTCAGTTAAATAGTAGAGACTCTTCTCTCTCTGATTCCTCCCTAACCATTGCTTTAGAAAAGTGACTCTTAAACTTTTGGAGGTCATGAACCCCTAGAGGCCCTCTACTTAGAAAAATAGAATTGAAGTATTCTCATAGGACCTAGGACAAGAACAGTTCTATAGAGAGCAAAGAAAAGGCTCAGATTATAAGAAACTTATTATTGTAAGCCTCAGTTCACATCCCCTGTATCCCCCCATTTCCCTCTCCACACACAAATTGCAAAAATCCATTTCTGACCTTTCCTCCCCTAACTCTGCCCCCTGCAATGCTTGTGCCTAGGAACTGCTGATTTCCTAGGATTAGGAGGCTCCAGCAGCCTCAGACTTCAGGCCGTGACTGTGGCAGAGATGAGAGCTGGGCTGGGTGGGGAGGGTGCCCTTCTCAGGAGCTGGACATCCTTCCTGGGCTTTGGGATTACTTTTGTCCCTTCCCTTAGATGTTCTCATGCCCAGTGACAAGCATGGTCCTTGGAAAGATTATCTTCTTTAGCCACTTGCCCCCTGACCTAAAAGGTTAGCCTCTGTGGACACTATGCTCTGTCTCCCAGATGCCACCCCCCTCTGGCATTTATTCTCCACCCTTGGCCTTACAGAGAACCCAGTGAGCATGTTTTTAAATCTCTAATTTCCCTAGCCAGGAGCAGATCTGTTTCTTCCTACAGGACAAGGCCCAAGTAATGATGAGAATCATAGTTTGGTTATCGCTGGACACAACTTACTTCTATAGTTCACAGAATGCCTTGCCATGTGCATGTCCGCGAGGGAAAAAGGGACTGGGTCAAGGTCAGGCCCTTTGGTATGTCAAGGTAAGGACTCGTCCTGTTTCCAGGTCATGAGGATTGATGGCACCATGGACAGCCCTCCGTGTCTCAAGGTGACCCATAAGACATTTGGCACACAGAATAGCAATGCTGACATGATCTATTGCCGCTTGAGCATGCCTGTCGAGTGCCACTCCTCCTTCAGCCACAGCCCCTGTCTGGACAGTGAAGCTTTCCAGAAAAGGTGAGGGTGAGGCCTCCAGTTCTCAGAGGCACTCATTGCATCTACTGTAAAGTGAGCTTTCTGCTTTTTACCCTAACTCAGCACAGGAACTCCATAGATAGGGTTCTCTCTGCTTTCAGTCAGGTAAAAAAAAAAAAAAAAAGAGAATGTGTGTGCACGCATGTGCATGCAAGTACACGTGTGTGTTTGTGCAGTGCATAATTAAGGTACCAATCATGCTAAACAGACACATCTGGTGGAAAAGTTTCTGCTCTTCTTGAACTCTGAGCCCCTACCTTCCTTGCTGCCCACAATTCCTGTGTTTTGTGAGTGCATAAGAGGGTGCAATTATTTTTGCTTTTGTGTGCAATTAGAAGTTTCTGGAGGCAGATACTGCCTTCTTTGCATAACTATGGGCATTGTCCAACTCTGCAGCTGTGTGATTCATGGGCAATGTGACTTCTTTCTTCCTGATAAGGAACATATTCCTTGCTGTGTTTCTTTCCCCTGACGTCTATTTTTAATCATTGATGTATGTCTGCTGCCTGGGGCCATCTTGTTGGGGTTTCCTCTAGGGTTTTGCTTTCTACCAAGCTTTTAAACAAGCACAGCTGCTTGAGAGAATAGGATAACCTATTCAGAGGTATCCCTGCTTATATTATTGCAGTCTTCCATCCTCACTCTCGACTTACCATCTAACTTACCATCTGGGCTGAGGGATAAGAGTTGGGAGTCACATCCCTCCCTTGTGTTAACAGCTTACAAATGAATAAGTCCCAAGACTGGTTGCAATCACTTGTGTTTAGGAAGTAGCCAGTTTCCTAAACTTGCCTTGATCATTGAAGGTAGATCAATTGCCTGTCGGAACTGTGGGATTCTCTATACAGCTGAATAACTAAAACATGGATTATCTTTCCCCCAGGAAACAGATGCAAGAAATACTCTCTCATACAACAACAGTAAGTAAATGTGCTCAGTTATGGTTTTAATTATTTGATTCTTTGTTGTGCCTGGTAAATATGCCCCTTACAGCAAAGATCTGTCTAGAGATCCTCTTTAATTGCCAATTACTCCGTCTTTTAATATCCGTCTTGATGCTTCCAGAACACATCTATGGCATTTCTCAAGTGAGGGAAAGAAATACAGTTACTCGGTGCAAAGCAAAAGCTCTACCTGGAGCTCCTAACTGGGCATCATTGGATACTTGTTGCCCATTTGCCATCAGGGATCCAACACTGCCTTTCTGATTGAAATGAGCATCAGTTGGAGGGCGCTCAATTAAATCTTTTGGTTTGCTTTTTTTGTGTAAACTTTTGTGAGTCAGCTCCCCCATGTCTCTGTGCAGTGCTAGGAGTGATGTTAAAAGCAATCAAATGAGAAGAAGAGCAAGAAGCCACTGCAGAAGATGGAAGCTACTTTTGGTCTCTAGACAGTAGTCAGAAAGCAACTCCTGGTTTTTCTTTCTTTCTCTCATTCTTCTTTAGCATCTGGCAAAAAAAAAAAAAAAAAGCCTGTGGAAGAAATGTGTGTCAACCCTTCTGTAAAGTTATCCAACAATCCTGAATTTGTAGGTTAACCCTCATCAGGAATAAGATTCTCGCTGCAGTGAATCACACACACAGTGTGTGTGGGACACTGTGCTCGGCACATTGTCGCCTTCCCATTTAATCTCCATTTAAAATTAATCAGCAAGCCCTGAAATGGATAATATTACACGCAATATAATGCACAGAGAGGACAAATGATTTGTTCAGAGTCACCTGATGAATACCTGGCAGTGTCAAGATTCAAGCCCAGGTTTGTCTAGCTGACCCTTTTTTCTTCCGGTCAAGAAAATTTGACAGACTACAATAAGAGCCACTTCATTAAGAATGAATCTGCTCAGTTTCATAAGGAAAATGATGAGCTAGTCACCTGCCTCAGTGCTGTAGCTATTGTTGTAATATAGTGATAGCCCCATGAATTGTATGAGCCCTGCCAAAAATTGCTGTACTTCTCAGTACTGACTGTAGTTGAGTGTGACAGCTACACAAAGCACATTTGGCCATGAGATGAACTCTTTCTTAAGCAACCTCTTTCAAGACTTTCCAGTAAAAAAGCACTGGACTTCCTTTTAGAAGGAGAAAGTATAACAGGAATGCTCTGATCCTTGACCACTCTCTCTCTGAGGACAGGGACTGTGCCCGCTCTCTCCTGCAGCGCAGATCTGCCCTGGTGCCCAGGAGATGGTTAGGGCTCTGTGCTGCCCTTCTGAGCAGCTGCCACTGCTTCCATCCACAGCATCTCCTGATTTCAGCACCAACGTCTTCTGGGCAAAGGGTGGTAGATTAGCTTGAGCATTTGCTTTGCCAGATGCTACAGTGAAATAGAAAGGAAGAATTAGGAAGCCAGAATCCCTATTCAGCCTTCCTTGCAGATCTAGCGTGTAGTCTACCTCTACTAGTGTGTACTTTTCCAGAAAAAAAAAGGGAGCCAAGTGAGCTGCTGTGTTATTTCTGCGTCTTGGGCCCCCTATCTTCAACTGGATGGGGGCTGGGGGCCGTTGACTCCCCTCTGCGGTCTCTCCACAGCAGTGCTACTATGCCATCCGCATCTTTGCTGGACAGGATCCATCCTGCGTCTGGGTCGGATGGGTGACTCCAGACTATCACTTGTACAGTGAAAAGTTTGACCTGAATAAAAACTGCACAGTGACTGTCACCCTAGGGGATGAAAGAGGCCGTGTCCACGAAAGGTAAGGGGGCTTCCAAGTGGCAGGGTTAGCATCGGGCTTCTCAGTCCCTACCCCCAGTCTTTTTCTTCCACCCCACACCCAAAGAAGGAAACATCTTGGCCTCTCTTAAAAGGAGAAAATGAAGCACAGACTTCAAATAAACAAACTGGTACTATGACAGTGAGAAAAAGTGCTAGTGAAAATAGAGAAGAATTTCATCATGTATATAAATCGTGCCCCAGAAATGGAAAATATAGACAGAGAATGGGGTACGTGATCTCTCTCAGAGTTTTTTTTCCAGCACTTCTGGGCAAGTCCCAATTTCTACAACATCAGGACAAGACAGAGAAAATCTCTGGGTGCTTGAGAGAAGTTGATTCAGAAGAAATAAAAAGATATACCACATCACACACTAACTGATATACTCAGAACTCCTCCTCCCAAGAGTTTATAATGGTTGAAAGCATAAGGAATGAAAGAGACATTGAAACTTCATGAATAATAACCACCAAATAGAAATTAGGAAACTTTAGGGCAAGCACGTTCTAGGCATACCCATACCCTCCCACTGGTCTGCTGGCACTGCTGCCAGAGAAGGGATTGTTGGCCTGATGTGCTCCAGGGGTGACTCAGGAGACCATGGCTTGTGGTTTCCATCTATTCCCCACCTATGTGAGGTACAGGAGCATCTTTTCCCTATACAGCCATATGTAGAGATGTCATAAGTTGTTTGTCAAGCTGGCCTTTGCTCCCTACAAAGACAGGAACGTCTTGGAATCAGTGCCCTTTAGAGAATATTGGCTCACCAAAGACTAGTGGCCGGAGGTGAGTCACAGTCACTGTGTCATGAGGGACCTGCAGCTGGTTAGGAGTGCTGGCTTAGGCCGGGCACAGTGGCTCACGCCTGTAATCACAGCACTTTGGGAGGCCAAGGTCAAGAGATGGAGACCACCCTGGCCAACACGATGAAACCCCGTTTCTACTAAAAATACAAAAATTAGCTGGGCGTGGTGGCGTGTGCCTGTAGTCCCAGCTACTCAGGAGGCTGAGGCAGGAGAATCACTGGAACCCAGGAGGAGAATGTTGAAGTGAACGGAGATCAAAAAAAAAAAAAAAAAAAAAAAAAAAGTGCTGGCTTTAGAATAAACTGCCTGGGTTCGTAGGCATATGACATTGGACCAGTCACTTAACCTCCCTGGGCCTCGATTTCCTCATCTAAAGATGAGGATAATAGTTTCCATCACAGAGTATTGTAAGGATTAGATAAGTTAATTCATAGAAAAATTCTTAGGACAGTGCCTCAACTCAGGCACTCAGTAAATATCAGCTACAGTCATCCCTTGGCATATGAGCTAGATTTGCCCCAGCATCTTCCGCCTATACCAACATCCGCTCATACTCAATGACTGCAGTCAGCACTGAACCTCTGTATAGGAAAAGTCAGCCTTCCCTATTGGTGAGTTTTGCACTCTGTGAACACTGTATTTTCCATCCATGTGTGGTTGAAAAAAATTCACCTATAAGTGGACCCATGTATTATGGACCTATGCAATTCAAACCCATGTTTTTCAAGGGTCAGCTGTATAATTATTATTCCCATTATTGAATGTCCATCATTGTGAGAGCCAAAATAGATGCTATAAGCAACATCTGGTTTAGATTGGAAATGAAAGTATTCTAAAGTAATAGACCAATCCAGGCTTTGTTCTTCAGCCAGAAGAAAAGGCAGAAGTGTCCACCTCATTTGAGTTTGTAATTCCAGTTTGCTGGCTCTACCATACGAGATAGATTACTTGATTTATCCGAACCTCCATGGCCGTACTTACTGTGAAAATTAACTGACATTTTAGCACCTAGGATAAGACATACTGTATGGTACACATTCAATAATTCTTACTTCTTTGTCCTACGTAATAAGCAATAAATACAAAATCTGTTTACAGATGCTTTAGGACATTTTGAATTTGGGACCTTTAATATATGACCAAAGTCAGCCACTTCACATTCCCACAGCTTTAATACATTATTAATTGAATTCTGTATTAGTCATCAGTATGGTTAGCACCTTAATCACTAAAAAGTAGTACTAACATGGCTGCAGTTATGGAACTCTAATAACGCTATAACTCTTTGAAAGAGGCTATTTGCACTGGCCCCTGCCTGAGGGCATTCACAGGAAGTGAGCAGACCCGTCATTGCCCCAAAGGAGAGGACAGGAGATTAATGCATGCTTACAATGTGGGGAAGTGATAGACTTCTAGAGGCAGAAGGAACCTCGGAGAATCCTAATTGAACCTTTGGTTTTTCAAATGAGAATAGCATCCCGAGAGGTGAAGCAACTCTCAGAGTTTACAGGATCTATTCCAGGATCTACCCACCCCACAGTGCCAAATGTACTATCCCTGCCGCTGTGTGGCCTTGCCCTCTGTGCTGAGGACCACAACAGGAAGCCAAGCTGAGTCACATCAGACTGACCCTAAGATGTTTAAAGGGGCTGCTCTTCCATCAGGTATAGCGTCAGCCTTTTATTTAACTTGAGAAAAGTCATGTCATGTCACTTCGAGGGACCAGGTGCCTGAGCTGATGTACACCAGTGTGGGCTTAGAAGGAGAAAGAATCAGCCGTCTCTTGCCCACGTGGGGGAAATCTGAGAATCACTTCTGCCACTGCACATCTCCCCAGCTCACCTGGGATGTGAAATCCTACAATTAGGGAATCAGGCTTTGGGAGCCTTAAAGTCTTTTTCATTATTATAGTTTGCTTTTAAGTGTAAATACCTGTAATGGAGTTTTGTCTTCTGGGGTTTGGTAGACAGAAAGCTAAGCAAGGCACCAAAGTTGATGGTTAGCCAGTAGTGCGGGAGGCAGAACTCCAAGGCACTGGGAAGGACAGGGGCGTATAAGTCAAGGTAGCGGCAAGGTGTCAGAGAAAAACTACTTTGTAGGGCGCCCAGGCCGGCCATCCTAAGGAATGTGGGCCCGAGTTTTTAAGTGTTTTACAGCCTTTTGCCCTGGTTACCAGACTGGGACTCTGAACCCAGACTTTTTTTCTGCCTCTTATTCCAAATCCCCATATAAGTTTGCCGAAGGTGGTCATTCACTCCGTGCCTCAATTTCCCGTCTCTTTGGTGGGATACTGCCATTCCCATGATCTGTTTCACAAAGGTGTGTTGACATTGAGTCTGGAAACAGTTCTCTGAATATTGTGCTCTTTGGAAGGAGGTAGCCTGAATAGATTGCCACATCCTTACGCTGAGTGGTTTGTGTCTGAGTAAATTAGGTTGAAGCTAGATAAACTCATTTAAGAAAAAACAAGTATTTGGAGCTGAACAGAAAGCTTTCTAGGAAAGTTTCTGTAGCCATTTTTATTTTTCATTTCATTCCTGAGTCTTGATTACAAACTGCCCCAGTCCAGATTCTGTGCCTTTTCCTGTCTTGGCTCCTAGTGTGAAACGCAGCAACTGCTACATGGTCTGGGGTGGGGACATTGTAGCCAGTTCCCAGAGATCAAATCGGAGCAACGTGGACCTGGAGATCGGCTGTCTCGTGGATCTGGCGATGGGCATGTTGTCCTTCTCAGCCAACGGAAAGGAACTGGGCACCTGCTACCAGGTAAGGGCGGCTTCTGGGGCCGAAACAGGGCTATCCCAGGCCTGGTGTTTATGACTGTGTTCCTTGTTCTCCATACTCAGCATTCCTGCCACGGTGTGTCAAGCTGATAAGCCCATGTGGGCCATGGGCCACTTAGGACAACAAATAAACAACAGCAAAGTTACTTCATTGTATGCAGAGAAAAAAGGGCTGGGCAATCATAGTTATTGGTTGATCCAATATGCCAGTCGTCTTTCTAGAGGACAAAAGGTCTTTTCCTTGGTGTTGAGCTGTAAATGTTATTTATTTATTTCATAAATATTTCTTCTGCAGCCTTATCTATTACCTGCACTATACAAGATACGAGACGTAAAAGGTGAACAGAAATACTTCTCACTTTAAGAAACTTCTGTACTCAAAATAGAAACCTATAAAAATGGATTAATTTGCCAGGAAATACCCTTTTGCAAAAAGGTTATCCACATTCCCTATGACTACCTTATAAGATGCTTTAAAAATACATTTATAGGCCAGGCGCGGTGGCTCATGCCTGTAATCCCAGCACTTTGGGAGGCCAAGACGAGGGGATCATGAGGGCAGGAGATTGAGACCATCCTGGCTAACACAGTGAAACCCTGTCTCTACTAAAAATGCAAAATTTAACCGAGCGTGGTGGCCTGTGCCTGTAGTCCCATCTACTCAGGAGGCTGAGGCAGGAGAATCACTTGAACCTGGGAGGCGGAGGTTGCAGTGAGCTGAGATCACGCCACTGCACCCCAGCCTGGGCAACAAAGCAAGACTCCATCTCAAAAAAAAAAAAAAATACATTTATATAAATAATGTGTTTCCTCATTTCCTGGACTGTGAACTTCCATAGAGCTACTCAGGAAAACCATCTGTTATACACATGTAGGTTTACCTGTCATTAACCACAAGCAGCCTGATCTCTTCATCCTTGATGGCCAGGTAAGCTTGGGAAACTGCCACGTATCACATCCTCCTCTTGAAGTTTTGTAATGAAGGTTAGCACACTGAAATATTTGATAAATACTTCAGAAAGAAACCTATCTAACCAAGCAATTCTCAAATTATTTGACAAAGAAAAGCACTTTTTTAAATTTTAAGAATCAGTAATGTTCTATGAACCTAGAGTTCCACAGAGCAAGCTATGGGAGATGGGAGGTTAAGGAATTAATGTCTGTGTTAAACATTCTTGACTCTCCAAGGTAGAATGGAGAATCACAAGTATTTGTAGACAGAGAACGCTATACAAGTTCAAAAAAGAAGCGCTCATTCCATCACGAGCAGTCAGGAAAATGTTCATTAAGGAGAAATCTTGATTTTTTTTTTTCTTTTTTTAAGGAAAAAGCGTTTTTACGGGCCAGGCATGGAGGCTCACACCTGTAGTCCCAGTATCTTGGGGAGGCCGAGGCAGACAGATCGTTTGAGCTCAGGAGTTCGAGACCAGCCTGGGCAACATGGTGGACCCTCAGCTTTACAAAAAATACAAAAATTAGCTGGCTGTGGTGGCATACATCTGTGGTCCCAGCTACTCAGGAGGCTGAGAGAATCACTTGAGTCTGGGGAGGTCAAGGCTGCAGTAAGCCCTGATTGTTCCACTGCACTCCAGTCTGAGTGACTGAGTGAGACCCTCTCTTAAAAAAATAAAATAAAAATAAAAAAAGAATGAATTTTCATGGGTAGAAAGAGAAGAGTGTTGAATACATAGCTCAAGAAGTATTATGGAGATGGGGAAGCAGAAAGTGTGTTTGGGGATCTGTGGACAACATCGCATAGGGCTCTTATGGTTATTGGTAAGAAATTTATTTGGAAAGCTGGGGAGATATAGATAGGAAATGGGGAGCCATTGAAGGTTTCTGAGCAGGAGAGTGGCGTGCATTATTTAAGGAATCCAACAGTTTTTCAGGGTCACCAGTTTACCTAACCAAGCAAATTAAAAACATCCTGCTATGATGTACACGGATAAAACCCCTGATTGTTAAATCAGCCTCAGGTTACAGCCACCAGGCTGAAAAGCCTCTTGGCAGCCAGTTCTCTGGCCTGTGGTTGGAGAGAATGGGGTAAGGTAGACAGCAGACAGAGTAGCCACCTCCCATCTGAAATGTTCATTGACCAAGAACAGGTGGACCAAACCCTTCCTGGGGGCGGGGAGCAGCCTGCTGGCACAGAGGCCGCCACCTTGTTTCTCCAGCACCTCCTGCAGTGCATGACCCTCTCTGCACCTCCTCCTCCTCCTCCTCCTGGGAGAAAGTGGAATCATCACCACTTGGCACGCTTGCTTCAGCAGCTGGGGCCCAACCAGCTATTTCCAGAAAGATGCACTCACAAAGCCAGGCTTTCAGGCAGAAAGTAGAGTATTATTCTCCTAGTACTTTTTCATGATTCTATCTCCTCCACCCCCAAATCCCCTGAGAAATGTTTTATCTACATTACCGCTGTCCTTTGGAATCCATTAGCTTTTTCCCATTAACTTTATAAATGAGTTTAACTGAAGGGTCCTCCCTGAGCTGCAGAGAACACTAAAGCATCTCGTAACTTTTAAGACTAGCTGATCTTTAGAAGTTCAAAAAAATTAATTAATTTTTTTAAATGGCATTTGCAGCAGCAGTGACTTGTCTGCTTCAGGAAAGAGCCCATGATGTTGAAGAGGAGGACACTGTGGCAGCTTTAGCCCAGCTTTCACCATCCTCCTGAGTGACATAGGCTGGTCAGTTGTCTTCTTTTGGCTGGGTGCTGGTACCCTACCTCTTGGAGAGCCTTCCTCCACCCCGTGCATAGAAATCCTGATGACCCTGCTCAGCGATCCCAGTCCTGACTCTTGCCCTTAAGAATGCTGCTGCAAAGGAGACAGCATCAGGACTCTGTCCAGAAACCTGAGAGGTTCACACCCAGCCAGCCCCCTTCTCATTCCAGGCAAGACAGTAACGTGTCCTGCCATGCATCTGGTCCCTGACAGTGGGATTGTTGTTATTCCGCAGCTGTAGCCATTTTCATTTTTCAATTATCTCAAGAAGAACAGTCCAGCAATATTTATACACTGGCTTTCAGATTCAGAAAGGGCTAGAAACCAAAATAATGAGAGAAGGAGTCTCTCAAACAATGTTTGTAGACCTCCTCATTAAATAGTGATAAGCAATTTGAACACATTTTTCTGTCCACTTAATATAATCAGTGGAGAATTTGAGAAATAAAATCTACATTCAAGAGATACTCCTCGGCGATCGCCACTCCAGGCACACCAGTCTGAGACAGAGGCAGCTATGAGGTTTGGATTTACAAGAGGGGTTAGCTTTCAATTCAGGCCCGTTCCTACGCCATGACCTTCACACATGATTAGAAAAAGAATGTCCATTATTGCAAGGACAAACAGATCAGCCAGTGATGAAAGGTGCCTCAGATACAAAAGGGAAAATGTCAGTGGCATACCACGGCAGTGCTAAATCTGGGCTGCTTGCGCAATCCATGGGCACGTAAGTTCCTCATTTAGAAGGTAAGCTCCTTGAGGGCAGAGGCCCTCTCCTGTGCTCACTGCTGCCTCCCCATGCATGAAACAGTACCTGGCACCTAGTGAATGCTCACCGAGTGTGTGTTGCCAGCCTGACCCATGGCTGGGAAATCCCCCTGTAGGCATTTTTTTATTGCTGCCTGACAAGTTACCACAAAATTTAGCAGCTTAAAACAACACACATTCTTTCAGAGTTCCGCAGGCTTGACTGGGTACTCAGATTCTCACAAGGCCAAACACAAAGTGTACCCTGGGCCTGAACCAGGCTCATCTGGAGGCTCTAAGACGAATCCACTTCTGAGCTTATTCAAGGTATTGGCAGTTCTTTGAGATTATGGGTCTTAGGTCCTAGATTCTGAGGCCCCTGTTTCCTTGCTGGCTATCAGCCAGGGCCACTGTCAGCTCCCAGAGGGTACCCACATTCCTTTACACGTGGCCCCCTCCATTTCAAAGCCAACAAGGGCACATCTGGTTTTTCTTTCTGATTTTCCCTTCTTCCTCCAGCAGGAAAACTCCTGCTTTTAGAAGCCTCGTGCAATTTGAAAAGGCCAACAAGGTCGCCCTATCTTGAGGCCAAATGGTTAGTACAATTTTATTACATCTGCAGAATGCCTTTTGCTGTGCAACATAGCACGATCATAAGAGTAACACCAGGGGTCCCAGAGGGCCTTCTAGAATCCTGCTTACCACACCACCAATTGCCCATTTTTATCCTCATTACACCCTCATGAGCCCACACTTGTGTTTTTTTCTTATTTTAGTGATCGAAGAGACATTTCCTTTGTTTATCATGTGGGAGTATACTCTGCATGGTGGAAAATAAACCTATCCCAGGGCATCCTAAATGCTCTCAAAACACTTACTTTCTTCAGGGAGGATTGAGGAGAGCCCTGGAGTTTGGGCAGTTTACGAAGTTTTCAGGAATCAGTCCTGAGGGACCTGAAAATAAAACTCCCTCTTCAAGCTATGGCTTCCTATACTGGTGTGATTTAGTTCAGCCGAGGAAGCCTTCGACTGAATGCATTTCTCTCTCCCTGTTAGCACGGATGCATGGGCTTCCTGCTGGTCCACATGAAGTTTCCTCAGCCACAGGAGCTCTTTCCCTTCAGTTTGCAGTGACTTGAGGCCTACAAGTTGTTCTAGATGTCACATATTGGGCATTTGAGAAATCTGGGAGCCAGCCCAGGGATGACTCCTGCCTTATAGCTAAAGTCGGAACAACATCAAATCAGAATTTCCTATTCATGTCTCATCACCATGAACTCAGGGTCTGGCACAAAGCAAGTATATAATAGGTACTGCATCATCGTCTGTTGAAAGTCCTTTACAAAGCTTATTTCAGGCAGAGGCAGGCAGTACTAGCAGTCTACTCCAACATTTTGGTTTTACTGGCACTTATCTCTTCATATCATCCATGGAACATCCAGTATAAACCAAATATTTTTACCTGAAATGTGAGGCCACTTTTGTGTACTAGAAGGACCATGTACTGGGTGGAAGTCTGGGGTTTAACCAATCCATCCTGTTTCATCATGAACAAATGATAGCACTAAATCATGTAATCTTCTAAGTCATAGCCATAAAAATGTGTGGTTTTGTAAATCGTGTGTCTAAATGCATTGAGGAAGTTCATTATTTAAAGAAAACCTATGACAATTGCTTTGACAAAAAGAAAACTCACTGTACTCATTCTCTGTTGTCACATTACAAATTACTACAAATTTAGCGGCTTAAAATAACATTTATTATCCCATGATTTCTATGGATCAGGAGTCTGGCCACAGTGTATCTGGGCCCTCAGTCCAGGGTCTCACTAGGATACAGTTAAGGTGTCAGCCAGGCTGCATTCTTTTCTAGAGTTCAGTATCTTCTTCCGTGCTTACGTGCTTGTTGGCAGAATTCAGTTGCTTGCATTTGTAGAACTGAGGTCCTGTTTTCATGCTGGCTGCAGCCAGGGGCCCCTCTCCCCACCTTCCGCCCCCAAGAATTCCTTGTTCCGTGGCCCTCTCGTAAGCCTTCTAACAGTATAGCTGCTCACATCTCCAAGGTCAGCTGGAGAAGCTTTCTCTCCAGTCCACCAAGATGAAGTTTTACGTAAAATAATCTAAGAAGTGACAGGTCCTTCATCTTTGCCATTCTATTTGCTGAAAGCAAGACAAAAGTTCTAGGGGAATGGTGACTCATTGGGGTCACCTTAGGGTATGTCCAGCACACCTGCCATCCCCTAATTTGTAGATGGGGAGAGTTGCAAGAATTTCCTAATGTCTATATTTGCTTCAACCTAAAAGGTTTCAGTTGGTGGAATGAAAGTCCCAGTGTGTGAGCAGACTTTATGTAGTCTTCCATCATCCTCCAGTGACTCTGTCTTGAAAACAGTTTAGTAATATGGAATTCAGAGGCTGCTCCTCCATCAAAGGGAGCAAGTAATACCTGGAGCTCCTGATGTGGTACATTGATAAATCTAATGTTTCATCTAAGTGGCAGCTGCAGCACAATCAGTAAACGCCAGACCCTTCAACATAAGAACTGGAATGCTGAAGAATACAAAGGGGGTGGAGAGGATGGAGAGGAGTCCAGAGGAACCCGGGGAGAATGAGAGCTCTGAGAGGGAGACAGTGTCCTTTTGTTATTCCAGTGAGGGACCTCACAGACTTTGCCTGTAGAGCAGTGTTTCTCAATCAGGGGTGCTTTTGCCCTTCACAGAACATTTGGCAACGTTGGGAACCTTGTTGGCTGTCATGACTGTGGTGGGGGCAGAGAGTGCTGCTCATGTGCAGTGGGCAGAGGGCAGGGATGCCGCTCAACATCCTACAGTGCACGGGATGGCTCCCACCACAAAAAGCTACCTGGCCTGAAATGTCGGCAGTGCCAAGGTTGAGAAACCCTATCATGGGATCTCCCTGGGCTTGCTTGACTAATGTCGGTTTGCCTGAGTCAGCACCCTATCCCAGTTATCATCTCCTACGGGCAGGTGTGGAGAGTGATGGTGCTGCCATGTGCCACGTGTCTCTGGGCTCTGCGAAGAGCAAGCACATCGCACTGTTCAGTGACCAACAGCAGGTACGCCTTTGGTGGGGAGTTAGCTTCACACCTACCTGTCCTGTGCACTGGAGGAAGCTACTGGCTACAGGTATCTGAGAGAAAAAGTGAAAGGACCTGAGATTATTCAGCCCTGAGTGGAGACAGTGTTTAAGGTGTGGAATTGTGACAATCTCCGCTGATAGATAATCGGTCTCTGCGAATTTCTGAGCAGTGGAGAATGACCAGACAGCTAGCAGTCATTGGAATGAGATTGTTGACCAAAACACCCAATGGCTGAGCCAGCTGTGATGTTTGCCCAGCTCTGGGCAAAGCTTTCGATTTGTTTTGATTTCCAGGTGGAGCCTAATACCAAAGTGTTTCCAGCAGTCTTCCTGCAGCCTACAAGTACTTCTTTGTTTCAGTTTGAACTTGGAAAGCTGAAGGTATTTATTTGTCCTCTCATCTAATGGCCATGACAAGAGAAAGAATCACGAACCATTAGGAGGAAAATCCCAGGCCTCAGAAGATGGGAGAAGCCTGCTCACTTCCCATAAGCCCCCCACCCCCAGGCCCTGCCCTTTCCTGTGGCATTCAGATGATAGAATATGCATTCTTATCTTCCCCTTTTCCCACCTCTTTTGGGTGCTGAAAGAATCAATTAATGCTCATATAACCCATTATTTGAAGTGCTAATTAATGCTGGTAAAGCCCTTAGAGATCCCTGGATACATTTGTCCCTCTTTAATTTATACTGACCATATTGGTTAAAATGTCTGGGTGCGTCATCCACCAACTGTGTGTTTCTTTTCTAATGCCTTCCCCACGTGCCCCAGAACGCAATGCCCCTGTCGGCGGCCATATTCAAGAGTGAAGAGAAGAACCCAGTCCCACAGTGTCCACCTCGGCTGGACGTCCAAACCATCCAGCCCGTGCTCTGGAGCCGCATGCCCAACAGCTTCCTGAAGGTGGAGACCGAGCGTGTGAGCGAGCGCCACGGCTGGGTGGTGCAGTGCCTGGAGCCCCTGCAGATGATGGCGCTCCACATCCCCGAGGAGAACAGGTACCAGAGGGGCCCGCGAAGGAAAGGGCAGGCCTGAGGGGCAGGTGAGGCAGAGCCAAGCCAGCCCAGAAGGAAACCAGGAGCATCTGTGTTGGATCCTGCTCAGTCCCAATATGACTTGATTTCCCCAGTGCCTCAGTTTCTATTCCTTCCCACTTTCATTATTCAGAAACAGCAGGAAACACCCTACAAGGTGCCTGCCACAGGGCCTTTGTTGCAGCTCATAGTGCCTGGTATTAAGGAACAGTGCCATGCCTTAAATTAAAAACCAGTTTACCTTGAAATATGCATCATTTATGACAGGAAGGGGAAGACTCTAGCTTGACTTAGAGAATCAGGAATCAGGTTCCTGGTCTCCCCTTGCTAAGAGGTGCTATTATGGCTGGGGTTCAATCCCGTTCCTCTCTCTTTCTGGCTATGTGGCCTTGGGTACATTACTTGTGTACTTTGAACATTGCTCTCTTCATCTACACAGTGAGAGAAATGCCCACCCAAAGGGTTTCTGGGAGGAAAAAAATGAGATCATATAGGTATAATCTGGTACAGTTTCTGTACATAGTAAGAAATAAATGTTACAGTTATTGCCATCCCTTGACCTCTTTGAATAAAAAAGCAGAGTAATAGGAAAGGGTGGAGGTATTTGATACCTGCATAGGTCCCATTTAGGTGTCCCAATGGGTCACGGGCAGCAGGGCAGGCCATGGCGGGAAAGGGGCAGAAAAGACCAGGAGCCCAGCCAAGTAAGTCAATTCCACAGGGTCCTCAAATCCATGAGGAGGCGTGAGACTAAATGGAAAATCTAAGCAGAGATTAGAGCCCAGGGCTTGGACCCACACAAACAAGGGAGCAACATACAAATAGACCTCTAAGTTAAGAAAGAGAGAGCCAACTGGATAATGTTAACTGGTTTCAGGTTGGAAGGTGTTTCCTCTCTGGACAAGAGTGCAGGTGTGTTTGTTTTCAGGTTGTTGGAGGAACACCCCATGGATAGTGGTAGATTGGACATTATACAAATGATACAGATCAGTGGTCCTCAGCCTTTTTGACACCAGGGACTGGTTTCGTGGAAGACAGTTTTTCCACAGACAGTGGTGGGTGAGGCTGGGGGAGGGGGTAGAGGGGATGGTTTCAGGATGAAACTGTTCCACCTCAGATCATCAGGCATTAGATTCTTATAAGGAGCATGCAGCCTAGATCCCTTGCATGCACCCTAGATCCCTCGCATGCACGGTTCACAATAGGGTTTGCACTCCTATGAGAATCTATTGCCGGTCCCTGTCCATGGCCCTGGGATTGGGAACCCCTGATGTAGATGGTAGAATGACAGAAAGCATAATCTACATTTTCTGAGGAGATTTTACACAGGGAAATGCAAGATCTGCTTGATCCTACAAGTAAGATGACCAAGTCATCACTCTCATATATGTGCATGTTTTCTGTTTGGGAATTTCGGATTTTTTCCTAATAATGAGGACTTTCAGATTGGTAAACCAGTGTCTTGCAGGCTTTTGAGAGCCTTGTAGTTAAATATGGTGGAGTACTGGGAACTGGAATATGGACCAGAGCTGAGAGAGGCATGATAAACCGTAAGAGAAACTGTGGCAGAGACCCCTCCATCCTTCCACCCACTCTGTCTTTGTTGGGCTGGGTGAAATCGCTGGATTCTGGTGGGTTCTTCTCCCCCTGGTGTGGCTGATTGCTTGTCCTCTCCTCAGGTGTGTGGATATCCTGGAGCTCTGTGAGCAGGAGGACCTGATGCGGTTCCATTACCACACGCTGAGGCTCTACAGCGCGGTGTGCGCCCTGGGAAACAGCCGCGTGGCCTACGCCCTGTGCAGCCACGTGGACCTCTCCCAGCTCTTCTATGCCATTGACAACAAGTACCTCCCCGGCCTCCTTCGATCTGGTTTCTATGACCTGCTCATCAGCATCCACCTGGCCAACGCCAAGGAGAGGAAGCTGATGATGAAGAACGAGTACATCATCCCCATTACCAGCACCACCAGGAATATCCGCCTCTTCCCGGACGAGTCCAAGAGGCATGGACTGCCTGGGGTGGGCCTGAGAACATGTCTCAAGCCAGCGTTCAGGTTCTCCACCCCTTGCTTTGTTGTGACTGGTGAGGATCACCAAAAGCAGAGCCCTGAGATTCCCTTGGAGAGTCTCAGGACGAAGGCTCTGAGTATGCTGACAGAGGCCGTGCAGTGCAGCGGGGCCCACATCCGAGACCCCGTAGGGGGGTCTGTGGAGTTCCAGTTTGTGCCTGTGCTGAAACTCATTGGAACCCTGCTGGTCATGGGCGTGTTTGATGATGATGATGTTCGGCAGATCCTCCTCCTGATTGATCCCTCTGTGTTTGGGGAGCATAGTGCGGGGACAGAGGAGGGAGCAGAAAAGGAGGACGTGTCCCAGGTGGAGGAGAAGGCTGTGGAGGCTGGGGAGAAGGCCGGCAAGGAGGCTCCTGTCAAAGGCTTGTTGCAGACTCGGTTACCCGAGTCCGTCAAGCTGCAGGTAAGCTGCAGGTGGTTAAGTGGAGGCAGGTTAATAGATCTTCTGCTTTGATAAAAATATCAGGAACACACTGAGGATTAAAGGAGGTAAGGTGTGTCAAGTGCGCGGCATAGTGACTGGCCAAGAGTGCTTGATGATTGTGGTGCTTGTTGTTGAGTAAGTTCTAACAGTGATAAGATTGGTAATAATAACAATCCAAAACAACTCATTCCAGAAAAACAGCACAAAAAAACAATGAAAGATGGAGAGAAGGACAAACATCTCTACTTTCCATCCTCCAGGACTGGAAAATTTCAGAAAGGGAGGCAGCACTCACATGCATGATCTGGAGCTGGTTTTTCTACTCAGCTTCCTGGGAAAATATTTTCTTAGAAATGTCATTCTCTCTCTCCACAGGCAGATTTCTTGTGTCTTTAGTGAGCTGTTTTCTGTCATTGCCTTCACCTTAATGGTGAAGATATGAGTAACAGCTCTATGGCTACTGTGTGGCAATTTACTTTGTCTAAGTATCAGTGCTACTGTCTGTAAAATGGGGATGCTAGCAGCCTCACCAATGTACACAAAGTGTTATATATATAATACTTTCATTGCAGATGTGTGAGCTCCTCAGCTATCTCTGCGACTGTGAGCTGCAGCACCGCGTGGAGGCCATTGTGGCATTTGGTGACATTTATGTCTCCAAGCTGCAGGCAAATCAGAAGTTCCGCTACAATGAGCTCATGCAGGCCCTGAACATGTCTGCGGCCCTGACTGCCCGGAAGACCAAGGAGTTCCGCTCACCGCCACAGGAGCAGGTGAGGGTCCTTCCTGAGCCTCCATCCAGTTCCTATGGAAGAACTTGAGACCTATGGAACAGGGCACTTGAAACCTCTATGGTCTCTGGGGCAGCCTCAAGAGCTATGGAAGATGAAAAGACCCACTTCAATACCAGGAGACAGGCCTAGTCCTGAAAGCTAAGGAATATGTGCCAATTCTCTTGGGTAGGAAAATACCCCTTTCTAAACTGCACATGTGGCATGGCTTCCTTCCTTCTTTAACCCTCTCCAGTGCCTCCATTACTGATTCAAAGACCAGACCACTGTTGGGATTCAATTGTCTCCTCAGCAAGGATACACCACTCAGAAGGATTTCTGCCAACCCTTCCAGAAGTCGCTACCTGTCTATCAGATACCAACAGAATAGGGTCAACCTGCCCCTACTTATGAGAGTTGGCACACAGTCTTCTTCGTCTAATGCGTCTAAACCCCCTCGCCAGTGGCATGACTCTCTCACAAAGTCTCCCCAGCTCCATGGAGCCTGGAGAAGGGGACTCAGTGAGTGAGTCATCTTTGTGATTTGTTGTATTCATTCTTTACAGTACCCACCTTGGGGTTAGCCTTACCCCGATGGGAAGGGCTTCTTTAAGAAGAGTCAAGATCCTAGTGAGAAATTTCTAAGTGAGAGAGGCACATCTTGTAGAGTAAGAGTTTCCATTTTCCCTACTACTCAGCAGCTCACTTAGACCTTGCAGATGGGTTGGCCACTGCTCCTTAAGTGTTCAAAAGAAAAGATAAATCTTTCAGTGAAGGAAGTAGTTTTTGTTTTGAAACCAGATCTTTGGATTGTATTTATACATATAGATAGATAGATAGATAGATAGATAGATAGATAGATAGATAGATAGATAGATGTGTGTGTGTGTGTGTGTGTGTATATATATATATATATATATGTATGTATGTGTGTATACATCTGGGAGGGAGATGCAAAATGTAGGTAATTTTTGCATCTCCTCCCCAGGGTTCTTGCAAGGATCACATGAGATAATTTGTTTAGATTGCTTAGCATGACGCCTGTCATAGAGTAAGCATATATACATGTATATAAAACAAGCAGCCTGTCCATGAAGTGTTGTCAATATAGTTACCACCATTGTATGTTAATGGCAGAACTACAATTCCATCCAATTACTTTCCTAACCTATTTTAAAACGTAGATATTTATATTGGCTTACAAATGAATGACATATCTTGGCTTTCAAAAGACTCTCTTGAATGATACCAGCCTGGCTAATGAGCGGGTAAAGCTTATCATCCCTTTGCAAGATGAGAAAGCCCTTTGGATTGACTGGAACAGATCATTTGCACCACACAAAATGCACAAGTGTGCTATTTTCCCAAGAATTACTCCTGAAGGCTTTACAAATGTTGTCAGGCTGCTTTTAGACTGGCAATAGATCTGAATGTTCCCTATTTCACTGGGCAAATTCTGGCTCTTTCGTACGTATTTGTGAATTACAGAAGACAGAATGACATGGTGATGGTAACACGTGTTGGCCTCAGGCTATGGGTTCCCAAACTGGCTCCCCCATTGCTCGCTGTGTGGTCTTCCACATGACCTTTCTGTATCTGTTTCTTTAGCTGCAAAATGTGGATAACTTTTGCATCTCCCTCCCAGGGTTCTTGCAAGGATCCCATTTAGATTGCTTTGTGTGATGCCTATCACAGAGTAAGCATTCTGTAGGTACTGAGCGAGCTACTATTACTTTTATTTTTGGAGATATTTGCGATTGCTTCATGACAGGCTCTGTGACCTTCCATCAGTGACCCAATGAGTGGAGTTCACACATGTTTTCTGGCATCTCTTTCTCCCAGCCAAGACTGGGGTTGCCCACCCAACACTGTCCTCGTGGATATAGCTGCTCATGGTTCCAGATCTTGGGAAGGACAAGGTTTGCTCACACACTTCCTTTCCCCATTCTGCCTCCATACCTTCTACTGTCTCTTGGGCTGCCATTTAGATCCACTGCCAGTCTAAAAGCAGCTTGACAACATTCGTAAAGCCTTCAAGAGTAATTCCGGACAAAACAGCATACCTGTGCATTTGGCACAGTGCAAATAATATTTTCCAGTCGATCCAAAAGACTTTCTCATTTTACATCCAGCAAAGGGATGATGAGTATGTACCATCCTTTAGTATTCTAAACAATCCTCTGATCAATCATTTCAGACTCATTTCAGAAGTCTGTAACTCAAGAAATTCTTCACTAATGTATTAGACCAGTGATTCTTGAGCAAGCATCAGAATCATCTAAAGGGCTTAATAAAACACAGATTGCTTGGTTTCACCCCTAGAGTTTCTTTTTTGCGACAGAGTCTCACTCTGTCATGCAGGCTGGGATGCAGTGGCATCTCAGCTTACTGCAACCTCTGCTTCCCGGGTTCAAGTGATTCTCATGCCTCAGCCTCCCAAGTAGCTGGGACTACAGGCATGCACCACCATGACCAGCTAATTTTTGTATTTTTAGTAGAGGGGCAGGTTTCCCCATATTGGGCAGGCTGGTCTCGAACTCCTGACCTCAAGCTCCACCTGCCTCAGCTTCCCAAAGTGCTGGGATTACAGTCGTGAGCCACTCTGCCCAGCCTCACTCCTAGGGTTTCTAATAAGGTGGGTCTAGGGTGAGGCCTAAGCATTTGCATTTTTAGCAAGTTTTTCAGGTAATGCTGATACTGCTGGTCTGGGAATAAAAATGAAAGAAGGGACACTTACCACTATGAGATTCAGCTGTCCCCCTGCCATCCCTCTCAGAGTATTCACTTCTATAGGGCACCTACCCGTAGAGTTATCAATATCAGGAAGATTTAATGTCATCAAAGGATATGGTGCATTTAGATCAATTTCAGAGAATAGCAGTGCAAAATCACTTAGAAAATAGGATGCCTGAAAATTACAATTTTAAAACAGTGATATCCTTCTACAACCTTTGAAGAGAAAATAGATTTTTAAGCCCTATATCCAGAGAGTATTCAAGGAGATGAAAGAAAATGGGGGATATAACTAACTACAAAAGAAGGTAAAACTGAGATTAGTCCAAGGGTTGCTGGCAAGTTAGCCAAGCACAGCCAGCTGGCCTTTCACTTCCAAGAGGATGTTATTAAAGGGCATGACCTGCAGTGGAAAATTCAGCTCAACCCAGCTTTCTGTTGTATATCCTACAGGCAGGGAAGCCCCTGCTTCCTGAATGTTCTGCCAAAGGAAAGATCTTTTAGTAAAGAAATTAGTTTTCTAACTCAGAAACCAGATCTTCAAATCTTATTTTTATTTAATCGACAACAAATCAGCATATGTTGTTAATATAATTACCGTAATTTAACCTCACAGAAAAACCACAAACGTGACCTCGCCTGTTTTGTGGATATTTTTTCTTACAAACAATACCTCTACCTACTTGCAAAATATGGTTTGCAGTAAGAGCTTTGCGTAGAGTTCCTCCCAACAATGCTACATAAGGTTCGTGATTTAATAAGAGATCGCAAATTTTTCCAACCTGGAAATCCTAAACGAAAGGAGTTTGGGTTATCCTGGCTGAGGCAGCAAAATGTTTACCTCTGGTTATTTCTTCTGTCACTCCAGGTGTTCAGTGACCTGGGGTCGTGGCCCTATAGGCAGAATTCAGAGATCCAGGAACCTGAGTGGAAAAATGAATGACAGCTTTATTTTCACTGATCTCTGATAGCATTTCTTTTCTTATTTTAATATTGGCAGCAAAACAAGTACCTGACTTTGACACCAACCAAGATTGCACACTTTTTCATATCACATTACGGTGCTTACGGTATCTAGAAAGATCATTTTCATTCCTTACTACTTCAAGACCACAGTGGATATAAGACCTGCCACTAGATCATTTTCTCTAATGAGTTAATAAGTACATATGTTACTACATCACAAATTTGGTTTTTATAGTTTTGATACCTGTATTGCAATATAATTATTTCTCTTTGTAGTCCTATGTATTTTATTTTGTGCATTGAAAATATTAATCAGAGAAGCAATCCATGGGTTTCACCAGACTGTCAGAGGGGTCCATAGCACAAAAACTACTAAAAATCCCTGAGTCAGGCCTGGCGCGGTGGCTCACGCCTGTAATCCCAGCACTTTGGGAGGCCAAGGCAGGTGGATCACGAGGTCAGGAGTTCTAGATCAGCCTGGCCAACATGGTGAAAACCCATCTGTACTAAAAATACAAGAAATTAGCCAGGTGCAGTGGTGCGCGCCTGTAATCCCAGCTACTCGGCACCCTGAGGCAGGAGAATCACTTTAACCCAGGTGGTGGAGGTTGCAGTGAGCCAAGATCACGCCATTGCCTTCCAGCCTGGGCAACAAAGCAAGATTCAGTCTTGAAAAAAAAAAAAAAAAAAATCCCTGAGACAAAAACTAAAAAGAATGATAGATCTGCGTGAAACCCCATCTCTACTAAAAATACAAAAAAAAAAAAAAAAAAATCAGCCGGGCGTGGTGGCGGGCACCTGTGGTCCCAGCTACTTGGGAGGCTGAGGCAGGAGAATGGCGTGAACCTGGGAGGCGGAGCTTGCAGTGAGCCAGGATTGTGCCACTGCACTCCAGCCTGGGCGACAAAGCGAGACTGTCTCAAAAAAAAAACAAAACAAAAAACTTGTAGACAAAATTAAAAGCTGACCAAAAACTGGGCAATACATTTAGAGTATAAAAGTATATAAAAAGTTAAAAATCTAGAGGTGTGCAAAGCATTCAAGGGCAAATTTTTTAAAGAAAATTACCCAGTAGAAAAATACAGGAAAAACATGAATGGGAAATTTATAAAATACAAAATAAAATTAATCTTTGTGTGTGAAAAAAAATTTCAACCTCACCAATTAAGCATAAATTAAAGCAACAGGGATAGGACATTTTTCACGCATTCAATTGAAAATATTTGAAAATGTGTTAACTCTCATTACTATAATGAAGATGGCATAGTAATACACACTTGTATAAATTTGTTAATAATGCAAATTGTAAGCTTTCTGAAGGGCAATTTGTAAATTCATATAAAAAAATTAAAATATGCAAACCTGTTGCTCTAGTCATTTTTCTTCCGGGAGTTTATTCTAAGAAAATAAGCAGAGACATGAACAAAAATTATTTTAAGGGAAACTCAAACCAGCTTTATAAGGACAAATAATAGAACAAATATGTCATAACAGAGTTAATTTTACATATATTATAATTCTGTATAATTACAATGAACCTATTAAAAATTGGATTAAGAAAATAAGAAAATGTTCAAGTAGCATTAAGTGGAAACTCTGTTTTTTAAAAAGTGTATCTGGAATGTGATCCCATTCTGTGTGTATACCTATATAATGTCAGGAAGACATTAGCTAAAATATTAACAGTAGTTATCTCGGGGTGGTGGAATCACAGTAAATTTTCTTATTTAGATATTTTCCAAATGTTATACAATTAATACGTTACTTTTATAATCAGAAAAAGGTGAAAGCTACTTTTAAATATTGGCCACTTTTACCAAAAAAAAAAAAAAATCACTAAGCAAAATAAATTTGCAAAGAATGTAAGTGTCTGTCTAAGGCAGGATCTGAGTTGCCTTGGCCAACATTGAGAACCAACTAGCTGTTCTTCTCTTGCCTCTCAAAGATCAACATGCTTCTTAACTTTCAACTGGGAGAGAACTGCCCCTGCCCAGAGGAGATTCGGGAGGAGCTCTATGATTTCCACGAGGACCTTCTCCTTCACTGTGGTGAGCTGCCCAGAGAAAGGCTTTGTCCAAGAAAAGTCTGTTGTGGATTCCTTCATTAGAAAGCTAGTGGGAGGTTGGGAAGTTATTTTTGTATTTAAAATTGTAATACTGTCTTTCAAGACGTGACTCTATCCTAACTACTTGTGTCAGAAAAGATGCAGGAAGTAACCCTGGCAGAATATATGACCAAAATTCCTTCTGCCTAGAGGAGCCTGTGCTGAGCTATAGAGAGGAAACAGGGTTTCTAGCAAAAGAATGAAGATAACTGATCCTTATATAAACCTCACCTAATTTGCTTAAAGTTAGTTGGGACTCTCAGCTTCCAGGTGAGACAAGATTCTGATCCCTTTGCTTTTTAGCGTGTGTGTGTGTGTGTGTGTGTGTGTGTGTGTGTGTGTGTGTGTTAACTTCTGCCCTTAAGGCTTCTCAGCCAGCAATCTCTACTTGGATACGTACCTACTGGTTTCAAGCCGCTCTCAGCATTTGTGTGGCTTGTACATGGGTAGATTTAATAATATATGGGTAATTGACAAGCTTTTCATTTGAAATAACTCAATGTTAACTCCTTCTACAGACTCTAGGGCCATATCCCCCAAACATTCTTCCAGAGGTTTCAACACTATAAGAGTGTATGTAATCCCCCATACACTCTTTTGGAGGTTTTGGGGGTACAGATTCAAAACACCTGTTTGAGGATTAAACTTACTTGATGTTCTGATAAATAGGAAATCAATCTTTTCTTTTTCAAAAGCTATAAGATAGGTAAATATTTACGAGAGATTGCTTGTAGTATCTTTAGAAAGTTCCAGAAGGTTGGGAAGCAGTTTTTTAAATGTTCTTTCTGACACTATGATGGTTTCATGTACTGCTTTGGATTTTCACCCCGTTCTGTGGCTTGCTTAGGGGTTCCTTTGGAAGAAGAGGAAGAGGAGGAGGAGGACACCTCCTGGACAGGAAAACTCTGTGCCTTGGTTTACAAAATCAAAGGCCCACCCAAGCCAGAGAAGGAGCAGCCAACGGAGGAGGAGGAGAGATGCCCCAGTAAGTGACATTGCCTTTAAATGACAGTGTGCTCTTCTAAGACTTAATTAAGGTAACTGTTTTTTTAAACAAATACTGTAAGATAGATAGGGGCTGCTTAACTTCAAAGAAAGCATCTGGGCAGTATGTTATAATTGCTGGTGGTTCTGTTATGTATTTTGGGTTCTGCCTTTCTTCTGGTTGAAGAAACTTACTTTCAGACTGTCCTGAAACCTGAGATGGATTGCTTGGTGTCTGTTCTTGCTGTCGTGTTCTACTTAGCGGTGCCTATAAATACATGTCTGTTCTTCTTTTAGGTTTCCATAGTCTTCCTCTTTTAACCATTATTGTTAGTGATTATTGTTTCTGTCACTTCCCTTTGTGGTTCCTTAGCATTGAAAATTGCCCCAGAGAGGAAATAAAATAATAATAAAAGAGAGTTCGTAAAGGAAATAGGATATGAGTTTGGGAGGGGTCGTTTTTGGTTTTGGGGTATGATTTTTGAAAATGTAGCATCCTAGAAACTTTGACTTCATATTTTTCTTTTTTTATTATTATTATACTTTAGGTTCTAGGGTACATATGCACAATGTGCAGGTTTGTTACATATGTATCCATGTGCCATGTTGTTTTGCTGCACCCATTAACTCGTCATTTAGCATTAGGTATATCTCCTAATGCTGTCCCTCCCCCCTCCCCCCACCC